>NW_010972476.1:0-1529 GCF_000737465.1 Haliaeetus leucocephalus | reverse complement strand
AATTGATAAAATTTGCTAGGTACATATCTATTTTTTTAATGCTTTTTCAAGTGCTAAAGGTTGCGGGGCCGGGCATGGGATTGTGGCATGCAGTGGCTGAGCGATCGCAGCTTCTATCCAGGTGTCTCGCTGAGCATTTTGGTCCTCCAGCTCTCTCCCACTCAGCACTCCTCTGATTTCCCCGCTGCCTCCCCTTTTATTGTACTATATTTACAATAGAGCTTATTTGAAAGTGGAATGCCCTGGCAGAATTGCCAGCAGTAACCGGTGGCGATGGCTGTGTTACTCCAGGCACCAGGGTGCCTCTTCAGCCGGAGTGCAGCATGTGTCTGATGTCCCATATAAAAGGCACAATATTACACTCTCTTTAAAATTTCCCCCTCTCAGAAAAAGAGCTTTACATTGGGAAAAGTACAATCTGCTGCTTCGAGTGAAGCACTGGGCCTGCGATGTGGCAAGCTGCGCACTTCCTTGGCTTCTCTGAGGTATTAGCGATACTCCTCTCCAAAATACTATTGTGAAGTTAAAATGCATAAACGTAGGATCCAGACACCAGCAGCCCTCTGACTGTACGGCAGTGGTTAGGTGATTTTGCAAGAGCTCTGTCTCCCCGTTTCCCCTTTTATTTCTGAAATGCCCAAGGAGAGAGGCATGGGGGTGCGAGCCCAGCGCTAGGCACAAAGAAACACCTTGCATGTATCATTTAAGTCGTCTGACCCATGTTACTGGTAACACAAGAGCTATTGTAATTTAAGAGCGTCAGCTCATGCTGATCATTAGGTAACTTTAAAAAAGAAAATCGCTCATGGCTTGAGCCTAAGCACATCCTGCTGCAGGGAAACTGGGCTGCTCCTTCTGGCATAGAAACAATGTGGTGCAAGAAGCACTCACCTTCAGCTGGAGGAAGAGGAAAAGACAGTGCACCTGAACTTGCTTCGCTGCAGGAACACACGGGGTACTAGCAGCTAAGCCCAACTTTGCCCTCAGCTCAGGCTGTCTTGCTCCCCCCGCAGAGCCCCATCGTTCAGCCCGTCCTCTCCAGAGGTCCCAGCACTCCCCGTCCTCCCGTCCCAAGGCCCAGCTGCCCCCATCACAATCCCAGCAGGGATTTCTGATCCAGAGCTCCCATGCCTCAGCCTTTCCTCCCTGAGAGCCCTGCTAACCTCACCCTGTTAAAATAGTTCAAGGAATCATGTTTCTTCTGCATCAGCCTGCTGCCCAAGGAAACGTGGTCCGATACAAAGATGCTGTTCAAAGAGAAAAGAAGGCCTTACAAAACACAGGGTGTGAAGCTGGAGCCCTTCACCGGGCCATAAATCACAGGAGCAGAACAAGCGATGGCAGATTGTGCATGTGTGCCACATGGGCAATTGCTACGCTGCGGGTCCCTCCCACACCTGAGCACGGTCGCGCTCGGCACCCCGCCGGCTGACGATGGATGCCATCTGTGACGGAAAAGGACTTAACTGCAAGGTTCAAGCAAACAACTTGAACTTCACTCACAGACTCAACTGCAAGGTTCAAGCAAA
>NW_010972475.1:0-1346 GCF_000737465.1 Haliaeetus leucocephalus | reverse complement strand
GTGAGCGAGCAGCTTCATGGCGCTTTGTTACTGGCTGGGCTTAAACCACGACACAGGCTCACTTTGATGGCTGTCACTGTCATTATAAGATCTGCAGATTCCTTCAGATTTCATTTTTTTTTAGTAAATATTGTGTTGGGTTTTGGGGTTGTGATTTCTTTTTTGTTAACCTAATACATTGATCTGTATTTTTCAAGATGACTTTCCTGTATATGCACACAGGTGCCTTCTCTTTTCCTTACTATTGCATACAATGCCTCCGAACTGAACAGTACAGGTTCTCATTGATGGCCTCTCATGCAAGGAAGGAAAAAAAGAATAGGGGAAAGAACTTCTGGTATTGGCTTAAGTAATAGGAAAACTTGTACCTCTGACTCCATCCAGATTATCATAAACATATGTGAGAAAATCAAATGTTGTGCTATAACAACATTTTCCCTTCCTATAAAATCTTGATGAGGACTAATACACTTTTTTTCAGAAACACTTGTTTTCAAAAATGGGTAAGATTTGACCTTTTCAGTGTGAATAACTTTGAACCGGATTGTGAACCTGCTGTCAGTTTTATCTTTCTACAACTTCTTCTCCAGTTTGAAAGAGAGAGAAAAAAACAATTGGCTTGAAGCTCCTGTATAATAAGAGTATTTTTGGTTTGCTTTTTCTCCAAATAAGAATTCCACCAATGAACCATAATAGAGACATCCAGCTCAGATCTTCCTACACAAAACCAATAGAGTTCAACAGTGCTATTCATCATATTTTTTCTTATGCTATTACTGTTTTGATACTCAAGAGGAGATACAGCATTTTAATTCAATACTGAATGTGAAAATCTTTTCAGAGAGCTCAATGGTGTTAAGCTTGACATGTTGCTTACATTGTTTTGTTATCACTGTTAATTTTCAAAATATTTGTTGAGATGAAACGGAGTTTTGGGTTTATGATTAAAATTCTGAATACAGTAACTACAGTAAATTATACAAAAACCTCAGTAGAAATTTATTTACTTAGAGAAACACAAATATCTGCCATGTTAGAAATTGTATTGCAAAAATATTTCTGCTCAGTATTGCATAAAAGATTTATTCACAGAAGTATTCCTCCAGATAAAATTACTGTTACTCAGATAAGGAAAATTATACCTTAACATAATTCTTTCTATCATTATAAACTTTAAGATTGAAAGGGACTTTTGGACTTTATAGACTGACTTCTCTAAAAAGATCCTGTCTTTATTTGTTTGGAAGGTGGGTTTTTTTGCAGGGCAGTGAGGGCTTAATGCCACAAGTACTTTTATTTTTTCTGGTAAGTTCAAAAATCTAAACAGACCCACTAGTTTAAAAAAA
>NW_010972474.1:0-432 GCF_000737465.1 Haliaeetus leucocephalus | reverse complement strand
TTCTTTGAAATTATATGCTGTCCAGCTGCAGGATAGACTATGCGATGCGATAGCACCTAGAGGAGGCAGGCAGAATGCAGGAGGGCCCTGACCTGGAGAGAAGTGGCACAGGAGTTGATTAACTATGGCCGGAGAATGGGTCTCACAAGGGAAGAAAGCAGGGCTAAGCCTGCCATCCGCTGAACAGAAGGACCTGGCCGACCTCCCCCATCTAAGACTGTAAACACCAAAAAGCCGTATGGGGGTCAGCGGAACTCGTTGTGGACAGAAGGGATAGAAAAGGGAATTCCCCGGGATGTGATGGACAGCATGCCCACCTCTGCCCTAGAAAAGTTGGTCCTAGGGTGGAAAGACAAGAACAAGGAGCCTCCCCATACTGAGTTAGACATTCAAGGCTCTAAGGGGATGAATCCACAGTTTCTGGCAACTCCC
>NW_010972473.1:0-1553 GCF_000737465.1 Haliaeetus leucocephalus | reverse complement strand
GGCGAAGGCCGTCTGGCATAACAAGTTGATGGCCGTGCATTTGCCGTTTGCCGTGCATTGCTGTGTGCGCGCCCGGGCACTTTCAGCTAACTCCCCCTGTGCCAGTGGCACACCTGATGGAAACCTCCTGTGTGATCAGGACATTTCTAAGGGTCTGCTGCTGTTACTGATTGGCATTTCTCCCTTTTTGGAGAGGCATATAAAGGCAAGAGAAAAAAAAAAGAGTTTAGGGGCAGGTAAAATCCATCCCTCGATTGTCTTCAGGAGGCCGCTCAAAGCAAAGAGCTTGTGTTTGACGCAAAATGGAGCGACGTGCCCGCTCCGTCTGGCAGGGCAAGCTCATGGCTGGAGCTGAGCTGGCACTGGCACTTGCTCCAAGTCCAGAGCCCTTCTAGCTCCAGCCAGACTTTGCTAGACACCCCTGCCCTCCCAGCTGATCCCCCCTGCGTGAGAAGGGTCTGCCCTTGGCTCTGCTTGTGCCTTCTGCAGCAGTGTGTCCTCCTGAAGAGCTTGTAATGTGCGAGCATGTGTCACCATTGAGCACCTGAGCTAGTGCAGAGGCAAAGATGTGTTCTTTGGCCTCACTCTGCTCGGCTTTGGGCCAAGGCAAGGGAGCAGGCCTGCTGTCCTGCGGTTTGTCGCTCCAGTAAGGTGGTCTGGAGTTCTGAGAAGCCCCGTTGGAAGGGGGAGATGCTTAAGGGCTGGTTGTTGCAAAGCAGGGGAGGAGATTTGGGCAGGCTGCCTTACCTTTCCCAGGCAGTAGTCTGCCGGTCCTGGCTTCACTGTTTTGTCACCTCCAATTCCACTTTTGCTTCCCATCGTGTACACGGGAGCCCTTTTCTTGTAGGTGTCCACTTCCACCTTGGGGAATGCAGCAGGACCTGGCGTCTGTAAGAGAGGCAGGGAGGTTGTTGGGTACAAAAGGCAGCAAACAAGAACAACAAAAGTTGATTCTTGCCGGGTGCCCACGCGGGCTGCGCTAGTTGAGCTGGCTGGCCAGAGAAGTGGCGTGAGAGGCACGGAGCGATTGGAACAAGGGCCCCTCCTGTTCCCCTGCAGAGGCAGATTTCGCAGAGGAGAGGGAGATTCCCATTACTGCCGATGAGTTTTGCCCCACCAAAACTGTTAGTGTTGGAAAGCGAGGGACTGCGGGTGTCGGCGTTGCTGTTGGCAGCAGGAGAGCCACGGGACCCATGGCTCCTTGGGTTTTGCTGCTGGTGCAGGGAAGTGGGCGTGAAGAGAGGCTGCAGCAGGAGTCAGAGCCCTCCGGCCCTGAGGAGAGCAGCTGCGAGACAGCAGAGAAGCGTAGCTCACCTTGGCGAGGTCTTCAGCAAAGCCGTTGTGCTTACTCTTCCCTTTCATGGAGTAGCAGGGGCTGGCGTGGGTGTAGGCTGTGTTGGGTCCCACCAGCCTGGGCAGGGTGTAGGTGCCAGGACCTGGAAGGGGAATGGGAAGAGAGCGTGTGTGAGTCCGGCAGGGAGAGGAGCAGCGCCTGGGTGGGAGAGAAGCAGCCTGCCAAGCCTGCTGCGAGGAGCTTGAAGGATGTCTCGCCC
>NW_010972472.1:0-1555 GCF_000737465.1 Haliaeetus leucocephalus | reverse complement strand
CTCGCTCGCTCCATCAGACTGCATGGCAGCCTTGCAATGAAGGCAATCTGAGAAGCGGGAGCCAGGTGGGAAGCTGGAGCTGTGGGATCTGGTGGTGTGAGCCCAGCCCTGAGCAGTACAGCAGGGAGTGACAGTCGGTCGTTCCACCAGTGGCCGCCATGCAGTATAGGACCCGCAGCAGTCGACTTTGGGGCCTGGATGGCGTCACCCATCGTCCTGAGACATAGGCAAAGACTCTGCTTATGTCCTAATTAAAGAGGAGCCCAAGCACCCCTCGGGAGTCTGTAGATACCGAGCGGAGTGAGAGTGACGGCAGCGAATGGGCCTGAAGCATGTCCTCCTATCTTAGAGGTGCTTCTTTGCCGTGAGAGGCAGGGCACGAGGTGGCGATGGTTGTGTGTAGAAGTGTGCCAGGGAGCTCTGCCTCTGCGTAGGAGAGTGACCCGGTCCTCCGGTGCCAGGAGGAGCATCCATCCCAGGGGTGCAGAAGTCTGGAGGAGGCTCGGACCGCAGAGGTCTATAGGAGAGCCTCCTGCCAGCAGGGAATTTGGGAGATGCTTTGGCAGGGCTTCCAAAGGGCTGATACAAAGACGACACTTCCTGGTGCTGGAAGGTCAGTGCTGTATCCCCACTTCTGAGTGAGATGAAGGTGCTGATGCAGGGGCAAGCACTGTGCTTTCCCAGTGCCTGCCTCAGCACTGGAGAGGACGGTCAAATCCTGCCACCTCTGTTTTCCTCCAGGAACAGGTCCAGCTAGATGAGAGGCTTGATGTGGCCTGTCGTGGCATTCTGGAGCAAATATTTGAGACAGAGTCACAGGAACTTGGAACCACGGGTACGTGAGCTCTTCCACAGAAGGCTGATGTCACGTGGCTACAGTGAATGGTGGGGTTTAAAATCCCAGGAGAGGTGTGCAAGGCAAATCCCAGGATCAGAGCCTTGGAGTACAAGGGAGAAATTTTTGTCTTGTTCAGGAAGTTCCTGGGCTGGATGTCACCAAGGCAGGCACAGGCAGGGCAGTCGTGCACTCGGGTCGTACCAGGGAGGAGAGAGCAGGGACAGCACTGTGGCACCCAGGATTAGTAACAACAATTTCTGCTCTCAACTGGGGCTGGGTCAATGTGCAAGTACAGTACTGACCCAGATACGAAAAGGAGGGTGTTGATACAAGATGCTTTACATCTTGTGTTGTGAGAAGAACAGAGTGTCCTTGCTTTGCTGACTAGTGGTGGATAAGAAAACCTGTATGTTGCAAAATGTATAAGATAGATAGCAGAGGAAATTGCTTTTGGTCGACCTTGCAATTCCCTGGCAAGATGAGAACCTTAGGCCCTTTTAGATAATTGAGCTTAAAAGCATCAATATGTGGCTTGTGTTAAAAGAATGAAAATCAAGAAAAGATAGATATTAGAGTTACTAATGAACATTCTTCAGGATAAGTTGTATCAAAACATGTAAAGTGTCCCACTGCGCAGAATCACTAGAAGAGAATGAACTAGCAGACAAGCCAGGAAGATTAACGAAGACCAGCAGAGGACCCCTGAAGACCACCAAA
>NW_010972471.1:0-1479 GCF_000737465.1 Haliaeetus leucocephalus | reverse complement strand
GAGCGGGGAAGGGAAAGCTGTGGTGACCCCCAGTTCCCAGCCAGCCCAGCTGAGTGTCTGGCCGTGATGAGCATGAACGTTTTCTCTCTCACCCTCAACATTCCTCGTGCTGTGGAGTTGCCCGGAGAGGTGGTGGGTGCTCCCCGGCCTCTGGGCGTCCTCCCCGCATCCGCTCAGCCTGGGGTTGGGCAGACTGGGGCTCGGTGTGCAGCACTCGTTGACTTGTCTGCTGAGGTGGCCTCCCAGGATTTCCTCTGCCTCTTGCGTGCTTGTTTCTGGTTCCTGCCACAGAGGAGTCTGTAGTCTGAGTCATCCTCTGAAAACCCCTCTTCTTGTGGGAGAGCTGCACCGTTCCTTTGAGTTTTCCTTAATGCGTGGCTCAAAGGGCCTCGTCTGTCTATGGGTTTGGGGCTCTTCGCACAGTGCAGGCCTGCTTTCTAGCGCTGAGGCGGGGTGAGACCCTTACCAGTGTGCCCTCTGCCCTCTCTGAGGACAGACCTCCCCGTGGGGTGACAGGGACCCCGACATGCCGGTTCGTCGCGCCCCTCTCAGCTCTTTCCTGGAGAGAGGGGCGAAGAGGGGCCCTGACGGCATTGCTTGCGGGTCTGTCCCAGCTGCTTACCTGCCCCCAGACACCTCTGTTTGCGAAAAGAATCTTCTTCTTCTGCGTTCAGCCAGCTCCTTATTTGCATATTCCCAAGATGCCATTTCCGTAAAGACCCCGAGAGCGGTGAGGATGGCCGGGGTCTCGTGGCCAGTTCAGGTGATGCACATGGGGAGCCTCCACAACTCTGGCCTCCCCTTTCCAGGCAGACAACGCCTTCAGAGCCCAGCCTTGCACGGGAGGGGAGAGCAGCTGAGGGCTCCTCTCGTGGGGGGTGTCAGCACCCTGCCTGCGGTGTTGCAATACCGTAGCGGTGACCTGGCCTCGGGCTCCTTCCGCGCATACACGCCTCTTCAAAGGGCCGGGCTCCCTCTTGCCCTCAGCTCCTCGCAGAGGCTTGGTCCTCTGCTCACAGGGGCAGCTGCTCCGACGCCTTGAGCGCTGGCTCCAGATTCCCCCTCTCCTCCTCTCGTCTGCCTCGAGGTCCACGCGCGGGGCCAAGGTTGCCCCCCGGGAGCCTTCCCCAGCGGGAGCGGGCGCAGGGAAGGGGGGGCTCGCGGGGGGGCTTCGCTCCCTCTCGGCGTGCTGCGGGCAGGTTCCCAGAGGGCAGGCGGGAGCTGCCGCCCTCCAGCTCCGTCCCCCGTCCCCAGCTGAACGTGACGGCCAGGAGCGCGCAGGACGGCAGCTTTCTGGAGATGGAGCGGCTGCGGCTGAGCGGCTCCGTCACTGAGCACCCGCTGCCCGAGCACAGCCCCGGCAGCAGCTACGTGGTGGCGGTGCGGGGACTCACGGCAGCCGGCGCCGGGGCTGCGTCGCTGTGGGAGTTCCAGACCGACGGCTCGGGTAAGGCTCGCCGCGCCCCGGCTCCTCCGCGG
>NW_010972470.1:0-1526 GCF_000737465.1 Haliaeetus leucocephalus | reverse complement strand
GGACTTCACTGTCCTTTCTGTCCACCCTGAGATGGAAGGAGCAGCTGCGGGCAAGACAGCAGGCAGACAGCGTCCAAGGCATCAGGGGGGTAGAGGGCATCGCTGGGGTGGGGGGCTGCCAGCCTGCAGCAGCCCCAGCAATGGGTCAAACTGAGCAGGCTCTCCATGAAACAGCCCCCAGGATGCCCAGCAGCCAGCAGTGCCCAGGGCTCTGGGCCACCCCCATACCGCCCTGCCCTCCCTACACTAGGCTGCAGCCCCGTGGGAACAGCCCCATTCCGTCGGCCCCACGGCTGGGACGGAAACGTGGGGCAGGAAGGAGCTGTTGTCACTCCCAGCTGAGCTGGGGACAATGAGTGACAACAGCTCCTTCCTGCCACCCCTCTCCCTGGGTCAGCCAGCCAGCACCCTTCCTGAAGGGACGGGACACGGGGGATGTGGAGCCCCAGCCAGGCAGGAAGGATGCCTGTGCCCACACAGCAACCTAACAGGCAAGGCGATGCCACACACCCCAACTGCTGGGGACAGCCACCACTGCCAGCTGTGGGCTGAGCCACGTTCCCCAGGCAGCTTTTCCTGGGCAAGTGTGCGGTGACACAAGGTACTATATGACCTCTTTTATTTTTTTGTACTAACCCTTTCCCACCCCATCTGAGGCCACTGGAACCAGCACAGCACCTGCTTTCCCAGCAAGGCCCAGCCCAAAGTTGGACATTACACATGGCACCCACCCTGGGAGTCCCCATGGGGCACAGGAGCTCAGTTACCCTGGGGCTGGACACTGAGCATCCCTGATGGGCAGCAGCCTGCCTGCACCCATATCCCCAGAGGAGTGAGGGCAGTCGGCTGCAGCCAGCGCTGCCAATTCAGCAGTCACGGTGCCGAGCAGGAAGGATTTGCAGCACCGCAGGACAGAGCAAGGTCGGAGGCAGCACCTGCCCCAGGAGGGTGGCGGAGCGGTGGCCACGGCCAGCCTGAAGGACACGGCCAGGACCACGTCTCCACGCTATCTGTGGCCACCAGGCTGGGCCACGCATCCTCACAGCTGGGACCGTCATGCACAGTAGGACTCCTGGCTGGCACCATCCTCCCGGCTCCGCTCATGGCAAAGGGAAGAGGCTGGTCCAGGGGAGGCAGCAGGATCGGAGCCATGGGGCCCGGCTGTGGCAGGGAGTGGGGACAGGTTGCGGCTGCCCCATGCGGGCAGGCGTGCCCTGCAGCATTGTCCAGGTAGGCAGGGGCTTAAGTCCCTATTTATTGCTGCCACCCAGCTGGGCCCCGCAGCCTCTAATCACCTCCTGCCGCTCTATTCCTGGCCCCTTGTGCAACTTCTCCGTGGTGGCAGCACCACCGGACAGGTCCGGCTGCTCGCTGCGCTCGGACTCGAGCCAACAGGATCTGGCTGGCAGCCTGCCTGCCTGCCTCCTGCCCTGTGCCTGCAGCATCCTGCCTGCGGCTCAGACCCCCTCCCCCCCCGCAGTGCCCCAGTTCGGGGACCCCCAGGCAAGAGGCTGTGCCCTGGAGGC
>NW_010972469.1:0-1413 GCF_000737465.1 Haliaeetus leucocephalus | reverse complement strand
CACCCCAGGGTGCTGGGAGTTGTCGGGGACACCACAGGGCACCCAGGAGCTGGCAGGAGACTGGGGGGCACCCAGGGGTCCCCAGGTGCCTTTGGGGCCCCCAAGCAGGGGCAGGTGGGACACCCTTGGGTGTCCATCAGGGTCAGGGGGATCCCCGAGTGCTCATCAGGGGAATCCCTCACCTCAAAGAAGCGGCAGGCAGGCAGGGATCCGTCACGCTGATGCTGCGCCCGCACGTAGGAAGCCGTAAGGCTCAGGCACCGGCTGTCCACCTCCTTCCCAAAGCGCAGCGAGGACACCTGCACCCCCATGGTCACCCTGTTGTCACTGTGTCCCCCTGGGATCAACCCCCCCACACACACCCCCAGTGGATCTCACCCAGCCCCATGCCCACCTCGGGGTGGATGCAGAGGTTCTTCCTGGAGCTCAGCGCCAGCCCCAGGAACGGCACCTTCTCCCCCAGCTCCTTTTCATAGAAATCCATCAGCTTCCGCAGCTCCTCGATCACCTGTGGTGGCAATGCTCAGATGGATCCCTCGGGATCCCCTCTCAGATTTGCTTCCCTTGTCTCTCCCCCAGCTCGTCACCCCACCTTCTCGATCTCTGGCACCGTGCGGGAGCAGTAGATGAGTTTGGTGACGTCCAGTGGCCGGGCCTGGGGAGAGATGTGACACTAGGGTCTGCAGGACTCGGATCCACTGGGATCAGGCACCAGCACTCACTCGCTGATAGGCAACGATGAGCGACAGCAGCGACACTGTCTTCCCGGTCCCAGAGGGCATCTCCAGCACACCGTGGCCCTGCCGAGAGCAGTGGCGTCACCCCCGGCAGGGACGTCCCCAGGGGTGGGTGGATCCCAGCCCACCCGGGACCACCAGATCCTGCTGTACCTTGGCGTCCAAAGTCCTCTTGAGCTCCAGCATGTAGGAGAACTGCTCAGGGTAGATGTAGTCGTAGGGGAAGTAGACCAGGAGGCCATCGATGTTGAGCCTGCGGAAGGGCCAAGGAGAAGAGGATTCCCGCGAGGGATCCCACCAGATCCCACCCCAGTGGAGAGCTCGGTGCCTGGCTGATCCCTCCTCCCCGCCCTGGGATCGGGGTGCCCCAGCCCACTCGCGCCGTCCGCCCTCTTGGCAGGTCTGTGACGGCAGCCGGGATCTGGCGAGCGACGGGATCCGGTGGCAGGGTGTCACGGTGCTGGGGTGGCCCCGGGGACCCCCTGCCGCTCCTGGCTCTTCACCACTGCCCCGGCGGGGACCCGCTCCGCCGGAACGGTTGCCGGGGGTCGCGGACCTCCTGTGGGCCCGGTAGTCCCCGGGATCCCGGCCCTCCCGTGGGCCCCGCGCCCCCGGGATCCATCGGGATCCCGGCTCTCCCGTGGGACCCGCAATCCCGGGATCCCCCGCGATCCCG
>NW_010972468.1:3388226-3559493 GCF_000737465.1 Haliaeetus leucocephalus | reverse complement strand
CGGCCCCCCAGCCCGTCCCTGGCGGCTCTGCTGCAGCGGGACGAGGCCAGCACCCTCCAGGACCAACCAACACGGCCATCCCGCCCCCGCACCACGCTGCTCTGACCCTCCAGCAGGGGCTGAAGGCAGCCCCGCTGGGGTAGGGCTTGGGGTGCGCTGAGAGAAGCCCTGCCGACAGCCGCGGGTTCAGCCCTTTCTTTCAAAATAAAGAGGGACAGAGCTGTCAGGCAAGTGTCCGGGTGGTACCAACAGCAAGCCCCGAGAAGCACCAGCGCTGGCTGAGCTCCACACCCGAGCACAGCCGTGGATGCCCACGGTGTCTGCAGGCAGGAGCGGGGCACGCGGCTCCCCCGACCGGCGCCGGGGCCCCGGGGGCCTGGGGGAGCCCATGGCCATGGCCAGCAACAGACAGCGACACCAACCTCACCGACGTACGGTGCGGGAGGCAGTGGCGGGAGTCCGACCTGGCCGGTCGCACGGACTGGCGCGGGAGCGTCCGTCGGGTGAGGGAACATTTATTGCAGCGGGATCATCTGGCCGTGGGCCTCCTCACGTGGGATACCCAGGACAAGAGGGAAGCCATCAAGAACATCTCCAGGGACAGAAGCTTGCCGAGCCAATGCACTGCAGGCACAGCAAAGGTCCTCGCCGATTGACTTGACGGGCCCTGACTGATGGGCCATCTGCAACTGGGGGTGCTGCAAAGTATCTCCACATCTGGGTGCTGAGCCTCCTGTTAAGGCACTCCCTGAGGGAGGCTGTTACTGCCCTGGCGGTACCAAAGTGGTGGCCACCCCGCTGCTTGGACAGCGTGTTGAAAGGCTGGCTGGAGCCTTTGTAAGAGTTCAGCTGTGTGCTAAGGCTGCGGCCACTCCTCGCAGGACACAGAAGCAGAACACACGTTTAGAACCAAGGCCGTTCGTGAGTACAGAGAGGGCAGTTCTGGGGGGGTGCAACAGTAAGCACATGGCTTTTGAGTCTAAAGGGTGGCTGGGCCTGTTGTTAGTGCTGAGGCCTTGGCTTAGATCACGGTTACTATTGCCAAGAAGGTGTAAAAGTACCGAGGGGGAGAGGGGATTGCCGCTTCTCCCCGAGAAGCGTGGATGACGGTTTTTCCCTGCAGTGCTTTAGCGAGGGCTTCCTCGGCGTGCGTGAGAGCTCCCCCGGTAAGAAAGCCCCGCGGGGCCCGACGTTTGTCCCGCTGCTCCTCGAGGGGTGTTGCACGTGGCCTGGAAAGAGCGTTGGGAGAGTGGCCAGGTGCCGGCCAAGAGGTCACCAGGCCCCTCTGCTGCTCCCACAATCGGTGCTGTAGATCGCAGGGGTGCAGGAGAGCACCTGGGGGAACGATCACCTGCTTGCCTTGCTCTTACGTGCCATCCTGGGCTTCAGCCACAGGCAAGGGACCTGAGGCTAGAGCGACTTTGGGGCGGATGCAGTCTTCCTGTGGAGAGTGTTATGGATGCACAACTAACCAAATCCTATAGGTGTTAAGACTCAGAGTTATTCTTCAGCAAAAGCTAGTTAGAAGTCCGGTAACATCTTATAAAACCACAGGCTCAATGATGTAAAGAGAATTAATTCTACATGGCTGACTTAAGAATCCCCAAGATTTAAAGTGATGGCTCAAAACGTGCGTATCACTCACCTAAAGCTGAGGGCTCTCTCCCTCGAGGAGTTACCTCGGGCAGTGCCCGACCCGAGGGGGAGTCCCCGACTGCAGACCCGCTGCTCCGAGGAGGACTGCCGACGTGTCCTCCGGTGGGACCCCGTTTATACCCCTGTGGAATCTGACCTGTGGTCATTTCATTCTATTGGCCAGGAGGGTCACCTCAGTGTACCTGGCGCATCTCGATTGACCAGTTCAAATTTCAACCTGTGGCCTCCAGGGTTTCCTCCCCCTTCTCCCTGCCTGGAGAAGTTTCTTTTCCTGCTGGCGGGATGGGGGGTGTGTGGGGGGGGATGTACTGCCACAGAGAGAACAGCAGGACAGGAGTCGTTCCCCCCTGCCATTTGTCACAGACTCTTTGACAGCGTGCAGGTGACCTAACTTTAGGCACCTGAGCTACTGACCCCTGCTCCAGCCCCCTCATCATCTTTGTGGCCCTGCTCTGGACCCACTCCAGCAGGGCCATGTCTTCCTTACGCTCTTTACCGCTGTGCGCCCCCGGGGATAAAAAGCAGGGGAGAACCTCAGCTAAAGTCAATCTAATAGAAAAGACCCAGCCTGTCTCTGTGCAAATGACCAAAGCAGAGAGGGGAAATTGGGGAGCACCCTCAGTCGCCACTGAGCATGAGAGGTGAAGGAAGATGTGGTTCGGCAAAGGGCTCTCTCCGAGTCCGTTCAATGGGCTGCCAAGTCCCGCTTTGCAGCAACTGGTCGGGTTTCCCTCACGATCGTTCTCCGGGGTCTGTGTGAGGAGATGGGGCGACACCGTACAACATGGGAGCCAGCGGATGTTAGGGGTGTGAGCCCGAGGAGGTGCCCAAATCCATCAGGGCTGAACCAGGACTGCCAATCTGCAGGCAACTGGGGTCAGGGCTTGATCCCTGGGGCCGTTGCCCCCACTGCTCAGGCTCCTGGTCCGGAGCTGATGGCAGCAATTAGAGATTGGTGTCGTCCGCAGACTTGCTGAGGGTTGTGAGGCACTGAAGGAGTTCATGTCTCACGCACTGAGGTGCAGCATGTTCTGCAGAAGGACGAACTCCACATAATGAGGAACCGCACGTGAGGAGCCGATCAGCACCGACCAGCACCGGACACCAGCGACCGGGCGCCCATGCCCTCTGGAGCTGGGCCTCTGGGCTGGCTGGAGCAACGCTGGGCCCAGGGCTGGTAAGACCTCCCTCTTGTCTCTTCCTTTTCCCCCGTAATCCCTCCACCTCATCCCTCCAGACACAAACCGCTGACCAGGTCTAGGACCAGGACCGGACCCAGCCGACCCCAGGCTCCTCTCTGAGAGGGAGTCCGGAAAGCAAGGGGGTCCGCTCTGAACCTCCTGACCCGACGGGAGGGCTCGCCTCACTCCCTGAACTGGTCTGTGTGTGGTTACGGCGGTTACACGGTTTGCTGAGGGAGGTTCGTGCCAGCTCCTGTGGTGAGAAGCCCCAACACCTACTGTTACACCCTCCAAGTTCAGGCTGATTCTGCCATGAATAAAATGTTCAACGGATCGCCTGGTGTGGCTTCAGCTTAATTTAGCCTGAGGGAATTGGAACTCACCACGACCCCTCCTTGGTCTGTCCAGCATGGGTCATGACAGGAGTGCAGTTGATCCCCCTGTCTTATGTCATTGATGAAGATACTAAACAGTACTGGTCCCAATACAGACCCCTGAGGGACACCACTTGTCACTGATGTCCATCTGGACATTAAGCCATTGACCACTACCCTCTACCACTACCTTAGGCTGAAGCAAGAGATGGGTACCTTGATACACAGATATGAGCCGTTCCAAACACGCTTAGAAATACAGTCCTAGGAAGGTAGATTACTGTCATACTGTAGTGGGAGGTATATGGATAAAATAGCTGATAGTTTGTCCTAGGACATCTACAGAGTATTTACCCTATCTAACTGAGGCACAGAAGTCAAGAACCCATTGCTGTAAACTTAGTATTCCATGAAGAAAGACAGCATGATGATACAGACTGTAATGAGATAAATTATCTTCTTGGAGTGCTTTTTCTCTCCACAGAAGGAATCTAAGGTAATATTTCTTAGGTATCTCAATAAAGTGCCTAAGGTTACACAGGTGATACCACTTGCTCTGAATTCTACCCATAAGTTCTCACTTAGGTACTCAAATCATTTAAATCTGTCCCAAAGGCACCAGGGTGTCTAACTTGTAGTTGCTTAGTCCCATGGTAGAATTCATAGGTCTGCAATTATACACACTGCCTATGAAGAGGGTTGCAGAAAGATGTAAGGGGACCTTTGCACTCCAAGAAGAGGAGGAAAGTCTTGAACTAACTACTCAATAGAGAAATGCTAAAACATATGTCTTAAGTCTTGCCACTCTTAGGATTCAGGGACCTCCCTCCACTAGGGAGATGTATATAAAAGTCTTTATTTTTTCCTTTCAGTAGTGAATTTCAGCTTTTGAGCTACTTCGGGGCTTTTGTAAATGCTACCTACTGACTTCAAAAATATATCAATTTACTGGTCTTGGTTTTGTTCATTAGGATTTATTTAAATAAATCAAATGTTTTTCACTGCCATATTAATGCAGTGACATGCATACAAGACTTGATGCAAGCCTCATTGCACTAGTTGTGGAGATGTATAAAAGTGTTTTCTTATAACATGCAGGTGCAGTTTGGTGCCAGAAATAATTTTCCCAATATGTTAGTAAATGACATTCTGGCTCTTGATTCATGTACCACTGAGCTGTCAGCAATCAGCCAATTGATGAAGGGTTGGCTAGCCAACTTGCAACACTTCTTTTTATATTTTGGCAAAGATCTGATTCTAAAGAGATGATATTCATTTAATTAAAGGTAATTGACATATTGATATATCTCTCTGTATATCTCTTTGAGGTAATAGTGGATTACAGCAGACAGCATAATGCTGTGTTACAATACCTGTTTTGGTTATAAAGAGTTTCATTATAAAACCAGAAAAATATAGACTCCAGCTAGGTCGGCCTTTGAAAGGACCTTTGAATTAATAGGAATGACATTCAGAGTTGTGCTTAAGGACAGGATATATTATACAGATCAATCTTTGAACACAGTGCCAGGTTTTAAGACAGTATCTCTAAGACTGCTTATGTTTTGCTTTGTTCTGATAGCCGCTGCACAGAATGCTGAGATCTCTTGCAACAAATTGGCTCTGTCATGAGCATTGCGGCAAGGTAAATTCTTTAAAACACTTTTAGTGGCCTGAATGGCAGAGTCAACAGCCAAAAATGTACATAAGAATCAATTAAAAAGGAGAAAGATGTTGCAAAATTAGAGCTAGGAAAACACTTTCTTTAATAGTCTTTTCGCATATATTTGTATTTTTTTTTACAGAAATCAAGCCTTTAAGGCAGGTACAATAAAAATAGTAACTATTTCATTAATGAAGGAACTAATGATAGTATAACTAAGTTAAATGGACTTACGGGGTGTCCCTTGGCAGTTTGCATACGCTAAATTCTTTTTTGCCAAGAACATGGAAGCAGTAGGGAAACCTAAGTTATCCTTTAAACTGGGTATTAGAAGACAAATCATTGCGCTTGGCTCTTGCTCCAGTTGATCGAGATTCTGCTCATCTCCTTGGTAGATGTGTTCTCATTTTTTCAATGCTTTCAGATGGAATAGTGTCATTTTTAAATTTCTTTACTTACTCTGCAAAAATGCAGATAACTGGTGCTGAAAGGTGCAAGGTAGTGGAAAAAGGTACGTCAAATCTTTGCACAGTAGCAAGATACAATCGTTGATCATCCTGAAGCCTTGTAGACTTCAAGGTGCATTGCAGCAACAAATGCTCAATGTGCTATAATAAAAACCTGTTTAAAAAATATAGGTATATGGTAATAGAGTCTTTCTGGAATTTTTTTGTCATGTTTGTTTTACAAAAGTATAATTTACTAACATAACTAGAGTGTTATTACTTTGTAGTTAGTATTAATATATCAATACGAGTATATATGCATTTCATTTGCTTAAATTTCATTTTACAGGCTATTATAATACTAGATACTAATCCATGGCTATAAATGCATGAGACTAAACACTATGGTTAATAAATGAAACAGGATTTTTCTTTTTTTCTGTGAGTAGTTTGTCTTAGCATACCTGTTTTTCTCATACAGCTAGTCAGCATTTATATGGTATTTCAGTGGGTTACATCTCTTTTCCTGAATGTCTACTTATTAAAATCTTTTTATTTAGAAATCATCTGATATTGCAGCAGATGTAGATAATTTTTCTTATATTCTTTTCTACACTTCCTATAGATTTATATCTTGCTTTTTATTTTCTCATGCTATTATCCAGCATTACTTATGGTCTTTGTTTCAAATATGTATGAACATGATAAATGTACTCTGTGTTGTTATTTTCCATTTTCTTCCTGAATTGCTCCATACATGAACAGAAAAATATTTAATATTGGTTGCACTTTTGCAGGTCTATCATAATGCATCTTTTGTTCTACCTACACTTTCTTTTTTTATTACACATTTCTTGGACAGTTTTCTGTATCTTAATATTAAAAGAGCTTTTAAGGATACTATTTAGAGTTAAATTATATGATGACTGTCATCTTTGTAGAGATGAAACTTTTAGAAGATGGCAACTTTGTATTACAAGATGTTAGTATTTCAATAATCCGCCCCACCTATTACTTTCTGCCAAACCTTTCTGAAAATTCTCAGTGAAACCATGTGTCCTGGTTTCAGCTGGGATGTAGTTAGCTGTCTTCCTAGTGGCTGGTAGGGTGCTATGTTTTGAGTTCAGTATGTGAAGAATGTTGATAACACTGATGTTTTCAGTTTTTGCTCAGTAGTGTTTAGACTACAGTCAAGGATTTTTCAGCTTCTCATGCCCAGCCAGGGCACCTGACCCAAACTGGCCAACAGTGTATTCCATACCATGGGACGTCCTGTCTAGTTTAGGAACTGGGAAGTGGGGAGCAGGGATTTGCTGCTTGGGGACTGGGTGTCGGTCGGCGGGTGGTGAGCAATTGCCCTGCGCATCATTTGTACATTTCAATCCTTTTATTACTACTGTTGTCATTTTATTAGTGTTATCATTATCATTATTAGTCTCTTCTTTTCTACTCTATTAAATCGTTCTTATCTCAACCCAGGAGTTTTACTTCTTTTCCTGATTTTCTCCCCCATCCCACTGGATGGGGGGGAGTGAGTGAGCGGCTGCGTGGTGCTTAGTTGCTGGCTGGGGTTAAACCACGACACCATGTATTGATTTATAAGTTACGGAGTAATCTTTGGCTGAAGCCTTTTTTTTTTAATAACATTAAGCCTATTGTCTTATGATGACAAAGCTGTGCAAGGATGGATGTTGTGCAAATCAGTGTTTTCACTATCATATTCTTGCAATAGTTTGAAATAGTAAGGGTAATTGTCAACTATTAGAATCCCCATTCTGCCTAAGCAGTACTTTCTCAGAATTTTAAATGAGTAATCTGTAGATTTTTCTTCTGTTTGTAAAATATAGTCACCACTAATGTTTGTTTTTTCCACTTTGGGATGCAAAGTTTATGACAGAAGTTGTTCTGAAAAGGCTAGATTTGTTGATGACCGGGAAACTAGCAGCCATGCAGGATGACAGCTTCTAGCAAGCTTGTGAATGAATGCCATAAAAAAAATATTTAAAAGATTTGGATACAAGCATGGATCAGATCGCTGTTAAATCAAAGAACAAAAGAGATTTGAGACACTCCCCAGTGCTGAAATAAAAATGGAGTTCTCAGATTATAACTGTCATGTCCTTGAGGGGCAGAAATAGTAAACTGTCAAAAGGTGTGCAGGTCAGCCCAGTGCTCCTTCTCCTTACCTTTTTCCTGCTGGGCAGCACTGTACATCACATCTCACTTGCATGTTGATCTCTCCATGCTATCTGAAGCAATTTCAGAAACACAATGGCAATATTTATTGTTACACAGAAGTGAATGCCCTATACATGCTTGATCAAAACCCACCAATTTAACCCATATCTTCATTTTCAAAACTGAAAGTATTATGATAACTCTTCTCATGAAGTGTTCTACCCAGTTCAGCTGTGCTAAGCATCAAAGCTGCTCTGTCTTCCTTCTGACATATATTTCTATATACTGTGTATGTTTCCCAAAAACTGTTACTTCTAACATGATACAAGCACTTTTATCTGATTACCATGGGATACTGAATAATTTGGATAATTGAAGTTGAACTGTACAGTGAATTCCTTGCCCTTGTATTCCTAAAATGAGGGCAGCTTCAAATCATGGGTGGCTTCTATTAAATTTAATTACTCTCCCCTGTGACTTTGACAGTATAGGTATAGGCTACTAAATGAGGGCAGTTACTTTTATTCTCTCTGCTCTTTGTTGTGGTTCTTTTTTATGGATCTTCTTGCAATCCAACATGAAATATCATTTTCATTATATGATGAATATGGATGTAGGTTATACTTTCTTCATTGAAGTGGTTAGTGTTGTCTCCATCTGACCTGCACCTCACTTCATACACTAAAAATATTTGGTAGGGAACAAAATATTCTTCATTAAAGAGGTAGTGATACAACTTCACCATGGAGTGTTTTGTTAACACTTCTCACTGAATTCAGTCCTCTAATCTTCACATTTGCTATGTAATTGCAGGAATTGCTCTTGCAGGAAAGGCAGTTGTACTTTTGAGCACTTAAGGTGAGAAAGTCATAATGGATCAGCCTACTAACTGTTAAGTCTCATGCTTTCTGTGAGAATGATCAGATGACAGTGGGGACTTCCTAATCAGTTGAGTACACCAGTATCATGTGCTGCTGCTTGCAGGGGAATAGTCAGTTTTAGGGAATGGGATAAGCACTTCCTTATCTAGTAGGGTAAGGTTTTGCTGAATATATACCAACTAAATATATTGTTGTTTACTAGATTTTTATACCCATGTACATCATAGTGAGAGGTTCATTTACAGCAGTGGCTAGCAAAGTGATGTTTTTAGGATGGTCTGTCACTGAACTCACAGCGTATCCAGACTGTTGTGGCTATGTTGGGTTAAGTACTGTTATAGTGAATCCTACCTGCTGAGAAACTGTCCCTGAATCTTAAATTTAAGAGGATGAGAATAATGGAAGTGAAACATGGTATAATTCTTCTTGATGTATGGAAGGTTCTATTATACTCTCAAATTTCTCTTATACTCTTATTATCCAAACAGTAATGTTGTAAGATGCCATTTCAACTAGCAATGTAGGTCATTATTTTCAAAAGTTCCTAATTATGTAAGAACTGTTTATTCATGACTCAAATATAAGCTACAGTTCGAAGGTACTGGATTATATATACTCATATATATATACTCATACTGCTAAATATTCATATACTTTTTTAATGGTACTTTAGGTTGTTGAGTCACTTAGGCTCATTTAAAAATTATATTCATATGCCTTTATTGTTGTGGTCAGTTTTAAGTACTTGATTTCTTGTGCCAGCATTCATTTAAGCAACGTCTATTGACATCAGCAAAGTCTCACAGTGATGTGAAAGAGGCTTATGTTTAAGCCTGTTCTAGTGACATTAATCAAGATATTTGATTTAAAAAGTTTTTGGAGAATATACAGCTATGGTTATTTGGAAAGCATACTTACCACTTCTGTGTCTGATGTCATTTACAAACAGTGGTTGGTACAGCATAAACCCAGCTGGACCTGCAATCTCTGTCTTCGATCTAGGGTAGAAACTGTTTTGGTTAGGACCAGGAGTTGAGGAGAGAAGTTGCTCTGGTGGCAGGAAATTATATAAGACTTTGTTAAAAAACTAAGATTTTCTTGTTTCGATAAGAATTTGTGGTAAGCATCATTCATTACTACCTTGTGAATAATTTATCTATTAATTTTGAACTGTATTTGATGAATATCAACATCTTCAGTTTGTGAAAAAATACTCTTATGATTTTATTCTGTAAATATTCTCACTGAATAATGATTCCAAATTGTGATTTAGTTTATTTTCAAGTAGAATTGTTGATATAATCTATGCTGTTCTGTTTGGTCATATAGCTTGAACTATGATGATCCAGTCAAGGAAAGAAATACAATTTTTGATTTCATATGAGCCTGCACTCAAAAGCTGCTGGATATATTTCTGGCCTGCTATTCATTGTTTTGGTAAATATTCCTTTCAAGAAAAAGTGTTTTTATAACGTTTATTCTAGAAAACAAACTGGAATCATGAAGTTATATTAAAGGAACACATTTTAAAAGCTGGTCTAAAATTAGAAGAGGTTATTATTATTATTATTCATTCATCATTAGTTCTCAGAATACCAATATATGTAAAATGCAGATACATTTTTCATTTCTGATTTTCTTTCAAGTTCACTTGCTTCCATTGGAGAATTTTACATTTTTTGATGTACGCCAATGCAGGAAATGTTATGTAATAATTTTAAGGGTAAATTTCACAGTAAAAAGTCAGTTTATTAAAATTTATGTAGTGCTGCAAAATAAATGGAATCTTCCAGGCATGTATATATACAAATTTAGCTGTCATTATTATTTGTATGACATGAAAAAAATATCTTATTACAAGATCTTCATGTCAGGGAGCATAGTACCTGCAATAGTGTAGACTCCTTCTTTGGTGATGGAACTATGAGCTAGAGACAAGATTTTTTATTTCAGTATAACTTTGTGAAAACACTGTTGTCTGTCCATGCATCATAAATAGCAGTTTTGTAAAGTCTTGCCTTAACTTTCAGTCTTTCTTTACAGTATTATATGGTAATAACTGCAATTATTTTTATTGTGCAAATGCTTGATGTTTTGCACATTGCAATTTTTGGGTGAGGTCACACATGAAAATTTTACAAATCAAAAAGAAATGTGATCCTTATTCGTTAAAAATTACTAATTGAAAAAAACAGAAGGGCAACTCCAAACTTTTTTCAAGATATATCCAAGATAAATGGTATCAAAACCACATGAATCCCAAGATTCTTTTTTTAGCTGCTTGCTTTCTTCTTTTTGTTTTCCTCACAGAGATTTAAAATAACCCTGCTTCATGGTATTATGTTTCTATTATCCCTGCAAAGTATAATTCATATGTAACTACAGATACGTAATCGAAACTCACCAACCTCAACTCTTGATCCTCTGATGGTTCTGACAAATGCTAAGGTAGAATGTTCTTTTAGGCAGATTTCCTTAACAGAGAAATGAGGTTCAGAAAGGGTAACTGTTGAAGTACTGGTGAATGTTTGAGTGTCTCATCAAAATGAGACTGAAACTCTGCTAGAGATTCAGGGGACTTTGAATTGATGCTGTGATTTGCTAGTATGCGTGTAATTTGTGATACTAATATTAGTGGAATAAAAATGGCTGGCAAAACCTGGCTCTAAGTATGTACTAACATGGCAACTGCCATCTATGGGGAAAGATCACTGAAAAAAAAAAAGACCTTTTTCTTTGGGTGTTCCTATCTTTTAAAGAACAAATGGCAAGAAAAATTGCTCACCATTCTTGAAATCCTCAAGATTATTTGTGACTGCTTGTACCTAAGGGAAGCAAGGAGCAATTCTAGTCTTGGTGCGTCATAATCTGCTCATGCTAGCTTCTCTGTATATTGTCCCAGTACTAGTTTCCTGTGATGAAATACCTACTGGAAAGCATCTTGGAGCCATTAACATGAAATGTCCCTTTCTGAGTGCAAAGCTGGTAATAAGACTTGCTTTGTTTTATGGAGAATGTTTCATATAATTGCCCAGTTTCTTTAGATGGTAGTCCAGAAAAAGCAAACTCCATTGGCCTTTGTGCAAGTGGTACATGAAGAGTGTGGAAGTGGTACAGTGCTGGTCACAGAGTGACATGCCACCCATAAATGCTGATTATAAGGTAGAAAAAGGCCAGTACTTCATGAAGGCAAAGCACTCAGAATGGCTATTAAGAATAACTTTGTTAAACCTCGCTGGTGGTGAGCTGCTTATGCATATACTCTGTACCACTTACTTAAAGTATAAGGGCTCTGCCATGCACTTAGGAGTTTCCTATTTCAATGCCTATTGAATATCAAAAAGGAAATTTGTTTAATACTGTAATTCTTTCATTGTATTTAAATATTTTCAGGTCAGGAAATCACCAGGAGAGCATGTATGCTTGGATTTCATCCATCAAAATTGGATTACTGTAACGGGCTCTACATGGGGTGGCTTCTTAAAACCACTCAAACTTGATCTGTTATAGTACACAGCTGCTCTCTCAATAAGTGGTGTTTCTTACAAAAAAAAAATGGCTCTACTGTATTTTTAGATGTAAGTTTAAACCTGTCTTCTACTTATAAAGCACCATGGCCTTGTACAGCCTTTGTAGATGCCAAAGGAAGTGTTTCTGTAGCCTTCAGTGCTGCAGAATCAAACCTTAAATGTAATGAAATAACACATGTCCAAGGCACTCTGACTCTGTGCTAGTGTATGAGCTCTAATTAGATGATATGCTCAAGACCAGATCCTGGGGATTAAATGCAAAGGAGCTGGAAGAAGGGTATTTGAATCCTTGGATTTGGAAGTTGCTTCTTTGACTAGTTCATCAGCTTTTTTTCCTAAGAGAACTATGTGGATCACTGCAGGTGGTGGAGGACTTAGGTTTCAGAAAAAGGTGCATTTTAACATTGGGCACCTTTTCAATGACGTAGTTAGGAAGACTCCTGAAACTTTGAAATAAAACCTAGATGTCTGAAAGGGTGAATATAAAAGGAGGTTTAAAAATATTAGATTGTCATCTGTGCTGCTTATTAATGGAATGAATGATCTGTACTGAGCAGACTACGTGTAATGAATCATTTATCAACAAAGCATGACCTTTTCCTACTTGTAAATTACCCACAAGTAGGCTTTGATTTTTAGAAATCTGGTTGTTGATAATTGTTTGATCAACTTATGTCAACAGATTTCAGTATATGTGCCTTGAGTAAGATTTCACTACTGATAGTTTATGATCACAGAAATTGCATGGAGTTGTTTCTATTCCTTATTTAGATGCCTGAAAATCTTATAAAGAATGACTTGCAAACATAGTGTGAACGTTTGTGCAAATATCTTTCTGCAGAATATGTAGGAGTCTTGAACTCTCCATGACCATGCTTTCTGACAGCATTCCTTGTATTCCTTAAACTGACAGCTTAAGAAAAATGAATTAAAAGAGTTGTGGCTGATTTTCTTCACATTATTTATCCTGTATTTCTTTTGGTGATATTTCAGGCGGTTTCACTGGTAATTCAATAGGTGACTCGAGCACGGTTTTCTCTGAGTTGCAATCAGACCAATGCCCCAGGAGAACATGGGAGAACACTTGCATGGCAGATGCTGAGTAAAACCATTGTTTACACCACTTTTGGTCATTAGAGATTCTGCTTTTTCCAGAACAGTGATGCCAGCCCTGGTGTCATGATGAAAGTCCAGTTTGGA
This sequence comes from Haliaeetus leucocephalus, assembly GCF_000737465.1. Lineage (NCBI taxonomy): Eukaryota > Metazoa > Chordata > Aves > Accipitriformes > Accipitridae > Haliaeetus > Haliaeetus leucocephalus. The sequence continues at coordinate 3,546,384 of NW_010972468.1, read as the reverse complement.
TAATTACATTCTGCCTTCCTAAATTTCCCATCTGGATTCTTTTTTCAGATTCTGCCCTAAAACTGTACTCTATTAATATTGTTCACTAAATTATATTCCTGGTAATTTAGTTTGGGGCTTGAGAGGGGTGGTTTGTTTTTTTTTAATGGAGGCTTCCTTACCTGTCCACGCAAATTCAGTGATATATCTTTGCAGATGAGCAGGCAATAAGTCTTACAAGAGCTCCCTTTGTCTAATTTTCACATAGATAAACAGATGTAGAGCTGCAGGATCTGGGTATACGATATTGTGAACAGAACATCTTTTTGAGTCATTAGAATGGAGTATTTCAGCATCATTTTAAATAGCATGTAGCAAATGCTTGACAAAAGGCCATTGTGGTTAAAGATTCAAAAAGTAATAACAATGTAGGGCTGAAATACAACCTCAAGTCTCTGTTTACTCCCTCTGACAGATAGAAGTGTAATATAATTGTCAGACCTGACTAGTAGTGGTAAAAGGAAGACTTGAGTGTTTTTGAGATGGTAAGTTGCAACTGTAGTATAGGCTCATAGTATAACTCGGGTTGGAAGGGACCTCAGGAGGTCACAAAGTCCAGCCTCTGGCATGTTTCAACAGCAGTGTTTGCCAGCACAACAACTGCTCCACAACCCTCAGTGACCCCTCAGCTCAGACCCTTCCCAACAGCACACTTCATTAAGGGCTGAAAAAAAATTATATATTTGCTGTGGTCCAGAATTGCCTGCTAGACCTGCTGCATGCAAAGTTTTTCCCCAACATCTGTCCTGAGGCTCTGTCTGGTTCTGGCTGTACAAACACTCAGAACAGAGCCAGTACACTTTTATGCTATTTTGAGGTTTCTCAGGCCAGAAAACTAAGGGTCTTGAGAGTGGATCATGGTATAGATAGTTACAAAACATGCACAGTTCAGACATTTACAGGTGGCTCTTCATCACTTCCTTGTTTAGAAAAAAATTAAGGATAAAGCTGACAACTTAGGTAGCCTTTTCCTGTACTTAATAAGGAACATTTTCTTAATTTCTCATATTAAATTTTTTATGCTACAAATCAAGCTAATTTTCTTGTGTTATGAGAGTAAACATGAAGAACAATTAATCTTCCTCTTCTGTAACAATTTTTAGTGTCATAAAGAGGGTTATTAGGCATTTTATCATGAGGTATATAGGCAGATTTCTGTCTACTGGAGGAGTCTATGTTGTTTCATTGAACCAGGTAGCATCTGGGTTTATATTTATGAAGAGAGAATGAAGAGAAGGGGAGTGGATGTGAGCTGGAGAGACCAAAGTGAAGCTGAGTATAGACACCATAAAAAGTAGAAAGGTTACATTGGTCTCAGGAGAGAGAAAGGAATAAGATTATTGATCAAAAGCCAACTAAAGAGGTGGGGAAATTTGTTCTGTTCTTTTGAGGTACGACTATTAAACTCTGCAGAAATGTATCTGCAGACTTGGTTGTCTTTAAACCCCCCCCCCCAACCCCCCTCCTAAACACCCAAATTGGGTCTTTTTGGGTAAAAGGTGTTGTCTTAACTCTCTGGGAGTATATAAGATTTCATGTTTTCTCCAGTTTAAGAAAAGGTAAGGGCGATCTAGTTATCATGCACAACTACCTAACGGGTGGTCTTAGGGACTTTTAACAGATGCACATAGCAAAGAGGCAAGAGGTGGTGGACACAAGGTGCAGGAAGGCAAATTCCAACTGGATGTATACAAAAAAAGTCCTCAGTGAGGGTAGTTAATCACTGGAAGAGGTTGTCCAGGCAGGCTGTGGAATCCCCTCCTAGGAGACGTTTAAAACTCAGCTGGTCAGTGAGCAAGTAAGTTGCTGTAACTGAATTTGTTCCTGCTATGAGCAGGGTTTGGAGTACATGACCCCCAAAGGTCTCTTACAGCCTAAATTATCCTACGTGTCTATGAATGTGGATACTTGGATCAAGGTGTAGTAACTTCTGCTCCTAGGGTTTTTTCTGAGTGGGTTTCCTTAATGTTAGTTCTTGAAACTGTCCATTATAGTCTGATTCTATATAATTTTGGACTGTACATCAGAATGTACTGCTGTTCCTATAGTCTCTTAAATGTGCTATGTGACTGCAAAATTTTTAATGGAAATTATTTTTTTTCCTAGATTGTCTTTTATATAAGTAATATCCAAGGGCAAAAGGCAAGCATATGGCCTCAAAGTAAGCTTTGATAATAATAGAATTAAACCCCTAGTTATCAGCAGGGACAATTAACATTGGAATCTATTTTGCTGGATTCACTTATCACTCTAAGGAAAAGCTATAAACTAACACACCATCTTTCATCTATTCCAGGGCATCTATGTGTCTTTTCAGTGAAAAGATGAGACTTCACTTAGTGATTACGTTAGGTGAAAATATAATTTGCCCATAACTTTTGTATTTTCAGTGAACCATGTTTCAGACAGCGCTTGTTTGGGGGAGTTCAGAGGAAAAGAAGTCCCCCAGAAAAAGACAATGTACCAGAACACAAAGGTTTTTTTGCTTCATGTTACTAGACATCTTCATTTTGGTATACTTCACTTTGTTTTCTGTACTTATGTCAATTTGAAAATGTTGTGTTTATTTGTATTGAGACATTTTTTTCTTGATAATAGAAATAAATTAGCAAAATAATATTGTTATATAATTCCAAGTAGTCTAGCTTTCAGAATATTCAGTTAAAATATCTCTGCTACTAAAACACTTTATGGCTCATGTTTACAGTTTTATGGGTCTTGTGCAGTAAACCAATGAAACATAAGGAATGGATAGGCAACCTCTACTTTGCAGATGTTACAAAGAGCATTGAATACAGCTCATGTAACAGGTGCCACGTTTGGCTTGTCAACATGTGAGAAATTATTCCTGTGGGTGCCAAATGGCTGTCAAAGTCCTTCTAAAGCCAAATGAGAACAATTTTGCCATGGTTCTCATTATCTCTTGCTGCCTGACTACTTGTTTACTTTTTTCTATTTTCTTTCTGTTAACTTACTTTTTCTATATCCTGGGATGATCCCACAGTCAGGAGTAGCAGCAACAGGATTCCATAGTGACAATCTCACAGTCCCAACTGTTTATATATCTGAAATAAAAAGAAAACAGGCAGAAATCAGCAAGAAAGGCTTTTGTAGCACCTCCATAGCTGTGTTTCTTTAACAGCAGCAGCGCTCCTTCATTTCTCTTCTTACACTCTGCCTCTCTGACTCCAATACCTCTGTTGCTATCAGCCTTTGGCACCCTAACTCTGATAATCATTTATGACCCAAGAGCATTTTCTATTTCCTCTTCTTTCACTCATTCTGATCTGCTGTATTTATCACAGATAACATACACTATATAACACAGTCTTGTTTCCACATATCTGGGCAGAAGACTGACATTCTCATGCACCTAAAAAGGTAGTTGCTTTGGCAGTTCATTTGTCTAAAATAAGCAATTTTGCATAAGCAGTGTACTACTTTTGCCATTTAGTAGTCACCCTAAGTGATGTTCTTAGCCTTTCTTAATTTGTCAGTTACATTTATTGCACCTCACATGCCCCTAATCTTTACAGAATCTTCTTTTCTTGTCTGCTATGCCAGCTACTTTAGTGTATATACTCTCAGTTCAGTAGCACACTGTAATCCTTTCCCCCACCCCAGCTCTCATTAAGGCACTGCTTCCATAATTGTTCTTTCTCATTCTTCTGTGAAATCGCTTATAAACACATCACATAGAGCCAATGAATTATGGAAGTTAGGCCGAAAGACAGAGAGTTCACAGGTGCAAGGTTTTTTCTTGCAGTAATTGTACAGACTGATAGTCAAGGTGTGTTACCACAGAATATCATTTTGCCTTTTGGAAAATCCCATCCTGCTCATCAGTGTGACTCTTTCTCCACAAGAGGGATCCCAAAACTGCTTGCTTGACCCTAAGTATCATTTCAGTGACTTAGATAGGAGTGGGCAGGCTGTATGCAGCTGAAAGGATCAAGAGGCAGATGAGAAGAGGAGGCACAGTATAGACTTAAGTGGAAGAGATGGGAAGATTTAATGGAAGGGACTCAAGCTGGAGCTTATGGGTATAAGCATGTATTTCTGGAAAAGGCAACAGAGGACATTTTCTGTTTTGAAATGTAGATTCAGATCTCTAATCATTGTGGAGATACTGCAGGGGCTCCTGAACATGTGTCAGCTGTTCTCAGAGTGATTTCTGAAACTGTCAGAGTTTATTTAACACCCTTATACTTGGATTTGTCATAAAAACTGCTAGACTGTTTCATTACTGCTGTTTGCAGTATTAAAGCTAGGGGAGTACCTCTAATTTTGTTCTGGTCCTGTGCAAAATATTTTGAGAAAAATCATTCTTCCTTGCAACAGTAAATGTACTTTCAGTGCTTCCATGAGGCTGTTTTCTTTGTACAGCAGAATTAGTCTAATCTTCTCATACCTATGTGCAAAGGCAGAACATTAATATATTTAGACCATTTGATTGGTTACTTACTATTTACAATGGCATAAAAAATTAATACTGTCACTGGAGCATGAAAATTCCAAATTAACAGAAACTAATGCTGTCACTGAGCCAGCTTTAGCACTGCTGAGAGAAACTGAGGAAATTCCGTAAAACACAGCATAGCATGCTATAAGTACTTCTGATTTAAACCTGATTTTTCATACATGGTAACCCAGTGTATTAATCCATTTGTCTTTTCTGTTTCCTGCCACAGTGCATATGGTTGTAGCACTACTTTTTGCATTAAGGGAGCTTTAGAACAGAATTACTAGAAAAGTGGTGTGTTAAAACTAATCTGTATTAATGTCACCATCCTACAAAATATACAGACAGTACCTAGAGAAATGCTACCTTTGTGCAACTTGCTTTTTTTCTGCCAGCTCAGCAGATGATAATATCAAAAAAAGAGGAAAAGATAAACTACCTCGGTCTTGATTTATAGGCACTCTTCTCTTTTAAATCCATCCACTTGGGGTTTTTTTGCTGCTCTTTCTTCTTCTCTTCAGATTACCCTACTGAAAAAACAAAATAAACAAAAAAATCCCCAAACAACTGAATTACAAGTGAACTGAATTTCCCCAAGCCCAGTTTACAGTGATGAAGTTATCTGTGAGAAAGGCCCTAGTTCTTGGTGAGCGAAGGCACTAATGAAAATTAGCATTCTAAAAGGATCTTCTGCAGCTGTCTTCATAAAAAGAAACTGATTAGTGGTTTGGACGGTGCTAACTCTGTAAATTATCAAACAAAATACAGCAGAAGCATCCATTTACGTATATGAAAATTACAATTTGAACATCACACTTAGAGCACATTAATCAACTTCATTCTTTGTTTTTATGCCTAATGAGACTTTTCAGAAAGGTAAACAGCTTTCTAAATAAAGTTGCCTTGGCAAAAAATGGATTAAATGCATCCCTATTTGGTATTTATTTATTTATTTTTATTCCCTTTTTATTATTTGTCTATTTATTTATTTATTTATTTATTTATTTAAACAGATGTAATTTGCTAAGATGTGGATGAACATTTGAAATGACCAGGCTTCTGCATTATATACACCGGCACCAACAGAGGCAGAAATAAATGCAGTCTATTCTTGTTCTCTCCCTTTTCTCTTTATTGATTTAATCTCTTTCACAGCAATACTACCTTGTAATTGTGCAAGCGTGAGATTTTTGCAGGCTTTCTAATAGCCATATCTCACCACCTTTTGTCTGTGCCTTCTTCCTGTTAAAGCTTTGATTGTCAAAAAGGCAATCCGTCTGCTTTCCTCTGTGGGTTTGTGGGGGGGAGCTGCTGTTTTTCCCCAAGGATCTACATTTAAGTATTGCTGATGCTCTGTACTCAGACCCTGAAACACAGTTGCTTTAGCTGTTAAGAAAAAACAAACCACCACCAAAACAAAACCAAACAGCACAGACTTTTGAACTGTCTATTTTTCTAGGTGTCTGTACTGATTGTTAGACATTTAAATAACATCCTGTTGCAGAAGGTTTCCAGAAGTAATGTACTGATTACAAATTACATCAATTACTCTGATTTCAGCCTCAGCACCATGGAACTGGGATGCTTCACTTGGTTACACCAACATGCTTTGGATTTACTCCACTAAAGTCAAGGTATCAAGGCCATAGCAACTCTGTGCAAACTGTTGGCTGCGTATGTATGCTGCATTGAACCACACAGACAAACTTGATGTAAACTGTTTTATTTGTTGTCAGATGCCAGAACACAGCCTGCTGTGTCCCTGTGCTCTGCTCTGGGTGAAGGACAACTCAGCTCTGTGCCCCTCAGTGAGCAGCATGGAGATGGCACCACTCCCTTCCTGCTACCATCTGGGTGGGACAGGAATGATGAATTACTATACTACCGGTGAGGCAAACCATTACCTCATCTTTTTCTGCCTTATGGTGGTTTGTTGATCCTGACTGGTGCTTCTGGGGGTAAAAACCAGGTCTCTGACTGCTTTGTGTGACTCATGGAATAAGGAAAGCAGAAATGGAGTTGACAGGTACTCTGGTGGGCTGCTAGATGCTCAGGAAGGATACTTTTTCTGTGTTCTGATACGGATCATCTGTGCATATCACACGATCCTGCTTGAAGGTTTTTACAGACCAAAAATTAGTCTGCGTTTACTCTAGATGAAACCTTGCCATTTCAGTCAAGGTTCATTTTCTCCTCAGTCAACAGCATTACATGAAAATGTGTGAATTAAAAGACCTCACAGGTGGGTGGAAATTGCGTGTTGTAAGCAGAGGACAGAATCTTAGGATCATGTTACTTTTTTCACCAGTGCCTTTGCAGATATGGTATTTTACATGAATGTCTTGTTAGAGCTTCAGATAGTCAAAGGCCTTGGAAAACAAAACCGTTTCCAATATTACCTTAATGTTTTTCTTGCCATTGAGCAGCTGACATGGGAAGAGAAAAGGTAGATCCAGAGAGCCGGATGTACAGAAACAACAAATGAGAAAGGGAAGAAAACTAGGAATGTAAAATGTTCATCTCCCAAAGTTTTGCACACCAAAAGCCTCCAGGTATTTGACTTTGAGCTCATTCATTTGAAGAAAATATTTCTATCAGCTTGCAGAGCAGCTGTTTTGTACAGTCTTTCCTTAGTGACCTTAAAACTTCTTTTTCTTAACAAGAAAAGTTGGGAAGCAGATACCTGGACTGAGGTCTGGCCCAAAGCATCTCAAAAGGGTTCCCTTGGAGGTGATGGAGGTATGCTAGTTTACACCACCCTTGTTTTTGCTGATAATGGGTAGGACATGGATTAGATAATATTGTGTTACTGAGAGCTAGAATGAAGGTCTGGTAATTGAACTGTCTATTGATCACTGGACTCACATGTGGAAGCTAGTTAATGCTCATTTAGGAAGCAAGTGCCCTGAGCTATTTCGTATCTCTGCTACAGAATATGCTGATCTAATATCATGCACTTAACCCTCCCCCACTTTATTTATTATACTATATTAGCAAGGTTTTACAACATATTGAAGTACATCTTTGCAAAGGGTGATCGATATATTTGCTCAACCTGAGTGTGCACAGAGTTGCCATTGCAGTGGATTTCATTATGCTTGTTTGTTTTTAATGTTTAAAGTAAATTAAACTGTTGCCTTAAATAATACCAGTGCCTTTCAAACTTCTGACCTCGTGATGGCGGGTGAACCCATGGGTCCAGGCTTACAGCAAGGCCGGGGTAGACGCCTGGCACAGGGCCTTGAATGGCGATCTGCCAAGAAGCTATTTACAGCATGCCATCCCCTTTACAAGAGGTCTAAATAGCAGGCAGTATTCAATGGTAGAAAATCTACCAGGGTGCTCTGATTTGATACCAATTTGTTTTCATTGGTAGCTGGAATATCTCTTGGTTATTTCCTAGGTTAAATAAAGGCTGCCTTCTACTGGCAGAACATCTTGAGGAGGCTGCAGAAATACTGCTTGCCGTCTCTCCTGGGTCCAGGTCTCCTGTGCTGGTGTGAAGATCCAAACAGCTTCTGACTGAGGCACAGGAAGAACTGCATGTGAAAGGAAATAGGGTTGAAACCTAATTCCTATCATCAGTGTAACAGCAACTGAAACCCTCTACACATCTATACTATACCTTCTTCGAGAAAGGATGGTACAAAATTTTTATACAGGTCTATTAATCAAAGTTCATAACAAGCATGTCTGTTACAACATGGTCTTTCTCCTCCTTCTTTTCTTTTTCTTTAATCACGCATCATTTTATCAAGGATATTTCTGCCCAGTACTGGGGACCTTAAGCAATCCACTTCACAAGGTCCTGGTAGTAGTAAAGTTAAGTCTTCTTCCTTTTCAGAAGATCTCAGAGTTAAGTGTTGCGTTTCAGCTATCATAATTTGACAAATAGCTCCTACTGATAGGAATAGCCACACCCTTCATACTTATCTTGTGCTGGGTGTCTGATTACATCATGAGTAGACTCAGACATGTAAAATGCATTTAAAATATGTCTCCTCTTCCCACGCCACCCAAAATAAAAGGGGGGAAAAAAAAACAAACCACCAAATAGTTTTCTGCTGTTTTAGGTCTTTGCTCTGGCTCACTTGAAGAGCTGATGAGCAACCATACGGGTGCAAGAGGGGACAGAGCTATATAATCAGTAAAAGGGCAGAGTTGGGAAATGGGGTGTTCCTTCATTGCCAGGAAGCTATTATATTGGTATAACTATAATGTGAAGCCTTAGATTTTTTTTGCAGAGTAATTGCTCATCTTTCAAAAATATCCCCCCCCTGCAGATTTGCATTCTGTGCCCATATTTTGTTCATGGCAAGCACAGAACCTCTGAGGAAGTGTGACAGGCTTCCCAGATTTCAGTTGTATCAATAAATTTATCCAGATATCTTATGTTTTATATACGTGTGTGTGTGTATGTTAACAACAGTATAGAGTGATCTGATGGGCTGCTTTCCATCTGCTGTAGAATTTTTTTTTGCATCTTCAAACTTAAATAAAAACAACAATACCCAGATTGTTTTTCCCCACTTACTGCACAATGATCAGAGAACAGAGTATAACCCTATCTGAAGCTGACATACATAATTCTCTAAGAAGTTTGGCACTTCAGAGATGATTTACTTGGTATAGTGCCGTGAAACCTCCCATATACCTTACTTTTCAGTATTCAGCTGCATTGAGGAGTATTTTGCTGCTCTTGTTTGTTTCTTTGTACCTCATTCATTAACCCCATCTTTGTAACTTTTTTCACCTGCCCATTTATTGGCATTTTAACTCACTTGATAAATGGACTGCCATTTCTACAAATGCAATAGCTACAGTTTGTGTGGTAACAGAAAGGTCTGATCACCCCAGCTGTGATCCTCACATACTGCTACCAACCTTCTTGGGCACCGAAGACATTGAAGCAGGCTTACTGAAAGCATTTTTAACAGATCTAGTGTTTCATATGAAATTCTGCACAGATAATTCAGGAATTAGAAATCTTAGTCTGCAGTGAGGGGCTTGCTCCAAGCACTCTGTGTTTGATGTTCGTTGTTTAGAGCAAACACATAAGGTTTGTGTTTGAATAAAAATACACCTTTCAATAACATTTTAAGAGATTTTCATAACAAAACTTCACATCTTGTGAATGCTCAGCAACATTCCTTTAACTCTGTTTTATGCCAATTCCTTCTGGGGATATTGTTTCCTAGAACGTAAGCAGATACCAAGTTCTTTGTCCACGTTCATAGTTGTGACCTGGAGACTTGGAAAAATCAGTTCAATGCTGGTATAAACCTTGCTTCACTAGCTACTTAAATTCTTTTTATTGCTGTCTTACACCCACAGAGCTAGCCAGTACAGCCAGAAAGTATTAATACATATGGCCCAATATATGCAGAAACATGATGGAAATTTAACTTGTTTTAAAACTTTCATAGGCATACATGGATATTTTTTCCCAGCTTTTGTGCAGTTCTCATTACCCACCAAATCCTGACTGAATTATTAAGATCTGCTCTTTTGCAAATATAACCGATGGCATTATCTTTCTTAAAGGCTGTTTTGGAAGTTTTACTTGCAAGTTGAAGTCAATAGATTTGAGTTTCTGAACATGTTTTGTATAAAACTATATCACCTTTAACTGATAAGTCCTTGTTACCAAATACTGACAGTTTCATAGAAATCCTTTCATGTTTTAGTTGTGGAGCTCAGAATACAAAGAAAAAGCAGCACATTTTAGTGACTAATTTTATTAATTTCTTTTTGTCAGCTCCTCTGGAGCAGCTTATTATAGCATTATTTCTAGTAGTCACAGTGGATGACTGCACATGTTCTTAAGGCTTAATGGACATGGGCCTCATTGCTAGTAAGTGGAGCCACGTGAAAAAGGCACAACTTCCTAAAGAGCTGAATGCATGTGTTTGGCATTATGATGTCGTCTTTCTGTAGATTAAAAATTGGTGTGAACAACTGTCTTAACAGAGATAATATTGTTAATGCAAACTTGTTGGACTATACTTTTCCTGCAATACTTTTGAATAAATAGGTGTCTAAAGTAGGTAGGAAACATCTCACTACTTGTCTCTGATAGCTGTAGAAGAAACATGCATACCTAGCTTAAAACAGATAGAGGTTTTCTGATAGCCAAAGTTAGATGAGCAGAATCTTGTATTTACTCTGTGGAAGTCTGGGCAGAGCCACAGCTGGGAGATGCTGATTTCAAATGTCCATGCTTGAGCCAAACTCAGGTCTTGACTTTGCAATGGGTTCCTTACAGCTGAGACCCAGCAAGGTCTTCCTGTAAATTTTTAGATTAAGGGTTAGGAGTCTGGAAGAACTGTTTCTGTTCAAAGGTAGGCTGGTTGAGTAAGATGATAATTAAACATACGTGTATCTTCCAATGAATTTCTTATTCTTTGTTGAACTAGTGTTCAGACCAAAAAGTAACACGAATCTTAAGAAACAGATCATATAGAAGTAGCACTTTTGTAGCTATAGGACAGTTGCAAGAAAGGGGAAATCGGAGCGTTTGGTGGAGGGAAGCAAACAATGTTTGGCTGGAGATAAGTGATTATAGTGACCCAGAAATAACATCCAGCAGTAAACAACAGAGCCTGGAAACTGGTATGCAAAAGTAACATGAGGAAGCAGCCAGTACATGAAAGGGGTAATGACTGGATGAAATCACCAGAAGTAATTGATTTCATGACCCATGTAACACTCAGAGCAAGAGACTAGTGACATAAGCCCTTTATAGTAAAGAAAACTTTGGGGAAGACGCTCTGAAGACCCCAGGAGTCAGTCACAGGTAGACCTGATTGCTGTGCGGAAGACTGTACCATGGTTGGCATGACCCATCCTTGCCTATGACTGAGCCAGTGTGCGTGCCCTCTTCCAGCTCCTGTTGGGGTAGGTGCGCGGGAGCATGACTTCCCTGGGAAAGCTGTGGCCTGTGCTGTGGGTAACTGTAAAGGGTCACGTGTGAGACATATGCATGTGTTGTGGTTTTTTGTTGTTTTACTGCTTTATTAACTTTAATTATTATTGTTTTATTAATTTTAGTTAATAAGTATTTGGATGCCTTGGTAAAACCACACCCACATAAGCCAATCTGTTGTCACAGCACACAGTAACGAAATTTTGTGATTTTGTGTATGGTGTATAGACAGAAGGCATTGAGTGCTGTGAATCCATCCTTGCATTCCAGCACCATGGCTGCATGCTGACAAATTGATGGAGGATGTGGGCAGCATGAAGGTGCAACAGATGAGTTTTGGAAAGCAACACAAATATTGTTTATTTCAGTATTCAAACCAGCAAATGGCACATTAAACTTTTTCAGTCTTCTTTTCATCTGAAGAATACAAAATTATGACTATTTGAAGCATCCATTCATGATGATATCTAGCTAATATATTTAATACGTTTGAGATAAAAAAAACCTCCTTAGCTTTTTGTCTTTTAAAAAATATGAGATTATGCTTAAAGGAAAGGGGCATTTTGGTTTTGGTTTGGCTTTTTTTAACAAAAAGGGATCACAGATGACAGCATTTCAGAGATACCACTCACAAACAGCACATTCTCATTCCTACTTTGTGATTATTCCCTTTAGGTGGATAGGCTTACAGGAAAGCAGGCAAGCAATTGTCTTAAAACTAATAACAAACAGCTCTGTTAATTAGCCAATGGGGGGGGGGTGCAGAATTTCTTATTCCTTTATAAACCAGATTTTGATTATAGCATATCTCTGTGTAGTCTCTGACGTATTGCTGATTGAAAGATTTTTTTTGTTCCTGAACAAAGAATTTTTGAATAATAAGTTCTTGCCACTCCTATTGTTTGTTCAGATGACTTCCCCACCACTTTTAAAAGCCTTTTATACCAAGCAAAGTAAACTTGAGACTTATTAAGATAATGATACTTCCCCCAAATAAATTTTGCCTTCCATTGCATCTTTTTTGAAGCACAAATGAAGGAAGTATCAGTGTGAAGAATGAACATTTGGTCTGACAAAAAAGGAATAGTTACAGAAAAACTAACATTTAAAGAGGCAACTGCATTTTTAGGAAGATGTATTTTTTTTTTCAGTCCTTTACAAAAACTCTGGGAGTGGGTAAAATGATTAAGTGTCACCATGAGGTGTTTCTGTTTTGCCTCTGACAAAGGACGCTACATTTAAAACTACCTATGGGGAGGCTGGGAAGAAGGTCACCTCCTGATTTGTCGACCTAGGAAGCATATTTTGAATTGAAAAGGAATGTGTCATCTTACTAAAAGAGATTAACATTAAGCCCACAGCGTAAACAGCTTGGGTGGAAAAAAGGAAGCTGATTAGCAATTCAAGCTTTATCTTCACTGAAAAGCGACTGATGCCCAGAGAGTTCTGGCTTTCTTCACCTTTTGTTGACCATCTGTATCTATGAGCTCCCCAACAGAGATGCAGCTCACTTGGGGACAGAAGAGCAGAAGGGCATAGCCTCCTCTACAAGAGGCAGAAACCAAAAGCCACGCTAAACACCATCAATTAAAATTCATTAGTCCTGTAGGAGCTGCCCATTAGAGTGTTGAGTGTGCACAGATGCCGCTGTTACAAGCATGACACCAGTAATTAAGCACCAAAAGTAGGAGGACTTCACAGCCTATTTAGCAAAGATATGATCTCTCTGTTCTTGCATAAACTTTGCCATAACTTTAATTGCAGTAGATTTCACCTACATTGGTCAAAAGAAATATTGCCTTTCTTCTTATAACTGCTAGGACTGTTGCTTTCTAATTAGGTTTAAGACACATAACAAAATAGATGAGATTACTTCATGGAAAAAAATGCTGTGCTATTAGAAGTGCATTAGTTATGATAGATGTCTATACTTAGTCAAGAAAAATTAAAGCCCGATTTATTCTTATACATTTTCATGTTGGCTGTCACTGCTGACTGATGACTTGCCTTCTGAATGCATCTTTAATGCTTTAAGATAAATAAAAAAGAGATGGTTATCTGTATGCAACTTGGTGGCACGTGCTTTTCAGTTCCATTTAAAGCTTGGTTTTCCAAGATCCTCAGAAGTGTAGAAAGTGATTCTTTTTACTTTAGTTTTTCTCATTTTCTTCACACAAAGAATGGGGATAGCACAGAGTTTGTCTGACAATGAGCACATTACTCTTGTTCTATCATCTACTTACAAATGACTATCTGTTCTTCAGTTATTCTTTTGATTTCTTACTTAAATTGTATCTATGCCACAAGCCCATTGCTCGGAGCTGGTACAGGAAGGGGAAGAAGTGTGTCAGACAAATTTAGAGAAAGTCACAGCTTAATTTGTCCTCCTTTCCCCTCTCCCCTGGTCTGAGAGCTATGCATAGTATTTTGTTCCTTAAAATTGAGTTTCAGTGTCTTATTTCATTTATTGAAGCCTTATGAACTCATCTCTGGAAAAAAAATTACACCTTAATTCCAGAGGGTATGAGAAATGGTGAACAATGGATGGGGTGGATGCAGATCCCAGCTGCACACATTCTTTTGTTGTTCCACAGGAGACAAGGTGGAAAAAATCCGCAAGCTGGACATTCAAGTTCCACGCTCTGCCTACACCTTCTGTCTCCCAGGAGCTGGACAATAAAAGATAAATAGGTCATTTTGCAGCATTGTTATTGTGGTACAGAGAAGGGAGAATAATCTCTCTTAAATCAGGAAACATGACAATAGCCGGCTCTTTTCCCTTAAACTGTCCAATACTGCGAGATTAGCTTTGGAGGTTTGTAGTGTGGATTTATGGAGAAACAGAATTAATGTGCCATTCATAAAATTTCTAGTGTATAGTCATTGGAATAACCATCTCAATGCCAAATATTATCCTATTCAACATGGGAAATACGTTCATAATAAAAAAAAAAAAAAAAAAGACAATCAATGGAAAAGACAGAAGATAGTTCCAGGCATAACAATAACATGGCAAACAGCAGCTTTATGTAGAATAGAAATAAACTGTAGAACATAGTAGGAGTCCAGTAATACTTCAGGGTTATTTAAATGTATTAACTTAATCAAACCAAGAAATAACTCTGTGAATATGAGTCTTTCAGGTACTTTTTTAAACTTTAGAAAAGTAACTGACATTTTTGCTGTGGTGGGCAGATGCCCTCACTCGAGCAATGACAACAGCAGCCAGTTGGTGTTTTGTCTCTGCTAGTGCTCCTGCTGTTATCTCAGTGGTGGCTGGAGGAAGAGCAAAAGTTTAAGGGGAAGGAATACCATATAAAGGCAGCAAGTCTTTAACTATTACTTGCAACCACTGCTTTTGTGACACAAATGGGTAATCACTTCCTGGCAACATATATGCATATATGTGTACCTTTGGTTACTTTTGATATATATTTCGATCCGTGTCTGATAATGAGTTGTTCTCTGCTGATATCTTTTCTCCTGCAAGTTAGTTACAATGAAAAAAGAAATCTAACTGAGCCTCCCATAAAAGTTAAGAAACAGTTTTGTTCAAAATTGCACTTTGATTGAAGTGCAAAAGTTCAAAGCCAAAACCAGCGAAATATACAGTAGAGAAAATAGTTCACATTCCATAGTAATGAAAAATACACGAATTTATCACACACTATATTCTTCCAGTTTGGCTTCCATTTTTTATAAAAGGAAAATTATAGGTATATTTCACAGAGGCATAAAGTACTACTGAAAGTTCATTGTAAGCTGTGACCATGCATGAAAAATGAAAAGAAGGTGACATACTGGTTTAAGTAAGTTGAGCCAACTAGGATTATAAATAATTGAAAAGATAAAAAATTACTTAAAGTAGTTGTGACTGACCACAGGTAGCTTGGTGGTCAGCATAAATGTTTTCAGTACAAGGCAAATGAAAGAAATTTACCATAATGAGAAGTGCATGCAATAAAAATTGCTGATCCAGTCATAAGTCTAATAATTTACCTTACCTAAATCATAACAAAATAGTTGCCATATAGAAAACAAAATACATTTTTCACATACTTCATGAAAATAATAACTTGCAAATTAGATTTAAATAGCAAGATTATGGTCTTTTCTGACACTGAAAATATGTCAAAACTGTAGTCTAGCTCTATTAGGGTAAATATATATTAAAAGCAAACTTTAAAAAGGGTAATCTTGAACCAATTTTACAATTATGATTCCTGTTTAGATCCAAGTAACTCTTATGTTGTCTTCAGGGTAAATATGACTCAGTGTTTTACATTTAATTAACTATTTTTAACAATAAATACAGTGATAAAATGTATCTGTCTTCGAAGCTGGCATGTACAACCTGTATATAGCCTGTAAAGCAATGGTTAGCTCTGCACTCACGGTCTCTCAGTTGACCAGATGAAGGAACTAATGTGAGTATAGTGGAACTTCAAGGGTGTCCAGCCAGCTTCCCTCCTCACCAAAACTAGGCTGCAAGGGGAGCTGGAGAGCACCTGAGCCGTGTCACATCCAGGTGCACAGGTAGAACACATCCAGATAGTTAAGGCAGAGATGAAACCTGAAAAAAGGTTTCTGCATGGCAAAAGCCCCCATTTTATTTCTTTTTTTTACCACATGGGAGTCGGAAGTATCATGGTGTTGCCTTTTTTCTTTTGGTTATGGAAAGCATTATGGAGTTTGTATTCAGTAGTACAGCAAGACACAATGAATGTCAGCTTTTTAAGGTTGACCATGGTACCACATGAACAATAGTACTATATAGGAAAAAACAGGACATACAGGAAAAATCTAAACTGGTTAACATTGCAATGCATGAGTCAGCTCCCAACAGAGTAATTAAGATTGCCATTAACATCAGTGTTTTGAGCTGTTTCATTTAGGTGGAATCTTAAACAGTATTTACATGCATATGGACCTTATGCAGAAAAAGTCTTATCAGGGTTTCTAGATGAACTCATCAACTAGTTGCCCAATATGGCAATGACTCCCCCAGACTCATTATCAGAGACTGCAGTCTGCCTACAGATAACACATCCTCCAAATGCTATCTCTATGGAAAATGATTCATTTCTGGTATCATATATACAAGAATGTAGGAATGGTCTCGACTTACAGCACAGAACACTAGAGATAACACTTAATCAGATTATCACTTCATCCAGCCAAAGATTGTTATTTACCTTCTGTCTGTGCAAAACCAAAAAAAAAAAAAAAAAAAAGTTTTCAAAGCTTAATGATTTCTTAGTTTCCTGCAGAAAGCAAAACCACAGGAACCTACAAGACTGGGATGTTGTTATTTCTGTGGTGCAATACTGCACTAGACCCCTGCCTTCCTTTTCAACCTGGTAGGTCAGCAATGGTTTTATTAGGCATCTGCGTACTGAAATGAAGTAACAGCATTGGGAGTTCTTACTTCATAGCAGGAATAAATAATCTTTTTCCACTACCACCACAGCTGAAAAGCCATCACTAGGTATACTGCTTTTCCATGTAGTCAACAGGCTAAGCAGTCTCTGGACACTGCAGTAGAGACTGTCAAGGGTTCTCATCTTTCCTTACCAGAAGACATGACCTAAATGAATAGCGAGCTAGAAAACCAAAGTCCTAAACCAATCTAGCCTATACAAACTACTTTCTTATCCTTACCAGTGTTTAGACACCTTGTATGTGCTGAGGATCAAGAAGCTCTGAGAAATATTAATGCCAGAACACATTGTGTATTCCTATACATCCTGGTCAGGACAGAGCAGTAATTAATATCTGTAAATAATGCTAATGGAGAAAAAGTAACCAATATATGCTTCAGAAGTGTACCCACTCGTGTTCCTGTAAAGAAGCCCAAACCTCAGAAAGTCAGCATTCAGGAGAGATGACTTGTTGTCTGTAGCTTTCCCTTTGCAGGTAAAATCAATGTTCAAGTAGAGTTGACCTAGCAACAGCATGCTATCATCTTTGCCAACATCTTGAATTCTGAACAATGGCATTTTGGACTGGCACACAGCAGCAGCATTCCTAAAGATAATAAACCATGCACTTCTTCAAGCAGTAGAAAGTATTTTAGATTTTAGCACTTATATGGTTTCATACTTCTGCTGCTTTGACCCCCATCCACCTGATGTATCGTTGTCAAGGTTTTATGACATTGTGGGAGCAGTTTGTATGTTACCATGATTCCAACCACTTTTTTCCATATCCATATGAACCATGGATTATCTACGTAATCTCTTTGAGTTTCGTCATCTTCAGGGACCAGACATGTCTTTTAACATTAAGAAATATTTTACTGTTGTGGTAAGATGACATATCTCCTTACCAGCAATATCCACTGCTGTATATTCAGGCTCTCTTGATAGAACCAGAACTTATACAGGTGTGTATGCCTGCAGAAAAGCAGTATTTTGATATTAAAAAATAACACATGCAGGAGATTCAACTACTTCTACACAAAAACTGCTTTGAAGAATATTTATGTACTTACATAATTTCAGATGTAGCAAGACATGCAATCTTTTGGCAGCTGGCTTGTGTGTTAGCAGGATGTTTAGGAAAATGTTATGACTTGTCTCCTTTTCTTTTTGCCTAGTGAACATAACTATCTCTGTAGTATGGTTTCAGAGTTTAAAGAGTGAAAAAATTTGTCTTCTTCCTTCTCTTACCTCATTGAAACACTGAAGAGGAAAAAAAAGTGCTACTGTAAGAATGGCCAAAAGACATATTCCCACCCCTAACTCAAGCTGAAGCACTATGTCTTTAATATATTATGCATAGATAGATACTTGAGATGACAGGGAAAAAAGAGCAGTAATGGGGAAGATGAGAAGTTTAGTTGTACTTCTTTCTTTACTACTACAAACACCGGCAATCTTCTCAATGTTCATAAAAATAAGCACATACTCCTAAAGAAGTGTATATTTGCAGGGTCAAATAATTTTTTTTGAGTATTTGAAATCACATTTATTAAAAGAATCTTTTTATAAAATGTTACATACTTTACTATAAAAAGGGGGAAGTATGAACTCAACCTATTCTCCTCTTTACTCTCTCAGAGTAGGAGGCTCTCCACCAAGTACACTGAATGCTTTTTGTTAGCTAAATAAAATATCTCCTGTTACAGACAAGTGTTTGATTTATTATGTATTCCAAAACTTTAAAAATCCTAGCTTTATCCTCACTTTGCTGTCCTTTGAAAATGACATCTCATACACGGATAGAAAATTTCTGTAGACTTCAGTGAGCCTTTTGAGAACCCCATACACAAAGGCTCAATTCCAAAACCTTAGAGTGAAGATGTACTGAAAGAAAATGTGGATCTCAAGCACTGAAGTTCCTCTTAAAGGCTTGTCTTTTCTGTTTTGAAAATCCATATGACATAAAATTTCTATGGATCTTTAAATCCTAACTTACATTAATTTTTTTTCTTTGTCTGTTTTTAGTACATCTTTGTTTTTAGTTGTCTGTCCTACAATAAAAAAATGTATTTGGTTATTTGGTAGCATGCTTTATAATTGTATTCCATACATGCTGTATACTTGAATTCCAGGCCTGCAGCTTTGTGCCAAACATGGATATACTGTGAAAGGCTAAAAACAAGGAGAAGCACATGAAGAATACCAATGAAGCATAAAACAATCCAAAAGCATTTAAAAGCCTCATTTTTTTTTTTTAAAGACAGTTTTTGAGTTACCCTGAATTTCTACATAATCATATTCCTTTGGGCTGGGATTTTTTTTTTTTTTATTGTGTTGTCATTGTTAAAAGAATTTTGTTTACTGTGTTCTTTAACACGTTCAGGATGCCCTTGTCTAATGCAAAATATTATGTTCCTTAATAGGTTTTTGTTATGGTTGCTGTTAGGGGAAAAAAAACCTTGCTAGAATTAGACAACAAACTGGGTAGATAATGTACCATGTAGGTGACTTAGCACATACAACATGTGATTTAAATTTTGAACTTATAGTCTGCTGTAAAAGAGAAACAATGTACAAAAATAATTTCTTTCTGTAATCATTTATTTGTCCATTACTTACTCAAATGGAAGAAAAATCAGTAAGTAAATGTGTCATATTACTCCTTTTCTAGGATGGAGAGTCACGTTGATAATTGGTTAGTTAATTTCTAAGGGATGCTGCTGCAGATTTTCTGGATTTTTTTTTCCCTCCTTGTATTATTGGTTCAGCAATTCTTTGCAAAGTTCAATGAGGTTCATTAGCTTATCTGAAGAAAATGGATCTGGTACTTTCAAGACAGCTTCTTTCTGTGACTTTTCTAATTAAATCTCTTCCATCAGACAAAAAGCTGCCCTTTTTACTTGACAAACATTTGTTCTAATTTGGCTTTCCCTGTTTTTTTGGTACTTGTACTTTTCTCTCTCTCTCCCTCTCTCTCCACCAACAGCAGCAGCAGCTGTTAGTCACAGGATCACAGTGTCTGACATTTACTCTGAATGTGCTTGCTTATTAAAATATTTCACTGTTAGACAAGCTTATCAGCTGAAAAATACAATAAAGAAGTTCCAGTATATTGGGTGAGTACCTTTCTAATAAAACACATTTCTAGTATTTCAGTGCACAACTATTAATATATGTATTTGTAGATATAAAATTAAATTAACCTTCCCTGGAAGGTTGTTTTGCAAGCTAAGTAATCAAGCATTAGTCAAGTGGGAAGTCCCAATCCACAACAAAGAAGTACATTGTACATATAAGAGGCTGAAGTTTTATAGGGACAGCATATTTGTCTACTCTTTTATCAGCATCCTCCAAAAAATTGTCAGTTTTAAGAGCCCTGCCTCAGAGTGGATTATCCTATGGGGAGGGGGAAGAAGGTTCAAGAAAAGTTTAATCGAAGCACTTTTTCACGATGCTTAGAAAACCTTGGTGAAAGCTTTCAGTGGACAGGCAGGTCACTGATTAATTCTTCAGGTATGTACTTTTCTCCTGTGTGAAATAACGTGATATGAGGTTAAGTGCTCACTGAGGAACCAAGAGTTTGGGCTTTCAGTTTTCACATTGGACTATGGAAAGATACGCTCAGACTGTGACAAGCATCACTGTACACAGTTTATGCTGCTATTCTTTAACACTCTCCAGTGTCATTAGCTTGCCAGCCATGTAGTCTGTAAGTAATAGGTTGCAATAGCAGCTAAAATTGACAAGTGCTTAGCCCAGAGCATGGATTGAATGTAATTCATAGGGTTCCTGAGTTAATTTCCAATACCTGTTTCATCAAGGCAGACTGATAGATGGCTGCCAGCATCTTCTGCCTTTATCTGTAAATCCCTGTGTCTTTTACTGCCATCATTCTGGAGTTGCTGTTATTTTTTTCCCCTTCTCTTTTCTTCCCTTTTTTTAGCTCCCCTTTTCTTTCCAGTCTTCTTTTCTCCTTATTTTTTCCTCTCTTCTTTTTTTTTTTTTCATTTTTTCCCTCACATTTGCTCCTCCCTATTTCCATAACTCTAAATAGAGCTTACTCTATAGGCACATCATTCATTTAGATTAGAGGCCCTTGCAGCTAAATGCAAGACCTTCAGATGTTATTGAAGTGCATTTTTCCATGTGGCCCTGTTTAAAGTGATGTTTCTTTAGGGACTGCAGGGTGAAATATGAAGTTATCTGGGAGAGTAAATCTGAGATGTTGGACAGATGGTGAAGCGTCAGTGCATCCACAGAAATGCATTTCATTTTTATATAGGGGATGCTTTCAATCAGTTTTAGCCTGAGAAAACAGTTGCTGCTATTGCATCACTGGCATTTCATGTGGTTGGTTTTTTTGGTTGGGTTTTTGTTTGTTTGTTTTTGTTTTTTAGATCAATAGTTAAGTCAATAAAATGATAATAAATTTTAAATATATTTATGAATGATTTGGATGTGCAGGGGAAAGAAGCACAATTCAGGATCTCAAAATTGACAGGAAAAAAGCAATAAAAATATGGAAAAGAAAGAAATACTGCCCAATGAGGTCACAGAAAACCATGTTTGGTAAAAAATATACCCATTTACTGTGGATTATGCAAATTCATTTCTCACATCAGCTGTATTTCAGACATATGAACTGATAACAAAATTTGTTATTTAAACTGCTTGGAATAACACTCATTCCCATAGAACTCGTGGGTGTACTACCAATTTTAAAAGTGCTTTTGGAGTATATCCTCCCGTAATGGAGGAACTATTTTTTGAACCTTTGAGAATCTTTTTAAACAATGGCTGCAAATAGTATGCAAGGACATCATGTGAAGTTTCATTCAATCTAGGCACAATCACTTCTGCTGTGTGGCCACCTAAGGTTTTGTGTTGTTTATTGAAGGAAATATCTAACGTGTATGGCTACATGTTTCTTCATTTTAATTCCAGTTTTTATTGGCTTTTAATCAATCTATAGGCAGTTTTCTCTTTGCTGCTTACTTTGTGCAGCTATAAAATCACATGGATGAATCTTCTAAACCACTTCTGAAAAAGGTTGAGAGTCAAGAGTATACAGTCTTTGCTTTCCATTAAGTTTTGGGCTAGCTGATATAAATCTGTGTTGCCAGTAAAGCATAGCCATTTGCTGTTTTTTGGTTGGTTTGTTGCTTTTTTGTTTGTTGGTTGGTTTTGGAGTTGTTGTTGTGGTGGTGTTTTGTTTTGTTTTGTTTTGTTTTGTTTTTTAAATGAAAAAGATGGAGATATGCCATCCAGTTTCCCTGCTGTGTTTCCCCAACTACAGCATCTAATACCTTCAGTGTATGTTATTGCAAGTCTGAGTGATCTACCAGATTTCTCTGCTCTCCTGGAGAAATCAATACTTACAGGACTCTTTTGACAGTCATGTCAATAAAGAGTTGTAAGAAGGATAAAAAAAAGTCAGCAGAAATAGTAATGCAAAGAGCACAAACAGCCAGAGTGCCAGCTTCTGGGGGAGGCCACCATTGCTGGACTGACAGCTGCTAGCAGTAGTGGGGTAGATGTGTCATTAAAAATATTTTTACTAACAATATAAGCCATATAGACATTTGGGATTTCTTAAAACAGAAATATATTTTAGGGCTTTTTTTTATTTTGCAGTTTCTGTAAGTCTGCCTGATATTTAGCTAAAACCTTTCTTGTGGAACCTCTTAGGGTTTGTTCAGTGTTTCTAAGAAATAGCAGGAAGTTTTATGATTAGCTTGCCACTAGCTCTTAACCTGTGTTTTTTCTACAAGAAAAAAGTTTTTCTTTTCATTCATTTTTTTGGGAATATGACCTGTTTCAGGACATGATACATCACAGAAATGGAGTAAACTTAGCTTGCTAACCTATTTAGAACATTTTATTCTGAGCTTAAAGAATTTTGATTACATTTTATGATAGCTAACCCAAGGTCAAGGAATTTAGTTTCTTTCCATCAAGTGAACAGTGATGAGAAAAACACAGCCTGAGAGCTTTCCCATTGCTTATCTGGGTTGAGTCTTCTCATTCATTTTGTACTTACTTCCAGCTTGTGTGTTCAAAACAATTAAGTAAACAAATACTATTGCTATTTCAATTGTTTATAAATAATAAAAAAGGGAAAAACACCTGAATAAGTGCATATATGGGGTGCACCTGGAGGATGTTGGCTAAGAGAAAGTTCCTTTCATAAGTTCTTGTCCTTTCTGGCTGTCATCAGTTTGGAAAACAGAAGTGTTTGTTTATGCGTCTGAATAGCTACATACAATTATTTCATGAAAAACACTGAATCAATGAACCCAAAATAATTTCGGCTGCAGATGCTTAATGAATTTGCCCTTGGCTGTTCTGTAACTTGCCCCAAATAATACAATTTCCATTCAAAGTCCTTGCATGACATATGGTAAAATTCAAACACAGACAGTCTAGTCTAGAATTATTTTTGTTTTAATTTAGTTCTAGGGATGCTTGCAGACCAGCACAGGGCAGCAGTGGCTATCCTAAGCGCTACAGAGATATAATATAGTTTGGGGCGCTATGAAAGTCAGTGTGAATCAATTCTGACTTGCAACCTGACAAACCAACCTGTGAACAGCAGGTGGTGGGGAGCTATTTCATGCCCTGGGAGGCAGGAAAAATGATGGAACTTAGTATTTGAAGGATGGCTGTTCATACAGTTTCATTTCACTGGATGTAACCTGACATCAAATGGTGGAAAAAGTAGAATGTCAGGAAACAACAGTTTTATAAAATGTTTTATATAAGCTATTTACAAGGTCACCTTAAGTTTCACTACATATCTACTGAGATTTCCTGCTTTGTCAAGATATCATTAAAACTTCCTGTAGCTTCTGAAATATTTCAGAAATACAATCCTTCCAAGTAGTGTTTATGTCAGAGGTTATTGTTTAAAGCAATCTGGATAAACTTCAAGGTATCATTTTATTAGCTTATGTGATATTTAATTGGTAATCAATCTTTGTCGAGATAAGCAGTTTGAGCTAACTTAGCAAAGTAACAAAATCAGTTGGGAGGAGGCAAAACTAATTTTATTTGTAAACTAAGGTGTAGATATCACTTCCATTAGCATCAGTTCTGCTTTTGTTAAATAGTTTCCCAGGTTTCCTCAAATAATATCTGGAGAGGCCACTTCACTTGAAGGCCTTCACAGTGTTATACTAATCAGAATGCTGCACCCTGTACACTGCCCATATTATATGTCAATGTGAAGCAGTAGTTTGTTGAAGCAATATATGTAAGCTGAAAAAACTGATCCCCTATAAAGTAAAGCAATTGCACTTTTATTAAAGATTTGTGACTATAAATTAGCATCCTTAATTTTCTGAAAGATGTGGATAAAATTTTAAATTTCTTTGAAACCTTCTGTCAAGTGAATGTTTCAGTACCAATACTACAATATGTTTAAGATTGATGTAAGTTTAGGACAAGGTGGCTGGTTTAGGACAGGGGTTAATAGAGGTCACCATGTTATGGCTCTTACTGCTGAGTTAGGAAGAAGGCAAAGACCAAGACTGCACTAAAAGTTAAATTTTAGCAAGTAAATCTGATAACTAGGCTACATGGCTGTGTTTGGAGTTATTAGGACTGGAGACTCGCTTTTTAGGAGGATCTGGCAGGTTATAGCTGGAAATGAGTCCACTGTGGACTATCAGAGCATGGTAAGGGATAGCAGAAGCAGCTGGATGGGAATAGATCTAAATCTGACAAGGACTGATGAGATTACAGTTAAGGTTTGGATTCTGGCCTCTCAGGACCAATATGTGAGTGTCAATTTTAAGTATGGGAGGGATACAGGGGTTTGGCTTTTTCCCTATATCCATGTATTAGGTGGCAGGGATCACATGTCTAAGATTAGTGCTTGGTATGGATTTGGGGCCAGTCTGGGCAGCTACTGATTTGGATTTACTGTTCAGTGAATCAGAAGTAGCACAACTTCATTTATAGATTTGGTTAGCAGGGTCTACTCAGCAGCACTAGTTTCTGAGTACTGTTAGAGTTTGTCTGGCAAGGGGTTGATGGGTTAGGGATAGTCTGTGCGGATAAATAGAAAACAACCAAGCTTATGAACCAGCTTATGAATCAAATCACTGATTGTCCACACTAATGGTGGCTCTCACGTTCTTTTGCTGTTGGGGATCTCAGTGGGAAATTTTGTGGTATCACGTGCATATGAATGGGTTGGAGTGAGGGCTGTGGTCAGATTTTGGTAAGGGTTGCATTTACTGTACCTCTGTCAGAGGTCATTTCGTCAAGTTTGAGTCATGGGCTGGCAGGGGTCATGCAAGTCTTGCATAGGTTTGGGTTGGGATCCATGTCAGCATGCCTAATAACTAGCAGCTCAAATCAGCAAAGTCTGTGTATACTATCCACAGTCTTCCAGTCAGTTTTCCCTCCTAGCCTATTTTCCTGCACACTCATGCAACTTCACACAATATTGTATTGTGGAGGTCTCATCCCTTTCTCTTATCTTTCAGTGTAACATCAAAGCTAGTGTAGCTTCAAAAGAGGAAAGTAGGATTTAAGGCCATTTTCTGCTCCGCTGTCTGAAGACAATGTTAAAGATGAGAAGTCCTCTAAATGAAATATCTGCTTTTAAAAAGTTTCTGTTGATGAATTGTTCAATGTTTATGGAAAGGAATTCACATTCCAACAGGGGTATCAGTACTTGGAAAATCAAAAGTATTTGTAGCTGCCAGTAAACTGGCATAAAGAGATTGGGATGAAGAGCTATGCATACAATTGAAAAAACCCCCAATAATATACAGTATCATAGGAAAGATGAATTTGTAAAAAACAGAAATTCTGATTGCCACAGATGTATTTCAACAGACAGCACCACAGACTGGTCCAGACAAAGCGTTTCCTCAGATACACCAGTATAGTTTTTCTGAACCGATTAATCGCCCCACTACAGAAGAACATAATATTTTTTAAAAACTGCAACAACAACAGTAATTTTCTGAGCTAAAGAATCATTGTAGGAGATACAGTAATAGTCTTTCTCTTGTATGGTGTATTTTATATCCCATATGTTGCTCTGTGCAAATATTGTTCCTGTCCCAAAAACATTAGGTAATTATTAAGGACTGTGTCCTTTTCCGATGCAATGGAATTTTTACTGTTGATAGAGGAAAGAGGACACTATTACATACAAATCAATACAGACATCCAGTCTTTATTACTTCTCATCCAGTCCATTAACACAATTTTTTTTTTGTGCTTAGAGGTTGGTTTTTTTTCTTCTTTCTTCTGTCATGTTCTTTACCAGTGTTGTGATGCAGTTCTTCCTACTGCTTTATGTTTAAATTTTATATAAATGCTTGCATAGTGCATGTTACCTGCAGCTTTCCAGTTGTTTTTCCGATGGTAAGCCAGACATCATGGCAATATAAGTGGAACTGCTGCCCTGATCAGATACAATTGTAGATACTCCATAACAATGGGGAAGTTCATGAAGTTTCAAGTCTTATAAACCAGGTTTGACTGGTAAGAGATCTGACCAGCGGTCCTGGACTGAGGTGTATCAGAGCTGTAAGAATTTACCTTGTTACAAAAGTGAGTGAGTACATTGAAACTAAGTCCAAATTTTTTGCTTTGTTTTTGTTTTTTTTGTTGTTGTTGTGGGCTTCTGGCTCCCTTTGTTTTTAACGAGAACTTTGAATATTCCTCCAGAATCAGAGAGATGGTTTTCAGTTCTGGGTCAATATTACATTTAAGAACTTTAAAAATCAGATCAAATGTATATGCTTATTCAGTTCAAAGCAGCTGTATATAAATATTGGTAAGGTTTATTTTGCCTAAGAGTGATTTGAAAATTTAATAGCCAGCTGAAGCTACCTAGATGCCCTCTGAAATAGAGACAGATACCATCAGAAGGTGATTAATCCAAACAGTCTTAGACAGCTAACTTTAGCTGGAATGAATTGCCTGCTGGAGGTGTCTATCTCTGTCTGTTTACTTCAGAGAAAACATAGATGACTAATTTAATCTCCCAAAGTCACTTCTCTACAAGCTTGACTGAAGTTCAATAAAATGAACCTTTCCCTCAGTTCTATTATGGGAATTACACGGCAAACTACATATGTAAGAGCTTTGCAACGTACACTTTTTAGCTCCGGGTTGGTGCTAACCATGGAATCATAGAATCATGGAATGGTTTAGGTTGGAAGGGTCCTTAAAGATCATCTAGTTCCAACGCCTTCCACTAGACCAGGTTGCTCAAAGCCCCATCCAACCTGGCCTTGAACACTGCCAGGGATGGGGCAGCCACAACCTCTCTGGGCAACCTGTTCCAGTGCCTCACCACCCTCACAGTGAACAACTTCTTCCTTACATCTGATCTAAAGCTGCCCTCTTTCAGTTTAAAGCCACTACCCCTTGTCCTGTCACTACATGCCCTTGTAAAAAGTCCCTCTCCAGCTTCCTTGTAGGCCCCCATTAGGTACTGGAAGGCTGCTATAAACTCTTCCTGGAGCCTTCTCTTCTCCAGGCTGAACAACCCCAACTCTCTCAGCCTGTCTTCATAGGGGAGGTGCTCCAGCCCTCTGATCATCTTCATGTCCCCCCTCTGGACCCACTCCAACAGGTCCATGTCTTTCCTGTGCTGAGAACCCCAGAGCTGAACGCAGTACTGCAGGTGGAGTCTCACAAGAGTGCAGTAGAGGGGGAGAATCACCTCTCTTGACCTGCTGGTCACGGTTCTTGTGATGCAGCCCAGGATATGGATACCAAACTCCTACACCTAAGTACCCTACACCTAAATACCATAGGTGTTTGAAAAACTTCGGGGAAGATTTAAAGTTATGTAGTACAGGTTGGTGTCTTTAAGCAAAAAGTAAAGACTCTTCTTTCTCTACTGGGGGCTCTCCGACATGATTCTCATATTTCAATATTTCACTGCACAGTCATGTCAGCTTCCCCCAGCAAAACTGACTAGGCAACCACCTCTTTATGTGTCCAGTCTTTCTCGAAATATTCATATGATTTCCTTTGATTAGATATTTTTTATACTGGATCTCAGCAGGGTACTTTCTCAGAAATCCAGCTATTTGTCTGAAAATTAATGTGCCTTTTTCAAACATCTACCTTTGTCAAGATAAAAATATCCCACTTTCTATCCTGTATGTCACATCTGCTTATGAAGCTTCTAAGTAGTGGCTGTCTTCCTTTGTTGTTGCTTTCAGAAGTTTAACGAAACTTTCTTGCAGTAGTCGTAACAGAAACCCTTAAAGGTAACCTTCCTTCACAAGCAAGTGCTTCCTGCTTTGCAGAGCATTCTGAAAATATGATTGTCTGCCTCTGACTTCTAATCGTTAACTGACACCTAATTTCCCTGTATACTTTTATCTAGCGAGTGCTTATGTATATATGGTACAGAATATCAAAGCCCTGTTCTGGAATTCTTTCTTACAGGCAGATATTAAACTTCACAGATTAAAGCTGGTGCTCAAAACCCCTTCATTTTTTGTACTCCTTCCCCCACCTTTTTCAGAGAGCTGAAGAGTCACATCTGTTCTATCATCCACTCAACTGGACTGCTTTTTTGTGTTGTTACTGCAAAGGGAGGCCCAAGAGGACAAAAAAATCTGGTATACAGTGTTATTTTGGTTGATTAGAAAAGCTTTACACTTGAGCACTATGAGGACCACGGGTGTATGGCAGAGAGTTGAACAAGATGTAGTTCTTTGAATGGGGAGGACTCAAACATCAATAGCTAGAATAAGTGGTAAGAAAATAATTTCCTTGGCACGCAGTGTTTTCAAAAATAGGTTCCATGGTCATGTTCTTTCTTCTTTCATTGCAGGCAAGCTCTTTGTCTTGCCTTCCTTGGATGTTAAAATTATAGGTTTCCTCCCTCACTGATTTTTTTTTTTTCATATTATGTATCAAGGTACTACAATATTATCAGAAAGTATAAAAGCACATAATGTTCTGTCCCATGCTAAGCACGGTGCAAAGAAGAGCCCTGTCCTAAAGACCTTACAGCCCAAGCTTGAGACAAGGGATGAAATTCACTAGGAGTCTTTGTGGACATGTTGGCACGTAGTATCAGCAGCTTGAGAATTTACAGATTTTTTTTTTTTTTTCCAACAAAACGGAGAGCACTGTTAAAAAGAATTTAGGAGCAAATGGCTTTTAAGTCTAGCTCCTTAAACTAAGGGAGGTGCACAGTTGCACAGTTCATCACATTTCATGTTTAATTTTAGATGTATAAAGCTTTGACATGGACATCTCAGCTGGGCACTGAGATAACTATAGTCATTGAGATAACAATTTATGGCATAATTCTCCTGATCTATTTCGATATATATATGTTAAAGTAATATGAAGAACTTACTTATTTTCTTTGACTTTCAAGAGCCACTAAGTTGATTAATTCAGTTGTACAAATCTGAAGTTGCCTGAGACAAATACTATTTCAAATGTCTGCATCAGGTGGTGCACATTCTAGTTTTCCAGGTTTTCCTAAATCTGTTGATTTTTAGAAGTTTTTTAAAAATAAAAAAATATTGATAAGGAACTGTCTTTCATTTTTACATTTTCATTTAACACCTTATTTAAATATGACGTCTCCCATCACTTCCATGCTCTTTCTTGTAGTTTAGCAGTTTTCATTTACAGAAAACACAGGGACAGCACAATCACTCGTGTCTGAGAAACTTGGTGAAAGAATCACATCTATAAATGATGTAGGCCAATTACAGAAGTGATCTGGCTAACTGACGAAGTTACTACCTTTGGCTGCATTATATCTGCTAATATGCAGTAACTGTCCACGTAGATACTCCTAATCTACCCAGTGTGAAGTAAAACAAGCAGGATAGAGTTGGCTGGATCAAGCATTTTTCATTCATTCATGCCCAGTTCTTTTTGTTTGGGGGCCCCATTATTCTGGGAATCTACACTACTCTGCTGGTCCTTTCCCTGTTGTTTAGTGTGTCCTGTTCCAAAATCTGGCTTAGTTAGTGGTTCTTTCAATAATGTATAACCATAATGTAAAAATTAAATGAATATGAAGTGCAAATACCTGAAAAGTCAAAAACTGATCAGATCAGATGATAAAAGGAACCCAGTATGCTGCCTTTCTGTGTATCCCTGTCTTTGGCACTCTATTTTGTTAGAAAGGTTTGTATTCTGTTAATCCACTTTTTAGCTGTGTTTGAAAACAGTTGTCTGTAAATTCTTTGCTTTTGTATGAGAACATACCCTCCCATGGTGTTTATAAGATCTTTTTCTAACCACATTTTAATATATTTTGATGGATCCAAAATAATCAGACTCTGCCTATTCATTTTGTTGTTGTTGCTGATTTTTTTTCCTATTTATTACTCAATCTAATGGAAATGTGAATGTACATAAAATAGTGAAGAGATGTTTTAGTTCTTTCAGGAAATTTTGCCCTCTCCATTGTTGTTTGGTAGAAACAGAGGTTATCAGCTCTGTATAGATTGTGCAGTACCGAAGAACTTTTTAATTCCCAGTGGAAATGTTAAGGTGCATAACCTGTCACCCCTCCAACCCCTATTTATGGCAAGCACATATTCACATGAAAAATGCTTTAAAATGATAAAAACATATTTAATTTCATTAGGAAATACATAATTCACTTGATGTTATCTAGTTATTTTCTAATATTTAGCAAATTAACTGAGTAGGGTTCTGAGTGGTTTCAAATTCTAATATTCAACATGCAGGTTTCTGCTTTCTTGAAATTTATGCAAATTTGCTAATACACTATTATTTTTAATTACTGAAATCTCAAGAAATGCCAGCTATGGTCAGAGTTGCACTCCTAAAGTTGCTAAATAGGTTTCAGATGTTAAATCTTGCTCAAACATTTACAGTTATGTTACATACCAAGGGTCATTTCTCTGAATGTAAACGTACTACTACAGTATATTGCAAGAGGTTTTATTATGCATCTGAATGAGTTCTGGAGTTGCAAATACTTGTTCATATTATAAAGCAGAGTACATGTTGGTTTTGCCTGACATGATGCGGGCCAGAACCAAATGACTCCAGCAGTCTGTTACAGTCATGCCTTTCTAGGAAAAGATTTAATTTCTTCCAGTGAAAATAGGATTTTGTCATTAATTTGATGGAGCATGAATAGTCCACTAAACTTGAGTAAGATTTGCTTTGCTTTACCTAACAAACTTGAAACCATTCTGAAGTCATTT
The DNA here is from genome assembly GCF_000737465.1 of Haliaeetus leucocephalus. NCBI lineage: Eukaryota > Metazoa > Chordata > Aves > Accipitriformes > Accipitridae > Haliaeetus > Haliaeetus leucocephalus. Next base: position 3,515,337 of record NW_010972468.1, on the reverse strand, counting down.
ATCCAATTTCTGTTTAATGTCAATACACAAACGCTCCTGAGAGCAGGAATCAGATTGCAAGTTTTCCATCACCTAGCTGAGTGATCAAGCTATTGGCCTAGAAAGTCATGTTCGCTCTAAAAATCTCTTGTTTGGTTATGGAAATAGAAGATGATAAGCTGCTTGGTCGAGGTTGAAGTGACATATTTCATTTCAACACTGTCTCCCATTAACATCCTCATAGGGAAGCTCTTGAAGTATGGCCTGAATGAGCAGACAGTGAGGTTGACTGAAAACCAGCTGAATGGCTGGGCCCAAAGAGTGGTGACTGGTGGAACAAAGTCTAGTTGGAGCCCAGTAACTAGCAATGTACCCCAGAGGTCAATACTGGGTCCAGTCTTGTTCAACATCTTCATTAATGATCTGGATGACGGTGCAAGGTGTACCCTCCAGCAAGTTTGCCGATGACACAAAACTGGAAGGAGTGGCTGATACACCAGAGGGTCATGCTTCCATCCAGAGTGACCTTGACAGGCTGAAGAAATGGGTTGACAGGAACCTCATGAAGTTCAACAAGGGTAAATGCAAAGTGCTGCACCTGTGGAAGAATAACCCCATGCATGAATATATGCTGGGGTATCTGTGTTATAGTGGTAATACCATATAAGAGATTTGATAATGTCTCCATCTCTTCAAAAATCACAGATATGAAACACTACCATGTTGTTATAAGTGTTTTGAAAATAAGAAAAAACAATAATTTTCTAAGTAAGTCATGAGTATAGGAGTTGTTTAACTTCTGTTGTGGCTTGCAAGCTTGGATGGACTCCTGAAGCATTTGGGCAAATTTTAAAGGAAGGCAGAAGGGGATGAAATCACAGACTGTAAGTTTGATAAAAGAAAAGGAAATAATTTTACCTTCCTAGGAAGAGAAAGTGTCCAACAAAGCCTTTCATAAAACTGACTACAGAATAGGATCATGTGCAAGAGTAACTACAACTGAGTTACTAAACATCAGTGTTCATCACTGCATACTTAAAACTGAAACAGAATTTAAACTTAATGCTTAAGGTCATTGTTCTGACTTCAGTAACTGATGCTTTAAAGAAAGTGAAGAAGTGAAGAACTCCAGTGAAAAAGGATCTAGATTATCATATATTAACGGACAATAGGAGGCAAATGAGGAATGTGGATTTTCTCATAGCAGGAACTATCTAGTGCCCAATAATGTTTTATGAAGTCAACATTTCTAGTCATAGTCTAAACCTAGACTCTTAAAACATCATATCTAAGCAAAAAATGGGAATTTGTAAAGGAATAATGTTTTTTAATACCCACTCTTTTTGTTTGAGCAGCAAAAAAGTGATAATAAAAATACTTAAATTATTTAAAGTGATGTAAGAAAATGTTTCAATATAATTAGTTTGTTGCATTGCCCTGGATGAAAGTAGAGATTTACTTGTCCAAATATTATGTTGCTATAAATCACAAGAGAGAACATGGATTAAATGCAAACAAAAAATGGGAAGAAGTCTTGATACCTTCCTTCAGCTTCCTGCAGTATCCTGTCTGAAGTTTTTTCATCTGCACATGAGACTTCCACACAAATGTAACTGGGATTAAAATTTGCTCCAGAACTAACTGCAGAATAGGGATGTTTTCAGAAAACACTGAGTCCAAACAGAATATGCTTTAACTGTATCATAAACTGGAGAACAACAAGTGTTGTAACTTTCGAAAACTAGTGTTTCTCTTTAAAAGAGCAAATTATAATCCTTTTTGTTTGAACTGTTGGGCTTGACCCTGGTATTAACTGAGAAGGGAAGAGAGGAGCGAGAGTAAGACACTGTTGTTGATAATTCTGCTTTTCTGTTTCATATGGAGTACATATTGATAGGATGACCCACTGCCTACTTCAGTCCTTATAAGCAAAAGATGGAGCAACTTTATGTTATCCAAGAAAACAATAAGCCTGTGTGACGCTGCTGAAAGATGACATAAGAAATATTTGAAGATCAGCAAAAAAATGTTCTAAATTCTCAGAACCAAACGAGATCTTAGAAGCCTTAGATTAGGTTGCATCTCAGGCACACCCTGGCTATCTAAAAGTTAGATGCCCAGTCCAAAATAGTTGATTAGGCTCTCTCAGGCATCTCCAGCTGGCAGTTCGTCAAGATAGGTGGCAAAGATACACAGAATTGTGATTTGGAAATCCTGTCTCTCTCCATTGGTCGTATAGGAAACATAAGCATTTGGCTTAGATTAGGAATCTGACTTTTCAATGAGTAAAGCTGGGTAGTATGCATCCTCCTGTTTGGATCCAGAATTATTAGAACTCTGTCTTTTAAGAATGAAGTATTTTTGAAACCTATGGAACTCAACAGACATTATTTTTAAATTAAATAGAGATTTTTAATAGAAAATTATATTGGTTTTAGAACTATGCGATAGAGTTGTCATCCTCAGATGTTGTTCCCTAATTAATTTAGTCTGGAATAGGTACAAAACAACCTGCAGCTTACCATCTTTTATTAAAATAAGCAGATCTGTTACATAGCTCAGTAATTTCCAATATATATATATTAACACATTTTGTTATTTTCCAGTGTTTTATTTCTTCTTATGTTTTTAATATGAATCTAAAGAGGTTTTAAGATTATATGTTCAATTGACTGCATTTTTTTATTATTATATGTCTCCTGGTTACTTGATTTTTACTATTCTATGAGATCATCAGGCAAATTAGGCGTTTGTCTTCCTTTGTCACTCAAACAGGCATTTTTAGTAGGATCTATTGCTCTCTTTTTCTTGAGATGTCTGTTATAATTTCTTAATGCTGCACTGTACCAATTTTAGTCAGCTCAAGATGCTCTCTGTGAAACTCAGGGAAGTTATTCACCCACTTGGCTCCTCCAACTGCTTTTTAAAATGTGCTAATTTGGAGAAATGGGTTACTGGTTTCACTGCTAATGATGAGATCAGAATAAGCTGTTGCTGCTCTCACTGCATTGAGTGACAGATACCCCCCTGCAAAGAGCAAGTTTGCATGAACTTTTTTCTGAAGAATCAAGCTGTTAGCTCTGCTGCTAAATGCCTATATCAGCAAAGAACTTTTAAAAACCAGAGTGTATTCTGTCTTTAATCCCTAGAATAGAGTACTTCCATCTATCAACAAGAAAAATACATCGCGTAAAACCTAGAGGTATCCTTGAAAGAACAAAAGATGTGGCTGTGGTTATTACTCTTGAATGAGTTTCAAATGTTTCTGCATCAAGAAAAGTTGAAGGTATCAAAGAATTCTGGAGAACTTAAAAGGTTGCCTTAGTAAAGTATTCATGGGAGACAATGTCCGCTTTCAGGTTAGCTGAAATGATGAGAGAAAGCCATTTACATTGAATTGACATGTATCTGCACAGGTACTAAAAGTATACCAAATGGTTTGTTATCAGCTGAGCTATCAAATCAGTAAAATGCTTTTCTGAGGATCTCAGGTTCTTAGAGCGTTGTTTACTTCATTTCAGAACAACAGAAACATCTACAACAATAATGTGAGGTTGTTGCCCTTCACTCTTAGGTTACTTCTTTGAAGAAGCCTGGAAATGTAAAGATGGCTGTTTATATTTAATGTACCATATAAGGAAATGCTTCACCAATCATACTGAAATTAGGTGAAAGAAAGAGGAGACGATAGACAGGAGCACAATAGAGGAAGGATAAAATAGATGGAGGACAACAGTCAAAGGAATAAGGACATGTAACATGGAGGAAAACCATTTCAGAGCAATAACAATGACATCTCTCATGGGCTCTGATCCCGAAAGCTATCACAGAATAAGCTGCATTAATCATGGACATTTACGGCTTGTTGAGCTCTGAAATTTTGTGTGATTCTGTAGATAACACAGTTCATAATCACTCAGAAGAACATAGGGAACCATCTGTAAAACCACCTACTCTGAATGAAGAGTGTTTCAGGACACAGACAGACAATCATATAAAATGATGTCAGTGGCAATGGTGTGATGATTTTTCATTCTCACATACCACAGAATCAAATCCAGCTCATTATTAAAAAACCAAAAACAATAACAAAAAAACAGCCAAAAAACAGAAGGAAAGGAAACTCTATTAAATTGTTGCAACTCATAGCAGCTTTCCTACTACTGCAGGGCTTGTCTACAAATAGATATTTCCTGGCATATCTATAATCTATGCTGCTATAGCTGTATTGGTTTAAGATCAGTATGGACATTGTTTCAAAATAATAGTCATTTTATTTGGAATAATTACTCTAGAGTAATTATTCTGGGACAATATAACAGTTTTGGCATACAGGATGTCCACATGGGAGCTAAGATTGATAGAACTATGGCAGAATAATTAGTTCAGTATATCTATGCCAGGAAATATCTATGTGTATACAAGCCAACATTGTCAATAATTATATTCTTTTTACTTATATTCCCTAGGTATTTTCTACTGGATGTTTATGTTGCACATAGTCTAGCTTGTTCTTGTTTAGAGGACCACTGTAAAATGGTCCACTTGAAGATCTGCAGCTATGGAATAGGGTCAGCACCCTGGTAGCAGGTGAGGGGTTGGGAGCAAAGCACTCAAGCAGGCTGAGCCTGAGCCCCACCGCAGCACCAGGAGGAAGGGGTGAGTGACAGCGGTGGGAGGCTGCTGCTGTGGGGGACGGAGGACACCATCTGCCCACCTGGATTGCTGCCCTGGAGGGCTTCCTGCTTGCCAGGTGCTTGGATCTGGGATGTTGTGGAGAGGCTGTGGAGGCTTGTCCAGCCCTTGGACTGTCACCCTTTGCTGCTTTTCCTCACAGGCACCAATGGTACTGTCAGGGAGATGTGAAGCATATCTCAAGTGAGAATGCGTGACTGGGGGTGAGGGTGAAGGGCATGGAGGCTGGAGTCCCAGACGGTTTTCTTCTCCATCCTGCTGGCGAGGGCTTAAGGAGTGGATGGATCTTGTGGATTAACAGCTGTTTGTGCTGCTGGTGTCAACAGCAGGGGTTTGACTTTTATGACCAGTGGACCCTTCTTCAGGATCAAGAACTGCTAAGAAGAGATGGGATACATCTGACCAAGTGTGGCAAAAGCATCTTCACCAACATGCTGGCTAACCTGCTGAGAAGAACTTTAAAAATGATGGGGAATGGAGATGACCCCAATCAAGGAAGAAAGTGGTGGATGGGAATGGCAAGCAAAGGGTGCAGGACGGTCATCACAGAAATGTGATCAGATAGTTAACACAACTGGAGCTCTGCAGTGGATAGATACAGGCTCTTCAGAAAGGACAGGCCTTGATGGTGAGGAGGGGGAGCTGCCCTTTATGTGGGAGAGCAGTGGGCATGCATGAAGCTCTGCCTAAGGGTGGGTCATGAGTCAGCTGGGAGCTGAGGGTTAGGGATTAGAGGGAAGACCAACACGGGTGATGTTGTGGTGGGTGTCTGCTACAGACCACCTGGTCAGAAAGAAGGCGGGGCCTTCTTCAGACAACTAGAAGAAACTTCACATTTGCAGGTCCTAGTGACTTTAACTACCCCAATATCTTCTGGAGTGGCAGTACAACAGGGAAGAGGCAATCCAGGAAAATTTCCTGACATAGGTGATCAAGAATATGACAAGGGGAGATGCTCTTCTAGACGTGGTTCTTACAAACAAGAAAGGACTTGAAGGGGATGTGAAGGTTGGGGGCAGGCCTGCATAGATGAGCAAGGAGCTCTTGACAAAACTCAGACATAAAAAAAAAAAAGTACAAGAGGTGGAAGTAGTTACATGACGTGAGAGAAATATAGAGACACCGTCTGACCATGAAACATTTAGGAAAGCTAAAACCCATCTTGATTTGAATCAGGAATAATAATGTGAAGGGCAACAAGAACGGCCTGCTGCTGAATGGGAGAGGGGAGCTGGTAACAAAGGACAGAGGAAAGTCTGGCGTATTCAGTGTTTTTCTTCATCTCAGTCCTTACTGGTAAGACTGGCCTTCAGGAATCCCAAGTCCCAAAGACCAATGGAAACTCCAGAAGAAAGAAGAGGATCAGGTCAGGGAACACTTAAACAAACTAGACATACAGAAGTCCATGGGGCCTGATGGGATGTGCCCGTGAGTGCTGAGGAAGCTGGCTGATGTCATTGCAAGGCTACTCTTGATTAACTTTGAAATTACTCTTTTTTGAAAATGACTTGATTGTCTCTGAAATGAACAGGGGAGCATATGGTCAAGTTGTTATCTACCAGAATCTTAAGTCCTTCTCTGCGTAGCAGCTTTTCAGACAGCTGGCCGCCTGGGTGTGCTGGTAGATAGGGTTATTTCTCCCCAGGTTCAGGACTTGGAATTCCCTTCTGTTGAACTTCATGAGGCTCCTGTCTTCCCATTTCTCCAGTCGTTTGAAGTCTTTATGGATGGCATTACAACCACCTGGTTACATCCCTTTATGACCATCAGTCCAGCCAATTTTTGATCCACCTCACTGTTCGATTGCCTAGTCTGTAACTCATCAGTTTGTCTATGTCAATCTTATCAGAGACATTGTTGCAAGTCTAACTTAAGACTGGACAAACTGATGGAGGTAGTGAAGAAGACAAAGCCAGACCCTTCTCAGTTGTGCCCGTTGAAAAGGCAGGAGGCAATGGGCACAAACTGAAATACAGGATATTGCATTTAAACATAAGAGAAAAATGTTTACTGTGAGGATGGTTGAAGACTTGAACCTGGTTGTTCAGTGACACTGAAGTCTCCACCCTTGCAGATGTTCAAAACCCGACCAGGCATAGCCCTGGGCAACCTGCTGCAGCTCATCCTCCCTTGAGAACAGAGGTTGGACTAGATGATCTCCAGAAGTGCCTTCCAGTGTCAAATGTTCCATGATCCTTTGATTCTGTAAAATACATATGTTGTGGCACTGTTTGTTCTTAACGTGATTATCAGAATTAGCATTTGTGCACTCTTGCTTAGTCTTGGTAAGCTCCAGTTAATAAGAGCATTTTTCATTATTTTTCCTTATAGTGATATAGTTGTTCTGGGAAACAGAAATTACAATGCAGTGAAATATTCAGCATCACTCAGTGATATTAATTTGGTATCATAGTTGTTATAACCATTTTTTATATTTTTTTTAAAGATTATAGAAAGAGCACACACAATGTAAGATTGTACATTTGGTTGTCTAATACCTGCTCATGCAGAGAAGAATCCCCACATCATCTGGGCATTGCAAATGGATAATTTTGAATTTAATCGGAATATTTGATGGATGAGCAAAATATACATTGGTGGGGCCTAAAATTTGATAATTGTAACTCCAAATTACTTTAATTTCTGTAAATGAGAGATATAGCAAACTGCAGTGCCCCAAAATGCATACAATCTTGAAATGTAGTGATGATGTGACTCCTTACTCCCCACAGATCTCATAAAACCTTCCTCTTGTTAACTGTTACCCTCTAGTACAAAGATTTGACAATGGTTGCAGCTAATAAAAAGGGCCAGTGACCTTTTAGGAACCTGCAATGGAAAAGTCAAAATTCAATTGGGAGATTTTTTTTCTTCAGCATCTCATAAAGAATGAATGTACTAAATGTCAAGATTTTAGCTCAATAGGAATTTAAAATTCATTGTCAGTCATTCAAAGAATGACCTGTGAATAGCATCAGACTAGACTAGGCTATAGGAAAGGAAACCACAGGTGCCCCTTGTCCTCACCTTCTCTCTGGCAAATACCACAGAACAATTTAGTGAAGTATTTTAGATTCACATTTTGCAGACTGCAGTGGGTGGGCTTCCGTCTCTGCCATTATTGTCAAGGGTTTTTTTGGTGAAAAGAGAAGCAAAGTGGTGGTCTATCTCAAATTTTTGTTCCTATAACTTGCTACATAAAAGATAAAACATAAGATTAAACTTGTGTTCTTCTAAAATGAGTCCCAGTGATCGCATCACTCTGGAAAGGAAGATAATGTTGCCAAGAAAAATCCCTATCACACATGCTGATCATGTGTTTTTGGTGGAGGAGAGCTTGATGTTAGCTGGAAACTTCATCTTGGAGCTCTAGCAATTTTCTGTGCTTTTATAATTTCCCCTTTGACATTGATCATTCCAAATATCATGAGACAATGTTATGGCATTAATTAATAGAGCATTAATACCTGGCTTTTTTGCTTGTTGCAGACATCCATCCCTAGTAAAGGATGGATTCTACCACAGAGGAGAATTGTTTGTTGCTGAGACTTTCAACTCCAGCTCTTACTGGCAAAACATGAATCCATGAAAGCCTCACAGCAATTTATGTTAAAATTCTTGCTTAGTATCTTTTGGTATTTAGAAATACAGGTTGTACGGCCTATTGAATTTAGGTTTTGGGCCCGCATCCAGGAACTACTGATCCACTGTTTCGTACCTTGGGCAAGTTACCTTAACTTTTAGTACTTACTTATAACACCAAGTGACCAGGATGATTAATTAATTAATGGGCCACATAATTAATGGCATAATACTATTTACTCCAAGGAATTGCATCAGGGATTAATTTGTTCCAGTGTTTCTACAATACTTTGAAAATATTCTACTAAGTGCTAAGTATTAAGTGTGAAGTGAATACTAATATCTATGATTTGATATTCAGTCAAATAATAAAGCCAGTCATCATCTGTATATTTGCTCTTGTAATTTTTTTAGTTTTACTGTGAAAAATAGGTTAAGGTTAGGAAAGAGGCTGAATTGTTAAAGGGAGATGGCAGCTACAAAGGAAAAATGACAACTGATAGAAAATTGGAGATACATGGTACAATACTAAATCCAGGAAGAACCCCTCAAAAGGGGTTATCTTTCATACAGAACAGAGGCAAAACATCAGAGAAAGAAGATTTATAAAACTAATTAAGGGATCAAAGTGTAAGTAGCGAGTACAGAAATGAAAGGGTGATGACAATGTAAGTGACGCTGATGAAAACAGGTAGCTAGAAAAAAGTAGTATGAGAATTAAAAGACAGTTCCTATAGTTGATAACTTCTGTAAGGAAGGAAGTTGTAAAGTACACTTAATTGGAAAGAAAGGGGGGGCAGGGTGTGTGTATGTGTAAGTATATGACAGCAAGAGAGATTTAATACCACCCAAAAGAATAAATGTTAGATGATACTCTACCTCTACAAGGATTCAGAGTAGTTTTTCTCTCCTCTCAAACTTTTTGAAGTTGCTAAAGCAAGACAGTTTCTGAAGAAACATGGACAATGTAAGCCACTTACTGTTAAAAATCAATTTACTAAAGGGGACACTGGAACAAATCCAAAGCTGATTTGAAAATTAAAGGGGATATGATTGTAGTAACAGTCATACCCTACAAAACTGAAGTATTTGAAGAGGAACAGTATTGATGCATTGATTGTTTGACCTGTATTGAAAAGGAAACATGAAAGTCAAAGCTCTGCTAGGTACAAACATTGATAACTAAAGAGGAGTCCTTGTAGTTGAAGTAAAAGCATGCCAGGAAACACTGTGTGCAACTCCACCTCCAGCTGCTGCTTCTCCTTGAACAGGTCAATAATGATAATACCTATCCCTTAGGAAACAGGGCCTAAGGTTTTCTATTTTTTTCCCCTGCTGCTTGGCCTTTTCAAAGTCAGAGCTTAAATCAGTGAAACAAGTGACTTACTTAAAAAACCTCCAGCACTGAAGACAGACCACAATCACTGTCCTTAAAATCTTTTCTTCACCGAGGCAATCATTTAAGAACAAATTGTCTAACCTTTCATCAGTCCAGGGCAGGTTATGACCATAGACAGTATTGGATCAGGCTATCAATAGAAATTGTGGTTGGCAATATTCTGAAGTAGAACCTGAATACAAGTATGCATGTTACAGAAATATTAAACTAATACATACAGATGCATAGGTACATGGACACACAGGATTGAGCTAATCATACTGTCTCTACTACTGCACTTGATTTCAAGCAGAGCATGACACAGTAAACTCTTTGGGACACTTAGTATGACATGCTTTAACTAGTAAGTAATAAATCATTATGTATATATTGTGTTCTGCATCTTTCAACTGCCAGAAAAAAAATAAAAATCCCTTTTACACAGCCTCAACAGCATTACTGTCAGCTAAAACTGTTACAGTTCACTGCAATTCCATTCTTGATGGTAAGTGTCTGGTGGTAGTATTAATGAGTAATTCCTTAGATAATATCTGGCTGCACCATTGTGTTTTATACTTATTTCCCAAATTGTATAAGACAAGGTGCATGCACTGTAGATCTATTTTATTGCTATGCCATGCTCCGTGTACAAGCCTTGCATGGAATTCTTTGGTTATATAAAAAGTGTCTTAGTAGATTTCCTAATCAGGATGCATTGCTCTAAGGATGCAATGCCAGCATCCACTTGGGTAATTATTGCAGGATTTCTCTAACACCTTCTTTCAGCACCATGCTTCTTACTCTGTTGATTTTAGGAAATAATTTCAAGCAAGCAAAGGCTTGAGACCGGCAGGACGGCCCTTCTTGAGGACCTGAATAATAATACAGTCCAGGGAGCTTGTCTCCATGATGAAAAACACTAAAGTCTATCCTCAGGTGTTGCAGAGGCTCACTGAGCTGGGAATCGAATTCATTGCAAAGCAGATAAAACAGTGGTGCTTGAGGCAGGATGAAACAAGATCTAAGAAAATAATCAGACCCCTAGAGCAAACAGACTTGGATGACATTTTCTGAACTGAACAAGGATGTCCATTAAGTGATCATTCACAGTCATATTTATTGACAGGATAAAAGTAGGAGGAAGCAGTTTGAGGACACATTGTTCTGGACCATGGGGTCCTGCTAACAAAGAGCCAGAAGGAATGGAGACAGAACTGAGATGATATGCAGCACAGGACACAGAATTATATTCCTTTATGCTGTGATTGTGCTTTGTCCCCCCACATATGACTGAAAGATATGGTCGATTGCACTGGATCCCTGGGCCTGGCATTAGAAGTCATTCTGACGTTTATTTCCTTAAGAAATAGCTACAACTGAGGACAAAAGTATCTTAGCTTCTAATGGTAGCCAAGATATTTTATCCGTTCATCATGGAAAATCTTCTATTTTACGGTCCCTAACTGGCTGTTTCTGCAGGTACCTTTTGACCTTTTCTGCATGCCAGGATTCCAGCTGCCAATGCAGTTGCCCATGTAAAAAATGCTAGCCCATCAAGCATGGCAGACCTGAAAATGCCTGTGACAATGTGGGTGTATTTGGAACCATAAGTTCTTCCTCCACTGGCGGTTCCCTCCCAGGTGGACACTGGCTGACTGCCAACAGGACAGGTTTCTCCTCCTGATCTGGAATATGATCATACCAGCCAAAATATTTTGTCAGCTTTTAAAGTTCTTAGTGTTGTGCCTCTCCTGCTGTGTCAACAATCCCATTTGTATTAAGGTTGGATACAGGCTAGAGTTCTTAAAATCTACATTGTCCAGAAAGGGCTTCCCTGATAGTGTCTTTACTGAGTGTAAGTCAAGCTTTTTAGTTGGTTCCTGGCTTTTGCCTCAGTTTCCAGACTAACAGCCTCTTTTCCCTTTATTTTTTCTCTCTCTCTGTCTTCTGTCTGTGTCTCTGATCTCATGGAGTTTCTGCAGTACACGGAAGTTTCTCTACTCATATGTGCTGGTTTTGGCTGAGATAGAGTTAATTTTCATCATAGTAACTAGTATGGGGCTGTGTTTTGGATTTGTGCTGGAAGCAGTGTTGATAACACAGGGATGTTTTCATTCCTGCTGAGCAGTGCTTACCCAGAGCCAAGGCCTTTTCTGCTTCTCCCCCCACCCTGCCAGTGAGCAGGCTGGGGGGGCACAAGGAGTTGGGAGGGGACACAGCCGGGACAGCTGACCCCAACTGACCCAAGGGATATCCCACACCATACGACGTCATGCTCAGCAATAAACTAGGGGAGAAGTTGGTGGGGGGGCTGCTGCTCTGGGACTGGCTGGGCATTGCTTGGCTGGTGGTGAGCAATGGTTTTCATTCACATCACTTGTCTATCTTGGGTTTTATTTCTCTCTCTTTGCTATTTTCCTTTTCATTACAACTTCTTTTTCTTCCTCTTCCTCTTCTTCTTCTTCTTCTAATATTTTATTTCAATTATTAAACTGCTTTTATCTCAACCCATAAGTTTTCTCACTTTTACCCTTCTGATTCTCTCCCCCCATCCTGCTGGGGGGGGAGTGACTGAGTGGCTGTGTGGTGCTTAGCTGCTGGCTGCGGTTAAACCACAACATCATATTCCAATCTGATTAGATGTGAGCCATCTATAAGATGATGCCACAGGGCTACATTAGCATGGTATCAAGCCTGCACATACCTTTCAGTTGCATATATTAGGACACACTGTTGTTCTTTTGCAGCTCTGCAGTTCCAGAGTTGACCTAACTTTTATCTGGCCAGCTAGAAATATCTGCACAAAGACCTTGCATCTCTCCATCCTCTTCGTCAGTAAAATTTTCTAATTTGGGAGAAAAAGCCAGTCAATCCAAAGAATTGCTATGCTGTTGGAGACCCAGGAAAGAATGGGAAAAATGTGCCTTTCTGTCTCATCGTGTTAAACATATATTACTTGGTACGGGCATTTTCTTCATATTACCATCTTAGTTTATCCAATAAAAATATCCATAAATAGGCTAACATTTTTTCCAGTTTTTTCTTTCTTTGGTGAATAACAAAAATGTCAATACCATTGATATCGTCACTGGGAAGCAACAAACTCATTCAAAGTCTTTTGATACCTTGATGATATGCATATCTATCTCTACAGAACTTCAATTATGCATCACCAAAGTTGAGCAATACAACTGTGAAACAACTGTAATAGGTTTACATAGTAGATACTGAAAAAGCAAGTTTATCTGAGGCATTTTTGGCCACAAGAAACAGCCTCTGTGAGTAGAGCAGCAAAAATTGTGACAACAGTTAGTTTTCTATCTTTCATTACTCTCTCTCCTTTTTGAGGGGACTTACTTCTTAATATTAGGAGAAGCTTCCTAAATAAAATTGTAAAAAATAGCTTGTCTTAAAAGCCCAGGGTCCCCTGACACTACCAGCACAGTCTCCCTTTATCTTCAATGAGCTGAGTGGAAGAAAGAAAAAAGTCAAGAATCAACACATTGTCTTGGACAACTAATATCAGGCATTGGAACAGGGCTTGTGCATCACCCTTGGACAGCCTTAGGGGAGAACATTACAAAATTATAAAGCATTAAAACAGCCAGCAAAGTGACTAGCAGAGATGCGGCCTCCTCCTGCTACTGTGGAAAATACTACTTAAAACTGCAGAGATGAAAGACCTTTTAATCTATTGAGGGAAGAATAAGATTCAAGTGAAATGTTATAGAGAAACTTGCTATAATTCTGCAGATATTTAGCCCTGCTTATGGCGTTAATACCATCAAAAGAACCCTCGGAAACTAAAGTGGAAATGGTAAGAAACTGACTTTAACAAAATAAATATTTAACTTATAGGGTGGCCAAATTATTACTTGTAGGTAGAATGTGACCCACATTCAGCAGCTCTGCAATGCAGCCTGCAGCAGTTTTATTACTTATTGGAAACATACAGCTTATAGACGGCCACAAATCCCAGGACATGCCACTCCTGAGAAAACAGATACTCTTCTTATCCCTCCCCTGGCTCAGAACCAGATTGATCAAGCTTAAGGCACTGTATGCTGAGAGCTGCAGGCCCTCGAAATTATCACTGCTCCCCGCTTTTTAAAGTAGCTATTAGCTACTCCAAATAAGTTGTAACTCTTTTGTAGATTTGCAGTGCAAGGCCTTACTGGGATGATGTTGCCTCACTCACGACATAGCAGGCTATTTTCTTCAAGATTTTGCCTTAGTGAACTTCTGTTTCAAGCAAAACAAAACAAAATAAAACAAAAAACAACCTCTAACCTAATTTCCACTTGCATAGCAATGTTACCCTCCAAGACCAGGAAAACACAGTGATTAGTAGCTGTTGGTGACTAGGAATCATCTCCATGGTAAAAGTGACCCCTAACTAAGATACAAGCAATGGCATGACAGTGGAATTTTGACCAATGACAGTAGACATTAGACTAGTTTTGGCCAATTCCTTTCTCTTAGGAAAAGTGCAAAAAAAGCAAAAAAAAGCCCTTTGTAGCCCTAGCATTCGTTACCTGAGGGTCCACTTCACCTGAGCAAGTGGAATATTAGATCTAGACACATATGCAACAAGGTGATCCTGTGATTCAACCTCCCAACTTTTTTCAATTCCCAATTCATAATTCTGGGATTTTCTAAACTGAAGATTACTTTCCATGACAGAAATAGTCCTTTGGTACAAAAAACCCCCCATCAATTTACATTTTAAGATACAAGCCAACCTTTAATTATCGAGTGGTAGTGTAAAGCTTTACCTGGAGACAAGCTACCTCAGACCTTTCTGGTGCACCTGGCACCAACCTCTGTCAGAGAAGGGACCCCATGACTACTTATCTGAGCAGGACTGTGAGACTGTGACGACCGAGTCGGTCATCTGAGTACACTCTACTCAGCCTAAGTAGCTGTAATATTTCTAGGTATTTCCATTCAAATGCTTTAACCCCCAAAGCTATATGCTTTGCCAAATCTGTTTTTAAGGAGATTTTATGTACTGCAGTGGGCTTGGGTAGAAAGTGGTCAGTAGAGGAATTTATGGTTGTGGGCTGCTTAGATATTTTAATCTTGCTTATGTAGTCTCTCTCTGGTAAAACAAAATTATGCTTCTAAAATCCACCTAGACAGTGAAAGAGCATGCAAAGAAAATGCAAAGAAAACCCCGAACCATCCTCTTATTTTACCAGTTTTATCTCCTCCAGTCTTGCTCTCTTCAGTTTTCTGATGCTTACTTCTATTTGCTACATTTCGTTTATCCTTATATTCCTTCTCTACTGTTTCTCAGTATGTGAATATTTGAAATGCCCTCAAGGTACATATCCAGCCTTGTATATTCAATTCAATTTCATTATGTTTGTAGATTTCACTCCTGAAATAATAAACTCTGCAGCATGTGGTGAAACAATAAACTTTGCAGGCTTGTGGTGCATTCTGAAAACTCTAATGGTATTGTTACTGATGTACCTGTCTCAAACAGCTCAGGATTTTAAAACCACTCCAGTTTTGTTCTGTCCACCTTTTTTTTTTCTCCTTTTTGTATGATGTATATTTACATGATATATAACAAAAGCTCTTGTTTCTGCATTTATACACTAAAACCATGTTTAGCATTTGTTTGGTGTAATAATACCACTAAATTGTGATAGTATTAGTCATTCCATATTTATACTGCAGAAACAGCTTTTAAAAAAAGACTAAGAAAGTTATTGTTACTGCTGTTATTTCTAGTCTTCTGAAGCTCCCACTGTGCGTGATGTAGTTTTCAAACATAAAATAGTAAGTCTTTATACTTATGTGGTCCCCATTATCATGGAGTTTGATCACCTCACGAACAATGCATTTATCTTCACAATAGAGATCCCTTTGAAGTAGGCAAGTGCTATTATTTCCATTCTGTTTTTCAGGAATAAAATGATAATGTGAAGGCCAAGACAACAAGGCAAAGCAATTAGGCACCTAATAATTCAGATGGAAATTTCTAGGGAACTTAGATGCCCAAATCTCAAAACCAGCTAGAATTCTCATCTTTAACTACCTAAACTCCTTCCTGTATGGGTGAAGTTTGTCTCACATATGAACTACCTATACAGATTAAGTTAGTTGTGTAGGTACCTTCTATCACCAACTGAGAGAGAGATCTTCCATAAATCTTGGGGTTTATATATATCTCTTGATACGAACACCAGTTTTACAAGAGGTGAATTAGTCCCTCAGGATGTCTGGTTCTCTCTCTTGCAGAGGGAGCCTAGCTGATCAGGTTGAAATTAGGTAATGGAATTTAGATGAGATGAATTCAACGCTAGCTGGCTTATCTGAGATTGTGTGGAGTGTGGCAGAAGAGGAAGGCTCAAGAGGATCCTTTCTGAAGCCTCAAATCTTTCAGTTTTGTGCTGGTATGATGGCCCACTATCTTTAAACCAATAACATGCATCTATACAGTCTCTTGAAGTGGATCTATCTGAGGATTTGAGAACTGAAATAAAATATAAATGAACAAATATGATGACTTTGGGGGAATTTACTTGTTGATCGCTTTATATAGCAGGTATAACTTATGTAGCTGACGCAGTACCTTCAACTTGAAGTATAACTTACTGGTCTTCTCCTTCTGTCCAGTATCATTTTATGCACCTAGACTTTGTCTTTTATGAACTCAGATTATTTTAATCTTTACAAAGTTAAAAGCACATTGCAGAACAGCATGGATAGAAGAATGATGTTTATATTACTGACACAGTGAAATACCACTAAAAAGAAATAAAATAAGCTTGAGACAAACTGTTGCCCCCCAAAAAACTGCCAAAGAAGCTAGGCAAAATTTTGTTGTTTTTTTCTCCTTTTTAATATTTGATGTTCATTATAATTTTTTTATTGTTACTGATTTTATGTGGACAGAAATCATATACAATAGTGATAGGCAGCATAAAAGACAAAAAACAAACAAAAGATACACATGCAATTTAATTCCATATAGGACTTCTAAGATCAACTGAATATTCTTCCCAGTTCTCATACACTCAGTGGTTTTATTCTGTGATTTCTCTTCTGAGTTTACTAGAGGGTTATTTTTTAGAAGTTAATGGTCTAATGCAGAATCTTCAAAAAAAAGGAAAATCTTTGTTAGTAATTTTAATATTTTTTTAGTCCAAAGCACATGATGACTGCAATTCATTTTCTTACATTTTTCTTTCTAAAATTACCCATACTTTCAATGTAATGCTCTATACTGTAATGCTATATGAACCCTAGCTGGTTTTTCTCAATGCCTACTTAATTAATTTTAAATTTAAGTACTTCATCACCTTTCTCTACTTTTACTACTCTTTGTGTTCAGTCTGTAATACAGGTTGGTGTTATTATAAGGGAATTGGTGTCTAGATTTCAGTCCAAGATCATTAATGCTATAATACTTTCTTAAGAACTTTAATACGTATTGCAGCTTAACTGACTGAGAGTGCTGGCCAAGTTAGTATTTATTCACTGGCAATAATGTACTGAAGTAGGCATGGTTTGTATTACATAAATATTGATTAAGCGTAAGTTCTACCAACGTGGAGAGCAGTAATACTGTAATCTGTATGACTGTAAGAAAGTAAATGAGTGAACATATGATCAGAACTTTGGTTTTCTTCAGATAAGAAAATAGCAAAGAAAAATTAGGTAAATATTTAAGGAAAAACATTGGGAGAAAGAGACTTTGGGAACTTAGGCCTGAATACATGCAAGCTAACTTTAAGCTCTTACATAAGATGTCTAAATAGGATTGCAGCCGATTCAAGTTCCCTACATAGGAGATAGGGAGGCACCTCCAAGTGGTGATGTAGACTGAAAACCCCTTTGGAGACATTTATTTCTCACCATTGATTATAAAGAAAGTTTAGACTGACAGTTTCCTAAACAACATCTCAGCAAAGCTCTTGAATTTAGGTAGGAGGCACTGACGCCCTAGGGGATGCTTCATCGACATTTACAATGAATAACTGAAGAAGAACTGAATGAGGGTAAGTATTCATTGAAATGGGGAAAAAAAAGTTAATTTCATTCTCTCTAGATATTTCCTAATGAAAGCTTATCACCAAAAGCATTTATCCTGTGCTGACTAAATTGTTTTAGATTTGTGATGGAATTTGGAAGTGGCTGCATCAGATAAATCTAAAGGTTCTTAGGGAACATTTAGCCCTTCTGAGCTGATCTTGGTTCAGTTCCTCTGGGTCAGGGATTTTAAAAGGAAAAAGAGAGAAAGACAGACAGTTATCTTTAAACCTGTAAAATGGCTATAACTCATTTTCTGCAATTGCAGTTTTGAGATATGTTTTTCTTTTGTCTTGCTGCCAGAATTATTTTTATACATGGTTTTATTTCTAGAAGTAGCATTTTAGGACAAAGGGACAAAATTCTTTTATGAATTAATTGCTATTATTAAATAAAGCACTTGTTCTTGGATTGAAATATTTGATAAAGTCACAACACAGATTACTTTGTTTATTTTTTAAAGGCTGCTTTCATTTTTTATCTAGCTGTCTGTAAAATAGCAGATTGACTATAAACTGCTACTGTTGGGCTTTAGGATAGTTAGTATGGTGTAGCTAAGACCCAAGACTCACCTTCATGGGCTCCTACTCCCACTGAATTTCCACCATTTACAAATCATATCTTTATAATGACAAGGTACTCTGCCTTTGCTCAAAGCACAAATTATTACCATTCTAATTATTTACTGTTGCTATTGCAGTTCCATATCAGGCCTATAATTTCATTGTGGTAAACATGTTGAGTGCTCATATATATATATATACATAAACCAAAGGTATAGTCCCTTCACAATCTAAATGCAATATAGAATTACTTTCATCTATAACCATTGCTGTGTCTTTAAACAACATATAAAATTTATTCTTTCCTATCTCTACATCAGAATATATTTTTAAAAACCAATAATTATTTCATCAGACGTTACCCTTTCCTACCATGCATATTTTTCTCAGTCAGGTGCTGTGTGCTACTTCTTCTGTGTTAGTTTACCCGAAGTGACAAAGAGTTTAATGAGTATGTTTAAATTATGGCTAGTGATGTGTACTCACATTTTCCTGTTGTCTAAATGATGATTGTTCTATTTTGATCCATAAGAGTATTTTTTGGTTTTGTTTGTCAGACAGTGGTTTTATGGAGATTTTTCTATTTTGCACAATATTTGTCACATATAATACACTTTAACATATCTTTTAAATAATTGTTGCTTTTCTGTTATTTCTGATATATGCAGATATGGGTATAGATAAAGATATAGATAGATGTAGAGAGATATAATGCACACACATGTATATATAATATTTTAAATATATATTATAAAGAAAGTTTTGCAGGCCAAAGAGTCACATTTACAAAGATTTTATTATTTTCAAATTTGAGTTCATATTCTTCATTGTTAACTGAGGTGTGCAACTTTTATGAACAGAAGAGAATGATTGAGGTTGGAAGGGACCTCTGGAGGTCATTTGGTCCAACCCGTCTGCTCAAGCAGGGCCACCCTGGGCTGGTTGCCCAGGACCACGTCCAGGCAGTTGTTGCTGACTGTCTCCAAGGAGGGAGGAAGACAAAAGTGTTTCCTGGTCTTCAGATGGCTCCTACCATGTTTTACTCTGTGCCCATTGCCTCTGGTCCTGTCACTGAGCACCGCTGAAAAGAGCCTGGCTCTGTCTTTGCACCCTCCTTTCAGTTACTGATATACATTAGAAAGATCCCTCTGAGCCTTCTCTTCTCCAGGCTATGCAGTCCCAGCTGCCTCAGCCTTTTTTCATAGGACAGATGCTCCAGTCCCTTAATCATACTCGTGGTCCTTTTCTGGACTCTTTCCAGTATTTCCATGTCTCTCTTTTACTGGGGAGCCCAGAGCTGGACACCAGACTCCAGGTATGGCGCTACCAGTGCTGAGTAGAGAGCAAGGATCATCTCCCTCAACCTGCTGGTAACACTCCTCTGAATCAGCCTAGGATGCCACCAGTCTTCTTTTCTGCATGGGCAAATTTTTGGCTCATGTTCAAGTTGGTGTCCAGCAACACTCCCAGTTCATTTTCTGCAAATCTGAAAAGAACCTTGTTCTTTAAAATTTGAATCATTTCTTGAAGGTATCTGCCTTGGTCCATTAGTTGTAGCCAAAAACACAACTAGTATATGAAGTAATGAGGGATGTGTCCAGCTCTATGTGCATAATCTAGAAACCATCAGAAAATGTTAATCTATACTGGAATAGGTATTCTACAACAGCTCACTGAGAACTTACTTTAAAGAGTACCTTTTCCTTATTTATCATGTAATACTTCCTTAGGTCTGAAATAAGAAAGCATTTACAAGCTAGTCATGCGTTTCTGAGCTATTAGTGAGTAATTATTTCTCAATAGTTCCATGTGTAGACAAGCTCTAAATGCAAGAAGTACTTACTTTTTTTTTTTTGGAGTAATATAGTTGAAACAATATAGCCATGACCCAATGTAATGAGCTATAAAGAAAGGCCTGAGAATCCAAAAGCTTTCCCTGTGGATTCATAGATACAGGCACTGATTGGATCTGTTTGTGTCTGAGGTAGAAATAGATGTGGAAAGCCAGCAGGCAGCGTGTTCCTGAGAGAGAGGAACCCTCATCATGTCAGAAAGCTCAGCACAGAGATTGTGAGCAAGGAGACTCCCAGTTCCTGTTTGCTTCTACTTCATTTAGGACAACGAGACGTTGTGCCCGTTCCATGTAGGTAAATTGGTGGCGCCAGAAAAGCACTCAAATGGTATCTGTTTCACTTCATGATGGAAACTTAACAGTAAGACCTGAATGCTACCCGTCCAGAGTCAACAATACATAAGTGCATAAAGTACCCCAGTATATTGGTTTAGTTCAATGTTGCAAAGGGTTGAAAAGACTCTTGAGAAGGAGAGACAAAGAGAGAACAGGGTATATTGTTACTGAGCTTTTTATGGAAAGAAAATAGTCAGAGACAAGGACATAAGTTTAAAAGTAATAGGGGTCTTCCCTAGATGACAGAAAATAATAAGCCTTAGGAAAAGATAAACAGATTATAGAGTGTTATGAAGAATTTTTCCTGTGAAATACTTTGGTTTTAAGGAAACAATTATTTGTTTACTGGGTTCTTGAATGCCTTGTACTGAGACCACAGGACATCAGTGCCAGTTATGTCAGTCTATTATGAGTATATAAAAACTCCACCCTGAGAGAAAAGGCTGCTTGTATTTTGACTGCTTCAGGGGTGACTCAAAGGCATCATTTAGTCAAGTTTCCACTGCTGTACGTGTATTGTTTCTGGCCTTCTGACTGCCCAAGTCAGGTAGCTGGTGGCAATGCACCCATTTGCCTGCATTTCCCGTATGTGAAACTTCAAGTGTAGTTCTGGAAGGGAGGAAGGAAAGGGAAAAGGAAAAGAAATGTGATTCAAAACCTGAGATGAGGCTGAAAACCAGCCAGATTACACACTCAGATTTCAGAGTGTCATACTCCCTTAGGCATGAGTTCAAATGTAATAGAAAGATGAGGTTTCCAAGCTTATCAGTGGTAAAGGCCCCCTCTTTGTCCATGATAGTCTAACTGAAGACTTCTGATACCATTAGCTGAGAACTTGTAAACTTACTGATTCCTGACACACAGTTTTTTATTGGATCTCCTGTCAGGACTGGGCATTAGCCTTACCTCTGACTTAGTGGACCTGCTGTGGAAATCCTCTTTAGCAGATCTCTCAGAAGATCATCTGTGGGCTCATTTCACTTCTGGACAGTCTATAACAAACCTTGGAGATGAAAAAGTATTTGACGAAAGAGAGAGCAGTATAATACAATATCTGTGTCGTTTCTACCTCCAAAAGGTTTATTTGTATAGCTGAACACGGCTTTGATTCTGATTTAGGGATTACAATTAGCACTTAATTTTGTCAAGATGCAGTGGTGATAACTGCATGGACTGTTACATCTTCAGGTGAGCAAACACATTGAACGATATTTATAAGAGGCATGCTAGAATTCACTACAATATAAAGACAAACACATTTCGAAGTAACTTGTGACTACTGACACTTGCTTCCATTTAATTTTTATTAACTACTGCTTATTACTTGAGTCAAGAAAAATCTGTGCATTATTTTATCAAAATGTGGACAGGTATTTTTCTACACTGCTCCTCAAAGACTCTAACCATCTTCTTCCATTGTTACAGTACTCAAGGAAGTTATTAATGAGCACTGCAATATTGCACAGATGCCATGAAACAAAGTGACCAGAGGGAAAGAGACAACGATAAGTGGAATTCATTGGAGTAGGTGGGAGGTGAGGAGAGAGAAACAGTCAAGGACAATTTTACTTAGACAAATGAGTAGGATAAGATCTACAGCCAGCGAAACAAATGAAGCGGCTGAGAAAGAAACAAATGAGCAATAAAACAAAATCCCACAGGGCAAAGCCATGCTTGTGATGAAGGGAGCCAGCAGTATATTTTAAAGGCACAACAGAAGAATAATTTTGTGTACACTTTCACCTATAAGGTGGCATGAGGAAGTCTAGAAGTTTGTCTGCTGCTATGGAGGCATGGCATCTGTCCTCCAAACCATATTAGGTCATAAAATTATCCCTGAGCTTCTCATGAATTAACAACTTTGAACTGTGAAAATTAGTGATGTATCTCCTAAATAATTCAGGAGTAGTCTGATGTCTCTCTTTAAGCCAACAGCAGTTGCACAAGTGTTAGGATTGCAGAGTCCTACTGCAGAGAGAAAATAAAAAGATTACGTGGAGCCCTTGTAAAAGATAGCTTATGCTGGAGTGATGGAAGGAAGAAAAAGGTTTGGCATGGATTATGAGGGTGGAAAAACAAGGGACAACAGATACAAGTTGTGGTTTGGGAGGTTCATACTGAATGTTTGGAAAAGCATCATCCTAGGAGGGTTGGGGAGCACAGGGAAATATTACCCAGTGAAGCTGTGCTGTCGCCATCCTTGGGGTTGTGCAAGACTTGGCCAGTCTAGCCAAACACTGACCTGGCCTATTACAGCAACAGTCCTGCTGTGAAGGGGAGGCTGGACTAGATCACCTCCAGAGGACTGTGCCAACCCTCATTTCTCTTGTTCTGTGATTGTCTACTTCTACAAAACCTTTTCCTTTGAGATTGCTGCTGCTGCTGTGATGCAACAATCAGGATCTCCAGCTAAAATACAGCAGCAAATCAAAGGAATGGTGAAACATAGTAAAGATGAACAGCAGAATTTAGGGATATTTACCTAAATCTCTGTGGTTTTTTTTTACCATATCACGTACATCTGAAGAGTGGGCATTTCAGGACCCGAAATAGTGCCCCAATCCGTAATATTTCTTCTGTAAATAGAGTAAGCCACTAGCAGACTGCATACCTGTTATGTGCCTATCTCATTTCCTGAGGCAAAAGTAAAGAATTCAGCTCTTGTATCCTATTCATCTCTCCTGTCTCTTCTCTATGGTTAGAATATACTTCTCTGATTTCTTGCTGTGCTTCTTGCTGAGGATCCTGATTCTTTATGCCTAACATGCTGTCCTCCAAATACACTACAGCAGCAGCATTAGTCACTTCAGGACAAAGTGCTCTTGGATACAGCACATTGTTTTCTTCAACAGACAAATAAAATGGATGGTATAGCTGAGACTGCTTCTACTGTGGCTTTTAATGTCTCTGACCTCCTCCAGTCTAATTGGAAAGCAGCACATAGGTAGTGCCTGATTTACCCTTTGTATAGACATTTAAAACTGTGTGTTGCAAGTGTAAAATAGCACTGGTCTGATTTTAGGGGGTGGGGGAGGTTGAGGTGTAATTTTTACATATACTTTCTATATATAAGATATAAGGCATTATTGCCCCCCCAAAAGTTCATATCAGAAAGAATATTTTTCCTTATTTTCTTTGTAGTGTTTCAGAAACAGTCTGAGCTGGGGCTACTGAAAGTCCATGGCAGATTTTGCCAAACTTTTTTCATACTGGGTTCTGTGGCAGATTATAGAATGTATGAGAAATTTCTTCAGGCAATTTCACTAACAGTTAAAAAAACTAGCAAATGCTATGAAACTTTCTTGTCTTGAGTGAGATGCTCTAGATAATTCTGGCTTTTTACTTTTGACTGGTCTTGATGTTTAAAAACATTGCATTTCTAAAATATTTTTCATTCCCACAGACTTCTCTCTCTCTTTATCCCTCAATTTTTTAATGAAAACCCTAGAAAAATCTTTCTCTTCATAGTGAAAGCAGGATTTAACTCACTTAACTTTGGCTGCCTAAAAGTTAGGCATTGAGTCTAAGCTAGCCATTAAGGCTGTAGTCTACAGCTGAGAAAGAGTGAGCAAGAGAGATAGTGATTCATCCCACAAGTCTTGGACAGCTATTTCAGGATGGCATGAAATTTCCTCTGGGAGTGCCTCCTTATTTCCTCCACTGACTACATATGGTGCTGCTCACTCAGCTTCAGAGAAGGTAACGTTAGGTGCAGCGGGTCCTTTCCTTGAATGCCTTTTCTAGGCTGCTTCAGATGACTTTGCACCACCAATTTCTGTGGAATGAATCCTGATTCATGCGTGATTGACAATATTTAATTGAAAGGGTTTGAGTCTCTGGTGGTGTAAAGCTGCTTAATTTTTAGTATTCATATTACAGCACTATTTGGAGAATGTCTTGTATTTGCTGTGAAAAATCAGGGTAGTTGTGGCTAATGCTTCATTCAGCTTAAAATCTTAGACACAAATCTGAAAAAAATAATTGTTTGCATTTTATAAACTATTACATAAATTCTTCCTTTTCAGGTAAACACTGTGGAAGAGATACTTTTTAAGATGTTTGCTGCTAGATATTTATATAAAACCAATATACAGTGGAACAGCATAAAATTTATGTTTTATAGAGATATTCTGCCAAATTGGATAAATAAGGCAGGGTCCACCTTTTCTTTTGTGTTTGAATTGTGCCTTATGTACCATTTGTTATGTTTGACCTTTGCCTGGGACTCATAGGTGCTGCCTCAGTGTGAATCTCCTTAAGACTAACTGCTGTCAGCTCTTCTGGTCAGTGATTCATAAAATCAAATTACAGTAACACATATTTGGAAACACACTCCCTTAACAAAAAAGCCATAGCATCTTGCATCCCATTTTTAAACAAAAGTTTCAGCTCTGAAGAAACGCTATATTCTAAACACACTCTAAATCATGGCAACAATGTGGAATTTACAGGTTGTAAAAAATTATTTTGTTTGTGGGTTTTTTATAGTTTTTCTCAAGGTTAATTTTCAAGCCTGTGTGAAAGATCAGCAAGCATTAAAGCAGCTCCACGCAAAGGTTTAATAGTAGTAAAAGAAATTTACAAACATGGTTGTTAGACATCATGAATAATCATATTTAGGAGTATCTGAGCTAACATAGCCAGTGACAGCACCTTGTCTTTGGCTTATAGTCTGTGGTTCTAAGTTGGAAAGTTGAACAAATTTGTTTGGACAGAGTGTTTTTCTCTGAAAAAATACAGAATAGTAATTTTAAAAATAATATTTATTTATTTTCATTTGACTGGGCTGTTTATTTCCAGAACATGTTTCAAAATATGAAAATGCAAAACATTGATTGCTTCTAAATATTGTTCTTTTTTAAAATTTTCATTCAGTTATTAAAAAAACATATACAAGTTTATGAATGGGATATCAAAGTGGATCTTATGGAAATAAAATACTTATTTCAGCCTGAAACACTTCTTTTCTTTGTAATCTGGTTTTAAATTTTTGGAGCTTGGCCTAATTAAATGATAATGAATATTTGATATTCCCCAACTTTATAAAACTATTTAAGGTCAAAATATGCCCATTATTCAGTTAGAATTAATTCTTATGATACCTGAATCAGGCAGTGTCCAGTTAGTATCCTTGTTGTGAGATGTGACTCATAGAGTGTTTGTGAAGAGATGTAAAAGAAATGTTTCTCCTGCCCTTACTAATCCCTGAACAAAACTAATTTTACCTAACAAATCCGTGTATAAGTTACCTGGAATGCATAGTTGTGTCGTGAGCTATACCAGGTGATACCCTGGGCACTGACTCATATGCATAAACTAATTTCTTTAGTTCTTATGATGAAGTCCATCTTTCTCCCTAGACAAAACATAAATCCTTTCATAGATCTTCTGAGGTCTGTGTATGGATTAGTGCATTCAGTTCTGTCACACAAGGTGCATCATGTGCTGTACTACTAAATATAGAGTAAGATCTCCTGGTTAAATATGACAAAGTATACTTAGTCTCCTTTTTTGTCATGCTAACAAGGAAACAATTTAGTTAAATGGAAAAGATAAATCAAAAGATGCCTCTGTTCCTCCTCTTGATGATGATGATGATGACCATTGGTTTTCTCATTATTATTATTTGTATCATAGTTATACTGAGAGAGCATAGGATAGAAACTCACTAACTGGGAGTCCATGAAATATGTAGTTGGGGGCTAGACAGTTCATTGTCCTTGATATTATTGTCCTATGGGCTTAAATAATGCAGGAAGGCAGGTGGTGTTGCCCCAACAGGGAAGGAAAATAAATATCTTGTTCTCTGTACTTATTACTGTTGTCTTATATTATGTAGAAATTCCCATAGGTAGGGTAGCAATGAAATGAGAAACTAAAGAAGAAAAAGACTTAGTCCCATCTAAGCAACGCTCTCTGTGACAGGCAAAAAAGAAATACGGGTGGATAAATTCGAAGCCATTTTTGATCTCCCTGGTAGAGGAAGAACCAAACTATATATTTACTGAGCTGGAGTAGGAGCCATGTCCTAGATGACAAAGAACTGTTTCTCCTAATAGTTTCTTTATAGCTGTAAGAAACTATTTTCTTCTATCCTGTAGCAAACAACAAGGGCATCAGATATTTTATATTTATCCTAGAATGTCTGTTCAAGGCAAAAAAATCTTATTTAATTTACTTTTCAGCTGGGAAAAAAAGGAGGAAAATGTGTACTGCTAGTAGTGTTACAAAATGCAACTAAATTCATCAGTGTAACTACCTAGGAAAGACGCAATTTGAGATCCCCTTGAACAAAAATTACTGCAGAAACATTGGTGTCTTGGTAGCATTGTAATCTACAAGTAGTTAGAACTAGGTTTTATACCTATCTGACTGTTCTCCTGACAAATCCTTGAACATTGCTGCCAGGAGAGTCTCTCCACTGCTGCGATACTCTCTGAAGAGGTATTGTCTGTTTTGAAAATTCATATAGTGTTCTGTAAGTTCCCAAGAATTCTTGAAATTTGCAAATGAAAAGGGCGGTAAAGTTCAGAGCATGCATTTCAGACAATTATGTACTTAGCATGCAGGGTATATTATGTTTTCTTTCATATTTTGGGCCTTTTGAAATGTTCCCTCAGTAGTAGATTATATCATCTGATGGGCAATTTACGTACATGTCTTGCCTGTCAAATCGCTTCCCTTAACTATAGACTTGGATGTGAGTAAGTAATGAATAATAGATGTAACGCCATTCAAAATCTGTCATGACGTACTGATGCTCTCACTTAAATCCTACTGATCCTGGTGCCTCTCCCTGACTCACAGCTTCTGTTTTGCTGCAAAAATACATCATTTAAATAAGGGGAAGGAGAACAGGAAGTGTCTTGCATAATTCCTTGCTTCATCCCTTTCGATTGCTTGCCAGGGCTAAGTTCTGCTGTAAAAGTTACCATTTTGCTGGTTACTAAAATACTGCATTATCTTTCCAGAGGCACGCTGCTCCCTATCGTGTTTCTGCAGATTTCTGTTCTATTCTGAGACATGTCCACATTATGGAAGCACTTATAGCTTCTGCTAAGGGCATCAGGACATAAAAGATGTATTCTGTGACCTCCGGTGTGCGGATGTAAAGATGCATGAGCTTTAGCATGAAAGAGGACTGCGTGGGAGGTAAGCAAGCCGCTTTCACAGGGGATGCTCAGTGCGGCAGACTCTCATACCAGAGCCTGCTCTGGTGGCTCCTGCAATGCGAGAGGACAGGGACACAGCCTTCCTATACCCTTTTTCTACCCACCTGTTTTGACTAGCTGGGCCTAAGGACTAAGAATGGGTTAGTGATTATTTAACAGGAAGTAACAAACAAAAAAATAAAACAAAAAGACTTGTTTCTGTTTCCTCCCTTACTTTCTGCCTACACCAAACTACCAATCAATCTTGCCTTTTCCTGCTGGTTTTTCAGTCTCTCTGTCCCCCCCCACCCCCCTTCTTCACTGAAACTGTCTGTAATAAGCTTACCGTTCTGGCCCTACAGCATTAACATTTCACTAGTTTCACTAAGTGTCAAAAAACCCGATTTTGTATATATCAGCAAAAACTCAAAAGTCTGTTTGAGACACAGGAAAAATAATAGGGTCAGGTTGCACACTTTCTCTGTATCTTCCGCAGTTCGTGCTGAAAAGGATTCTCTTCCCCTATTTAACACTATAGACGCAATTCTGCTGCATCATGAAATTCTTACTGAATCTGAGTTTTCCAGGCAGAAACTGAAGTAAGTAATGGAATCAGGTGCTTTTTTTCCTTTCTTTCTCTTGTGGCAACTCCTTGGGCTTTTCAATGTGCATGTGATCTTCCTCTCCTTATGTTCTTTTTCTTCCAGTGTCTCCTTGCTGCCCCACCACCTGCTATGCTGACCCATCCCTTTATCACCTCCAGTCTATCACCTACAGCATAACAGCTGCTTGCCACTCTTCTCAGAGAAAGAAAAGTTAACCAGAAATTAACATCTCCTTGTTCTTACATTATAAATCCAGCATCACTTAAAATAACTTTCATAATTATATATCCCCTGATATTTATCCCTTGATCCCTTTCCTCCAGTTTGCATCCTGTCCTTGTGACAGTGTATGCTTTGATCACAGGGAAAATTTTGATTGAAAGCATGCGTTTCAGCAAGCTTAGCTCACGTTCGTTTAAAACCAAAGATGTTGAGGACCCCTCCTGGGAAGCCCGGGACCTCACTGGATTCTGGCAACCTTGATTCCTGGTCCCACCCTCTGTACTGTGGCACACAGATTTGCACACAAAAGCTAACTGCAGAAGTCATGCTGGCAGAGAAATAAACTTCCCAGTTTCCCCTTCACTGTTCTAAATGAAAGCTCTGTTTTCCTTAGCCTGAAGTGTCTTTGGCTCCTCATTCAAGCTAGGAGACTCAAAACTATGCTTGAATAGCGGCACCTTTAACGCAGACTGCTTTGGGAACCACTAAACCAATTTCCCCTGCCCTTGATTGGTCTCTTGAGGAGCACAGCATGTTCCCAGCCATTTTCAGATGCCAAAACTGTCATGACAAAGGCAATTAATATGGTAACAAGAGAGTTAGCATCCAAAACACTGTTTCCTGAGGGGCTTGTCACATAAGCTGCGGAAAACATTAGAAACAGTTACAATCTGCATTTCTTTCCCCAAATGCAAATTTCTACGAACCCTTGTAATTGCCCACATCTTGTATACTTGCAGTCAGGCAAAGATCAAAAGCCTGAGTCAGATGCAGAATATATTACTCTTCATAGTAACTCAGACCAGTAAAGGCTGCCTTGGTGAAGGAACAAAGGCAATGAGCAAATCAGTCTGGCGATGGAAAAACATGTATCTCCTAAATGAGTATCTTATGTGTATGTTACTGGGACATGTGTAGCCAAACTGGATGTCCACACACAGTTCAGACATAATCAAGGAGCGTGTGATTATTGTATCGTGGTGACTGCTGGCTTTTTTATTAGACTGTGGTGTAAATAAGTTGTTAAATACATTGGTTCAGCTTCTCAGCTGCGCCCATATACACTGGACACAGGTGGTAAGACAGAAAGGACCTATTATTGTGTAGCAGTCCTGGGGCTGATTCCAGACCTAATTTTGTGAGTCTCATTCCAAAGGGACATTATGTTCAAAGGATTCGCTGTAACACAGCAGCATTCTGAACCATGCCACTATAACCCAATCAGTATTGCAAAAGAAATGGCATATTTCCATTTCATATTCCTTCTCCTCAAGAGAATCTTCATCTGCTTTGTTAAATTGACTTTATAGCCCATTATGCTACTAAAGAAGCACAAAGAGTAAGATCAAGAATCTGGCCCATTTCTGTTTCTAACTTAATTGTGTGCCTTAATGAAAACATAATAATATAAGTAATATTTCTTTTCATGGTGTGGGTTAAAATAGATTTACCTATGAATCCACATAGGTCTCTGAGGCTTTAACAATTAGGTAAGTTTTAAAATACATATATATGTATTTATTACTCCTTTCTTGGGCTAAAGTGGAACTACTCTGGCCCCTTGGGTACGTCTGTAATTATGCAGCCTTAGAACACTGGTATGTGAAGCTTTTCCGGCCTACCATTAAATCCTTCTATGAAAAAAGTGGATTATGTATATAATAGACTCTAACACTTCCTGACTCTCTGCTGCAAAAAAAGTGGAAACCAGATATTATTTCAAATTATCTAGCTTATTTGTGATTCTCCCATTCTGAATATTATGGAAAACTCCACGCCCTCCCTCAAAAACTGCCAAGCTCCTGTGTAGGTTACTGCCCAGGTTTCACATTTTCAGAAGAAGGACATTTTAATGGCCACTATGAGGATGAAGAAGCTATTTTTCAAAATCTCTATGCAGACAGAGAGATGGTAACAGAAAAATGGACTCAAAATTATGCCACTCAAAAAGTGGCATTTTTAATACCAGTGCTTGCAGTGAAAGACCAAAAAGAGCCCAGTAAATTGTTGATGCACATTTTTGGGCCAGTGAAACACTGAGAATACCATTCTGAAATTGGTACTTCAGTCATTGTCTTCCAAAAGCAGTTAGGGATTCTTCCTGATCACAACATGTTAGTGTCTTAGAGCCCATGAGATAGCAACTCTTCCTACCATCTGACCGTTGCTGACACTTGTGTCACTGAATGACGCTATGAACTCATGTAACATTTCTGACTCATGTTGCCAGACCAAAACCCAGTGTTCCTTCCTTACAAACAGAAAAGATGGGCCTCTGACCCACATCAGAAGTATTTGAAACCAAAGGTACCTCCTGTACACCGCAGTTGCAACCTACAAAGTTTGGATTCATCTCACTTAAGCGGGACATTTATTTCACGAAACTGAAAGCTGTAGACTCTGTAGTGGGTCAGTAGGAAAAGAATAAGCTGTATCTGCATTATCAAACTCGTGTGTAAGACTTTCTTGTGCTGTAGGCCTATGCTGTTTTTTCCTTTGTAAACTGTATGTTCAGTCACGTACAGGTTTCACAAAGAGAAAGCACAAGCTTATACCAGAAATAGGACCTATGGTCTATCCCATGAGTACCTGATCTGGGCAAACGATAGGGCAGGATGGCAGAGGGTACCATGGTACCTCTTGGCAAGCACAGCTGCACTCGTGGATACCTTCAGAAGGTATCCATTCAGCCCATGGAGGATTTTAGTTGCCTTTTGGAGTTCCCTGTTGCTCAAGTGTTATCCTGGTCCAGTGGCATATGGGGCACTTGAGCAGAACCTTTGCTAACAAGTGTACATGGACCTTGCAATTTAGAAGTCCTTTTCTACCTTCACTTTTCTGATCTAAATCCCAGTGCTCTACGGTATAAGACTGAGATTTTGATTGAGGAACATTAAATTCTTTGTTTGTGTGCAAAGGGTGACAGCAATCTATGACTCTGTCAACCAATAATTAATGGATTTTAACTGAAATGGTTACGTAGACAATGTTGTTCATGTAAATGATATTGGCTAATTCTTTTTTTTCCCTCCAGTTAATTAAGAAACACAGCTCCTTCATCTTTTTTATGCAAAATGAGAGCCATGAATGCATATGATCGTATTTCAGAACAAGAGGAGCAATCTATTAGCTTTGATCTGCTTTTATAACCTTATCAGCACACTGTCACCTTCAAGTTCTAGCAGTTTCCAAGTGTCTGGTCAGCAGAGAACTGACAAGATGGGAAACATAGCAGTCTTCAGGTTCCCATTGAGACGAATGCTCTTCCATCTCTGTTCCTCTACCAGAATGGCCAGGCACAGCATCCCAGCAGCTGAGAGATGTCCCTTGCTGTGCCAGTATTGACCAGGTGCTGATTTTGGATGAGGAGGGGCATGGTTAGCAAAGCCCCTCTTGATTGTCATCTGGGGTTCCCACCTGAGAAGTTGCATATATAAACCTATGTGCAACAGAATTAAAATGCGTACATGGCATTTCCTGATATGTAGTCAGCACAATAACTTACTACAGACACTCACATTGAGTCATAACGTCACCTTCTCTTTCCAGAAGACTAGACTGAGAAAACTAGAATGGAAGTAGAGCCAAACTTACTATTCCCACAGATGTACAGGGCTATTTTACCTCAGTTTGTGTGCTACAGGTGTGTAACCAGTTCTCCCATTATATCTCACGACAAGATTTACCTCATCAAACATAAATGTCTACAAGACAGATACTTACATCTGATCTAGTCACTGTGGACTACCTTTACAGTCAATGGTGAAAAGAAGAGAGCCTGAAAGGGTGATTGATTCTATCCTAAAGTAGCTATCTGGAATAGGGCAGATGAATTGCATCCTAAAACTGCTTATTTCTCTCCATTGACTATAAAGGGAGTATGCAGTGATTAGCTCGGATGTAGATGTCTGAAGTTAAGTGAGATGAATACCATCCTAAGTGACTTGTAGAGTTTTCCTCACCAATCTTTCTGTCGTGAGAGGATCTGTGCTTGGTTTATGTCATCGGTCCAGAGCAGAATCAAAATTAGACACATCAGAGATAAATGGATACCAGGATCCATGTCACAAACAAGCAACAACAAGTACTCCTTGCTTTTCTGACTGGATGGTGATATTTTGGTATGCTTTTCTAGTAGGGAAGATGTTCAATCTCTGTAAATATTCAATACAAAATAATAGCTGCCTCTAGAACAGTATCATTCCAGTGAAAAAGTCTGTTGAGTAACTGGTACTTTAATTACTCTTTGTGCTAGAAAGCAAGCTTTGAATTACACAATTATATTAACTTGTTACCCATCAAAAAGATAAAAGACCATACAGAAAAATGCATTATTTTTAATACAAACTGTTACTTGCATTCAATCACTTGTCAGGTATTAAATTGAGGCAGAGTCAGGAGAAAACAGAGGAAGAGCAATACTTCTTCTAAGACACCACGTATTTTCATCATAATATGATTAGGACTGAAATGCAGAAGTTCACGTATATGTGTTCAACTTCTAAAACTCAGGTCTTAAAAAAAAAATATTCTAAAAATGGTAACTGAATATTAACACACACTCCCCAGGTATGTTGTTCTTTGTTGCTTGTAGGCAGTCAGAAAATACTAAATACTTCTGAATTTAGTAGGGAATTGGTGTTTGGTAACTGCAGTAAATGAATTTACTTTGTGAAGGGCTACTGAGGAAAGGAATTTCCTAAGTCAACATGGTTGTGTTACACACTAAGGTATTATAAAGGTATTCTGGTTTATGGTCACAAGTGAAGCCCTGACCAAAAAATAGACAAACCACTATTTAAGATTTTTTTTTTTTTTTTAAGTTGCTAGTGCTTAACATTAACAGATTGCAGAGTTTTCGGTTTTGCACCCTTTTAGAAGCTGCTCTGACTGGTGATAGCAAACATGGACTAAGACTGTGATAAAATATAGATTTACCATACAGTACTGAACGTTACATTCTTACCCTAAAAACTGAAATTCTCCTATCAACCTTTAGAATGAAGCATGACTATTAGAAATTTAGAATTAAAAAGCCAGACATGCAGAGTCAGGCATAGTGGCTCAGAAGTGAGGGAGGAAGAATTGGGAATCAGACATAATAAATCATGCACTATATTTACTTTGCAGAATGCAGGTACAGGATTGATGGTTCTCCAATGCTGTTGCATACGCTGCTCACACATTAACTGATGCTGTGACTTTGCATGCTCATATTCAGAAGGAATGACTTGCTGCCAGTGGCTAAGGAAAAACCTGTAAAAAATACTTGTGCATATTAGATTGCTGCAACTTTATACACAATGCAAAGGACTCTCATCCTTGACAAATAGCAAAGACATAGATGGTGTGCTGGTGAGATGTCAAAGACCACTTCTGTGCATGATGTAGTACAATCTGCAGGCAGAGCATGTGCACAGCAAGGCTCTGGGAT
This sequence comes from Haliaeetus leucocephalus, assembly GCF_000737465.1. Lineage (NCBI taxonomy): Eukaryota > Metazoa > Chordata > Aves > Accipitriformes > Accipitridae > Haliaeetus > Haliaeetus leucocephalus. The sequence goes on along the minus strand of NW_010972468.1, from coordinate 3,481,494 downwards.
TGCTGATACTCTGTCTAGACACCCTCATAGTGTAACTAAAGCAGGAACATTGCGGCTGTTTGAAGAAGCTGAAACTTAGGAAAGGCTCTGCAAACCTTAAACCAATGTCTGATTTGTTGCTACACCTCAGACAGGCAGGTGCTGAAAATCCAAAGCTCCAGTTCCTTTTACAGTGTCACAAAATGATCAAGCTGCTCTAGAAGCATATCCAACAGTCACCAGACTTTCTTTTTCAAGAGAAGAATAATTACATTTTACAAGGATATTTTATTGCATGGAAAAAAAGATCATTTTACCAGGAAAAGTGCAAGAAACTACACTTTGGAGACTTTACTAGGGCTATTTGTGAAGTAGGACATATGAGTGCTTGTCCAGTGACAGAGAAAAACGTGACTAATATTATGGTCAGTATGTGTTTTGCCAAGAAACTGACTTAAAAAAAAATCATTAATCATTATATATACCAGACCAACTCTAGAAAATTGAGCAGGTATGGACAACTAAGTGACAAAGGCAGAAGTACTGGGATAAAGCTGACCAGTTTTCAAATATTTATCTTCCTGACTTTTCTAGTTTGAGCTATTTAAATCACATGTTGAATATATATTCATGGTTGAAAAAAATCAGATTAACTTGTCATAGCCAGTAGCCTACAATTTGTCATTTCATGGCTGTTAGGACAATTACACCTTCCAAATTACTAGCTGCCAAAACTGTCCTTAAGATAATGGTGAAGGGTAGTGAGCTATGTGCACAGCATATCTTTGAACAAGAGGGCAAATTTCCAACTTTGCTCCATAATACATACACAGATCAATGCCATTAAGCATAATCCAACACAGCTGATTTTGGTGAGAAATCAGAAGTCCTATGTTTCATTATAAAGGATAAACTCCAGATTAGTAATCAGAAAGTCAATCTTTCTGAAAATTAAAAAAAATATGTATAAAAGTAGGAAAATTATATGGTGTAAAGTATGGACAATATTCTAATAAAGACAAAAGGCGGAATTATTTGTTCTTTCTGTGTTAAGTAAAAGATGCTCAAAACAGTTGTACCTCAAGTCAGAAAGCAGGGAATGGTACTCAACAATTCAGCCTTCCTGATTTTGTTTCTCACAGGAGCAATCAATTCAAGAAAGCAGTGTTTTCATGTTGTCAAGATCCACAGTGTTAACGATAGCTTATTCTTATTCAAGCCTTTTGATGAAAATCTTGGGAAGATGTCATTGTAAGTGTTGGAGTACACTTGAGAAATCTGATTATTGTAGAGACTGATAGTTACATTATATATATCCAACACAAATGAAGCTGCATAACCTCCAAATTGCTCCTGAGATAATGGATGGCTTACCATAATCAGCTCCAATGCAAAGCGTCAGGTTCTGTGAACACAGAGGCAAAGATATATGCCCTCTTGATTTCTAGTCTCTATCTCTTATCTTCTCATTACTTGTTTTCACACTTTCAGAAAAAAACAAAAATGAATTATTACATGTTTGTGTTTGGTTGCAGGGGGGATGGTGCAAATTTAACTATAGTAGCTAAGATGCAGTAATTACTAAGAATTACTTCTTTCATTAATTCCATCTAATGGGATGTACATGATTGCATCATCACAAATTGTGTGGCTTCCAGGTTCCTGGCTCTACCTCCTTATTCTTTTCTTGGACAGTGGGTAGGTATTGGCCTGCAAAGCCATTTAGCTAGATTTTTGTGTGTTGTTGCTTTTAGTCTTTGTGGGGTATTTTTACATTATGGTGTTCCCTTTATGTGTGTTGTCTTAGTCATTATCTCACAGGACAACTGAAGGCAGAAATGTGAAAACTGCCTAATGACTTAAAGATGCCATAGTTGCACATTAAAACAAACGATTGAATTTTTCTTGTAAATTCATCCATATGGTTAAACAAGGGAGAAGTACGTGTTCTATTACACATTCATCTGTCAGAATAGTTAAAATTATATCAAAGATAATGATCCTACAAGTACCCAGCACAGTTAGACAGAGAAAACAAAGTTTAGGAACCACTCCTGAAGATTTTAGTCCATGTTAGGAATAGAAGGAGATACTGTCATTTTCCAAATGGAACAAAGTCTCCTTGCCTTCAAGAAGAGCTTTAGCAGATTAATAATTGAAAGAAAGATTCACTATGAACTTAGCAGTGTTCCTGGTGAGGAATGGGTAGGTCAAGCATTTTTAACTCTTTACACTTCTCTATTACACAGGGCTTGCTGTCTTTTGTAACATTCCCATAGGCAATGTAAGAAACATAGTTTGAATGAAACTTCTTCAATGTGACTGTAAAATGGCTAGCAAATCTCATTGAATGAGAAGTTGTTGCTGTCCAGTGTTCAGTAGTGAACCGAAACATCTCTGCTAGGCTCTGCAGGGCTTTATGCCAGGGCCATTAATAGCTTAGTTCCAAAAAGATAAGACCCAGAGGGTACATGATGGTAATATTCAATTCTATAAAAGGCTTCTGCAGAATAGAAGGACATAAAGCAACAGTCCTGAGTGTTGTTCAAAGGAGCAATACAAGCCTATGAGCAATACAACAAGTAATCATCTTAAATTTCAAAGGGGATTTAGGATAAGCATGATATGTATTAGGAAGAGCATTCTAATGATGATGATACAGACGTAGAAGCATATGTTGTGGAGGAAGGTCTTTGTCAGAAACATTACAGGTTACAAATCTGTCAAGAATGGTATTGGTATAATGGATCCTACATTGAAACAGATGGACAGATTAGGTGAATCTTCAAGATCTGTTACAACCAGATTTTCTGGGTTTCTGTAATGCCCTTACTTGTTGTGACAGCTTCTCCATCCTAAAGTAAGTATACAGACTTTAGGATAGCAAAGGTGGTTCAGGACAAGAGGTGGGAATCCAAATTGGTCACCTGGTAAAAATCATCCCATCTGCAGGTGGAAGGCAAGGACAAAAGCTCTTTGCCTTAGAAAGTGCCCATGATATTTAACCCTGTATCTTAGAGCCATCTACCAGTTAGGGGAGCTTATGATCCAAAGGTGTTGCCTCTACAGGGTAAAACAACCATAATCTAATGTTGGACTTGGTCTGTCCAATGAATCATGCTCCCTGAGCTTTAGCTTTGCTCAGAAGAAAAAAACCTGGTTAAATACAAAGGAAAAGTAAGGAAAAGTTTGTTTTATAAGAAATGTTCATGAGTGAGAGAGATACACAGTGTTAGAATATGAATTATCTTCTGTACAAGCTATTTGCTTTCACTGAAAAGGTCATGATTTGAAAGACAGGTAAACATTTTATTTATGTTGCTGTTGCCTTTGAAGTACACAGTAGTGTAAAGTTCCCAGTTCTTGAGGCTAATTGCTACAAATGTGATTTGTTCATTCACAGCCTTCTGTGATTTTTTGCAAGTGGTTCTTCCAAAGCCCCAGTGTCACAAGGGGATGAGTCTTGTAAAGGATTATACTGTTTGCCTGATATGCTGCTATAAGCCAGAGTGTTCTGTATGGCTGAGACACAGAAGATACAGCACAGAAGTACAGTGTCATTGTAAATTTAAATACAACTATATTTAATTAATACAGTGCCATCATTCCCTATTTTAAAATGTTTTGGGTATATTTCCTCTGAATTATCAGTGTCCTAAATTCTTTGAGCCAGTTAGGTACAAATACATGAGGGAAGGAGAATATAGGATATATGATAGTACAGGGGGACAATGCATGGTTTTCAGCACGTATAGTAGACAGAAATAAATAGGACCTGAGGTCAAGTTTGCGGCAGTTCCTCCAAACGAAGAAGCCAGACTGTGCACAAGCTGGTACCTAGTGCAGGAAGTCTGACCGCTCCCTGTTGTTTCACATTATTCCACAGCCAAGATCTGCGTTTCATTGCATCCTTAGTTCTCTTGGAACCTGCTGCCAGTCTCCTGATGTGACCCTGGCATGGGAGGTGCTGTTGGACAGCAGAGAGTCACAGCTGCTGGTTCATGCACTGTGAAAAAAATCAGAAAGATCCAAATGTTCTCCTTGCTACTTTCTTCTCCATGTTTGAATATAAGATAATTAGATTATACGATCCTTATTCTTCCAAGGGATTTATTTTTTCATTTTCATATTTATTTATCCTGAATGTGAACTTTATAAAGTGCAACCTTTTGAAATCAATCAATTCTTTCATCATCAAAACCAAGTCACAGTGTCCCGCCAAGGGTCAAAACACAATACCAATGTGATACTGTAAGTAAAGGGTTTCTTAAACTGTATGTTGTTTCCAGCTGATTTTTCTGTGTCATTTTAAGACGTAACAAAATCCCAATCTTCTATCCTTTTTATCACAACAGGATCTTTGCTACATGTCCTTGGAGAAATGAAGGTACCAACACAAGGCTGCCATTCAGATCAGTTCTCCTTTGACCATTCTCACATCTCTCCAGTACTTCAGGATTCCTTGGGTTTTGTTTCCTTAAATCCTGGCCATATTGAATGACTGACTTTAGGCCATGCCCTCTAGCTTTACTGATTGTTAAAAGTCTGCTGTCAAGTGAAAAAATGCATTGTTTTCCTGGCAGTATTTTGCAAGCAGCTGGTACAAGAAAAAATAGACCAAAAATAATATAGAGACTGTGCCTGTGTCTGGGTTTGAAATTGGTTACTTCATGCAATTGTAAACCATATATATTAGTATCAGCCTCCATGTTTCAGAAAAAGTGCACATCATGTCAGCACAGGAAAAAAAGGAAAAAGGAACAAGGGGAAGGCAAAGACGAAGGGGAAGGGGAAGGAGAATTAAAAATGAAAGGGGAAAGGGAAAGGAAAAAAGAAAAAAGTTAAAAGGGAGAGAAAGCAAAAGAAAGCAAAAGCAAAAGAAAAAGAAAAAGAAAAAGAAAAAGAAAGAAAAAGAAGAAAAATAAGTGTAATTACAAAACCACACTATTGTTTCATCTGAGGAGGGATTACAGACCTGTCCTGTTATGGGATATTGTTCCCTTAGATGGTTTTGCACCTTGCTTCACAATGAACAAAGCTAAAAAGAGAACTATACCGTAAAACCAATTCCTTTCTAATTTTTGGACAGTAGGTTATGAGAGTAGACCAGATTGTTTTGTTTATTGCTTTCTTTGTTCTTTTTTTTTTTAACCAGCTTGTATGCCTGCAATATTCTTAGAAAATTGTGCTATATATGTGAATTTTCTTCCCAGAGCAGGGGAAAGAACAGTAGACAGACCGTACATACACGTATATGACTGCACACAGTTAGATTACCACCTGTCAGGTGGACGGACCATCACAGACTGCTTCATTATGACACAGAATAACTTAGTTTAAATCGCAGTTAAATTGATTATCCTTGCATTATTTCTTTGTCTATGTGCCTCTTGCTCTCTGGCTTTCTAAGTCTGCAAGTAATTTACATTCCTGACTGCACTCTTGTCAGCCCACCAGTAGGTAGATATTGGTTCCAAATTGACTATAAATTTTTCTGTCTGGAAAAACAACAACAACAAAACAATGAGTTGGTTGAAGAGTAACAGGTCCAGAGTCTGAATGGACTTATCAAAGATTAGCAGGTTAGTGACAGAGCTGAAAATGTGGTCAAATGCACGTATTTTTCACAGCAGAACCCAGTAAAACCCAGTTTCCTGCTCTCCCCTTTGCATTAATAGATGACTTCAGAGGTATAGATGTATCCAGTCTGAGGTGTTGGTAGAATCTCTGATCCCTACATAGCAATAAGGTACTCTTACTGCCTTTGGGCTTTGCAGTAAGTTTCAAGTTCCAGTTTAACCCTGGCTGGAGCTATTTTGGATATTGCAACTTAACACCAATAAATTAGAACCAATAAAGAGCATTTAGTCTTCACTCAGGCAAAGTGAACCTGTGGAATCTACCTCAGGCTATCAAGGTAGTTATAGAGGCTGAACTTTAAAAGCCCTGTATAGTTTTATGGCATCTGAAACCTTTGTAGTTATGCAAGTTAATATATAAAAGCAACCTCATGGGGCTTCAACAGATCACCTTATGTGTCAGGAAGGATTTTCTATTTGCATGTCCTACTTTACTTAATTGGGTAGATATATCATAGGACATTTTCACTATTTTCAGCTTATGCTGATACATAAAATCTTGTTCATCTTCATGGGCGGAGGCTCGCTTTTTCCCAATTTACTGTTCTGCCATTTGAAATCAAGTTCTTCTGTGTTCCAAACATCAACACAAAAACTGACTACAGACAGTTCAGTAAAATAACAAGCAAGTTTCACTCACAAGGAACCATCATTTAGCCAACTTTGGTCTCTTACTTTCTTTTTTTTTTAACTGCTTATTACATAAATTCTTTAACAAGTATTATAGAAGCATGGTACCTGGAATGTAATAGGTGTTACGTACAGAAGCTCTGCTCTTGCAGGTGAAATCATTTTACATGCATATGTCAAGTGCAGGGAACACATTATTGAAGTAGCTCTTACACGATATAGATCCGCAGAGCTGCCAAGCATGCTAGTTTACCTTTATACCACTGTTTTGTTATGAACCAGAGAGCTCAGCTTTTCCTCTTGTCAACATATTTCTTTTGGCACTAAATTGAATGATGGTTAAAGAGAGACTTAGAAAATCCTAGAGTTCTTTGGCTGTGAAAATGGAAGCTGAAAAAAACTTTTTGAAAGGTTTCATGGTTTATATTTTTAAGGAGAAAAGAATTTGAATGCTGGACAGTTTCATAGTGGTGCCTGATTTTTTGAATTCCACTTATTAATTGCCTGCTTCAGATAATTAAAGCATTTGTGCTCAAAATAATTGGTGTCATTGAAAATAAAGGATTTAACCTTGGCAGTAGATTCAATCTGTCTGCTCCAATTCATTCCTGCAAAGACAAGAGGAATCATGAGGTTTTTTCTCTCTCTTAAGATTGCTAATAATTAGTTGAAGCATTCAACAGATCAGCTGGGTAATGGATGTGTATAGTCCCTCACTGTTCTGCTTTATATGGCAGAACTGGAAGTGACGCTGTCTTTGAGACTAGGGGTAGTTGTGGTACTGCATTGGAAAAGGATGAGAATAAGAGATGAATTATATAATCTGATCACATTTTAGCTCAACTTAGATATTACAGATTTGAAAATTCAGCTAAGTTGTTTATTTTTAGATTTTTGCTCCACAGAACATGGGATGGAAAGGCAATAAAGAAAGATGGACCAGTGATCTGAACTTCAGTCTGGGGTTTTGGGGGAGAAGCAGCTGTAGGTTTTTGCATGTCACAGAATTGTTGAGGTTGGAAGGGACCTCCAGAATTCATCCAGTCCAACTGGTCAGATGTATCCATTGTGATACAGAACAGATGCCATACAAGAGGTTTTTACTGCTGGAAGTCCAAACACTGTAATATCTACTCTCGCTCACAGTCCAGAACCTTATGTTAAACATTTACAGTCGCTGAGGGAAGATTTAGCCGTCACAAAAATGAAAATCTAAAATCTAAATATGAATTTGTCTAACCAGTGGAATTTGTTAACCAGTGGAAGAACTGAAGGGAATGAAAAGTTTTAGATTTCATAGTTATCTTGCCTGAGGTTGCCAACTGGATGGCCATTTCTTTTTTCTTTTTTTTTCCCCCTTCTTTTTGTTTTCTGAAGGAACAATGAAGGCCTTCCTTTCCAAAATGTAGGCAATGTCTAATCTTATCTTATAGAGGATGATGTGCAGTAAGGGAAAAGAATCCTTCCTTTACATGAGGAAGGGATTAGAGAAATTTATATAAGGTTATGTGACTTGAATGTTTGTCCAGGAGAAGGAAAACTCAGTTTCAGTTCCTTCTAATGCCTGATGGTGAATAAAATATCTCTAAAATTGATAGTGCTTTTGCAGAAAGCATTGTCCAAAATCCAAAAATAGAAGAATAGTCTCTTCTCCTCCTTCTGAAACTCTGTCACTGTGAAAAAAACAGTTAAAAATTCATTAGAAGAACATTCAGTGGAGTCAATGCCTCTGAAATTCTTGATCTCTCATTTGGGGGTTCTGGTCTCCGCACATTGTCCTACGGATTGCTTATGCCTTTTGTATGGAACAGAAATTCAAAATAGCTGATGATCTGACTTTAGCTTTGCTCTTTTGCTATAACTACATACTTGCATTTCACTTTTGCAAAATTTGCATCACTTGGGAGTTGGAAATAACATAACAATGGTCAGTAGTCCAGGTAATTTTTCCTTCATAAAAATAAAACTTGTGTTTACATGGCCTGTATAAAAGAAAAGCCACCTTCGATGCAGAGCATATCCCCATCTTTTCACAGTGAAATACATCTCCTGTATCCTTTTATTCTATAATGAATAATCATGCAGTAGCACCAGCAGTCTTTAGGGAATACTGTATTGTCATTGCTCTTTATATAAGTACTGATTACCCTTGCACCAAAACTATAACACACCATAATTAGTCCAACCTGTGGAGCTCATATCTGCAAACAGACCTAGAAGATCCCTGATGGACACATAAACTTACTCTCTTTGCTTACAGACAAATATGAAGGGCTTTTATCTCCTTAGGTAGGACAGCCTATTTTTGATCCCTCAAGCTTCCTGGTATCATAACAACAACTCAGCTGAGATGCTCCAGCTATTCCCTCCATCAGTCTCCAACACTATTCTTAACAGAGTGACTGCAGCTGAATGATGGGAGGTAATTTCCATGCCAATTTCCCAATGCTAAAGAGCCAGAATAAAAGTTGCATTGGCAACATTGAAAGAAAGAGAGAAGAAGAAAAATGAAAAAAATAAAAGAAGAGAAGAGACAAAGGGAAGGAGTAAGAGAGAGGGAGAGGGAAAGGGAGAGGGAGAGGGAGGAGAGGACATTCCTCAGAGTAGAATACTTTAATATGAAGATAAATGTTTGTATGATTTCCCACACAATGGGTTAGAAATCTCAGCAATGAGAGTTCATTAAGTTCATTTAAACTGCATATCTATCTCCATATGAAGGCACATTCGTGTTGTTTTATAGAACCCAGGACAACAGCCCGTTTTCTAGAAAATCTACTGTAAGTGGAAACATACATAGGAAAGGGAATAAATGGGTTTAAATTACATTGGGGGTTGGAAGACTAAAGGTCATGAACTCAATCTAGTCTTGCAAATGCAAAAAAAATACTTTTCAGAGCTTCATTTATCCTCAGAATTCATGAGATCTGCCCAGCCTCATTAGAGTGAAGCGGTAGAACAGGAGTAAGGTGATATGTCACTATTCTTTCGACAAGAGGATGGCACAAGCCAAGTAAAGCAGGTAGAAATACATTATTTAAAGTGAAGGAATTATCCCCTTTGCCTATTGCTTAGCATAATATAGATTGAAAAAAATCTTTTAAAGCTTATATGTCTGTAAAGCCAGTTCTCACTAATCTCCATCAATGTCAGCTCCCACTCAAAAAAATTACACAGTTCATATTCAAATTCACTACATATGTATATGCATATACACATATTTATGCATATACATATGTATGCATACACAAAAATATACAGTGACCCATCCCACCCACCTGCATCTTTCTTTGAGAAGTATTTAATCTTACAAAATTTGTATTATTGTTAAGGATTCTTTTTTTTTTTTTTTTGATGTAGGTTTATAAAATATAGTGTGTAAGGATACATTTCTTCATCTTTGCTAAAGGCTTTCAATTTCCCTTCTCAGCAAAATCTTTAAATGCCTAAGATGATAGAATAATGGGAAAGGAAAGTGTTCTTGTCTCCTTTTTCAGAAGTGAATTCATGCCCATGGGATGTGCCAGATTTTAATGCTAGGAAACTAAGTCCTCTTATGCACTACATGTGCACTACAGTTGCAATCTTAGCAATGAGAGTGCGAAGTGCTCTGCCTGACAAGCTTAACTGCACAAGAATGACCAGCATTAGGGATAAGAGAGTACTTGAGCCTCAGTGAGCTTCTTGGAAACTGAGATTTTGGCATTATCAGAAAATCTATCACTTCATGAAAAAGGGCTATTAATTTCAAATCAGAAGAAATGGCTGGATTTTTTACATTTCCCCATAAAACTGAAATTCTTAAGCATTCCTTGCCACCCTGATCTCATTTGCACATTTGAGATCCTTTAATAATTATTTTGATTTGTTTGATATTATGGTGTATACAATGCCCTCCTAATTATTTGAATTATTTATGAAGACAGTTTCATATACTACTAATGTTTTGATTCATTCTGAAATTACAATAAAATAAATTCATACTTTTTACATTGACGATTTTTTCATTTTTTCTTCCTGAAATTATACTGAAGATTGAGATGTCCTTTACTGTAATAAATGACTAATATATAAAAGTGAAAATTATTTTTTTATGAAAACATCTTCCTTTAATCCTTTTTTGGCCACACAACTGAGTTGACTGTATAGCAGCAACTGGATTGTGAAGGAGTTAAGACTAACACTGAAATGTTACTTCACATCAGTCACTTAACAGTTGTTAAACATGGACCAGAAGCAATTAATGCTAACAATAGTTTCAAACCAAGTAGTCAATTGGACCTTTCTGCTCAATTTTGTGGAAGTGCTGATCTGTCGCAGGACGTGGTGGCTGATGCCTCTGGCATTCTGACAGCATTTCTAGAAAGAACATCCTGGATAGAAGTTTCTGCTTGCACTCCAAAAGCAAAAGTCCTGTGAGCATCTTAACATTTCATCCCTAGCTAATGGACAGTGCTGAACACGCAGAACTGAGCTCTGCACATGGTACTTTTGGTTATTCTGATGTGTACATATGATAAGCCCTTCTCAGCCAAAGCAGACCATATAGAAAGAAATCTTATATCAGGCCAAACCTGAATTCCAACTGGAAAGCAATGACATTCATAAAAATTGAAGTAAAGACAAGATCTCTTGAATTTTTCACTTCTACAACTGGGTTGAATTAAGATTACAATTTAGAAGCAAAAGAATGCATTACAAATTCATGATGCTGTCCTAAACTGTCATAATACTCTGCTTTTAATCTGTAAACATCACTCCATTTTACTTTGAGTTGCTAGAAGGAAAACTACCAATAGTTTCTCATTCTGCAATGTGGTTTTGTCATCTAACATACTGTTAGACTTAAAATGGTAGCATCAGAAGATGGTAGTTACAAACACCGATGGTATTTTTGTCCATGACTATCGACTATCATGGTACTTGGAATGAGATAAGCAAGCAAACATACTCAGAAGAAAGTGTGAAAGTACGTGCATACCTGTGCATGATTTTGCACTGCCCAGAGTGTACACAGCACAAGTCCTTATCAGCCAAAATAGATATATGTGAGAAGAAGGAGTGAAAATTCAATGGTATAGAAAAGACCATTGCTGTCTGGTGTGGTAAAAGCTCCATCTCCATCTCAATATAGCTTCATATTCCAGTGCGATCAATATTGGGAAAAGTTTGTTTAAAAGAACATTTTCAGAAAAAAAAGTAAATATGGCTTTTTCTAAAACTGCCAAACTGTTTCTAGACAGCTGTATGGAAGGATATGTTAATAATCTACATCCAGCTGGTTCAGGCAGTTACAATGTTTAGAAATTTTCATCATTGGAGACGTACTATCAATGCAAATTTCTTGCATTTTTGTTTTTGCTTATGAATAAGGGTTTTTTATAATTCAGGCATAAAATATTGTAACTGCGGAACAGAAAGTGAGACTATAAGGGTGGACAGCACAATCGCTAAGTAAAGAAAACAGACTGGAAGAGCTCAGCAGCTTCCAGCATTCACTTTAACAACTAGATGGAATGTTTTTCCTAAATAAAAGGAGGCATAGCTGAGTCTTTGGTCCAGAGAGGAAGCAATGACTGCCATCCTCCCTCTTTATTCTAATTCAGCACTTCTGGCTATTCTCAAGGTGGTATGGCATTCTGTTCCTTCCATCCTTTCCCTTCCCATCACTGGGATTTATGTGTGATTTTTACAGTCTCCATAGTGTCCTGTCTCCACGAAAAGCAGACTGGCATTTAATCCATATTAGAAGCCAGTAGAAAACTATAGATCAAGACTGGTACAAAGGACTCTCTAAAAAATACTGAAACTCATATCATTGCCCAAAGCCTAGGTAAGACAAGGCGTTGTTCTCTGAAGTGTTAGACGTGAGTAGCTATCCCCTCAGACAGGGGCAAAATGCACAGCCACGATTTTGGGCTTTAGAACTTTACCAGTTGCATATGTACATATATATATTACAGGTTATGCATATTACTGTATACACATGCCAATTACATGCGTGGAGAAACTCCTCTCACAGGTTCTATAAATAATTTTCTTTCAGATGGGATCACGCCCTGCTCTGATCACCGCACTATTTAAATGGTGCATCCACAATTCCTGTTCTAGCCATCTGTCTGGAAATTAGTTTACTTTGTGATAAGGCTATGTCTGCAAAAGTACTGATCTTGTTACCCCACCCACTGCCATTTTTCATACATACCTACATGTGACAGATAGGAATCCTTGCCAGGCTGTGCAGGGATGTGACAAATACTAAACAGACATGCCATTAGTGTCTTCTGTCACTGCTCTAACGTGAGGATTAACTAGTGCAGAAAGGGTTCTGCCAGCCTGTTACCTCAAGCTGAATTTCATCCACTAAACTTAATTACTGTATTTATATCTTTCTACAATTATGCATTTTCAAGCGCATAACCTGCAGAAACCAAACCAAACAAAACCCAGGAATACCTACCCAAGATCCAAAAAAGCCTTATTTGGCAGAAGTGTTAATTATACACTTAAGCAGATAACACAAGAGGAATATAATTCAGGAACCTCCCTCTCCCTCCCCGGCTCTGTTTCTGTGTAGTTTAATTCTGGTGTAGGTTATCAGAAGATGCATTTTCAAAGGACAATACTTTTAAAATGTGGCAGCAGTGTGTATTGTTGTGTGTCATACGAAAGGAATTATACATTTATTCTTTCTGGCACATCTTCTAAAAAGCTGAGACCTGTCTTTTCACTCCTCTAAATTTCTACTTGCATTTTTGTTCTTCCAAATACATTGGTGGTGCAAGTCAGGGAATTTGCAGCTCAAATGATCTGATTTATAGTTGCTATCAAGCACCTTGAAGTGCAGATTTTCTTGCGACCACTGAAAAGGAGGTACAAAGGAAGATCAGTCTTTCAAAAATTCATTCCTCATATATGCTGTCAAGAAATACCAGGTAGAGGGGAAAAAAATGAGGACTACAAAATAAAATATAATGAAAGGTGCAGTACAGATCTGTAAAACTACATCAACATATTATGAATGTTTTGGTGAGGCGCCTTTTATCTTACTCCTTTGCACTCCTGTTTTTCCTTTTTATGAAAAGAAATCTCAAGGCCCCAGAACTAAACTCTGAAAACTTGTCCTTTATCAGGGTCTCTGATAAGCTTCTGTAAAAGCTTTTAAGGAGTTTTGGTCTCAAAATATTGTGGCGAATGACAACATTCAATTAAAATGCAGCTTGAAATAAGAATTTGTATCCCCTTATTGCTTAATAATCAGTTACGGGATTATGGTGTCGACAAACTGCATGTTTGAGAGGATTTTAAACTTATGATTTTTTTAGAAATAAAAAAAATTAGAACTTGATTTAAATAAGCTGAAAAAATGTTATGGCTCAGAATATATAAATATATATATATATTTATGTATTACAGATCCTGCTGAAAGCTCTGGAAATTCCTTTCAGCACATAGTACTTGCATGAATGATGGGGTGTTTTGTCCTTTCTGCTGCTTATTTTTTCTTCTTTTTCCTTGGCTTTGATTCTGAGGACAGCACGCTCTCGCTCTTTTCATCTTGCTAGAGATATGGCTCTGCATAAATCTCTCAGGAGATCTCACTCTACCCAAGCAATTTTATGGTAAAAAAAGGAATGCTTCCTTATGTCTGTATAATTTCAGTTGTGTAAATCAGTGCATTGACCTCAATGCCAGCCTGACTTTATTGTGGATCCCCTTTGTTCACAAAGTTTGGCTTGTGAATTATAGTAGCCGTAACATCTCTTGCTTCCATGTTATGCAGCAGTAGATTGCAATTTTTCAGTAAGTGTTTGCACATAAGCTTTTATTTTCCTTGTACAGAAACAGTTTCAGAGAGAAAAAAAAAGAAAAAAACAAAGAAGAAAGAAAAAAAGAAAAAAAAAAAGTTGTGAGGAAGACTGAAAACTGAGACTTATTGATAAACATTTTCTTGATGACTTGATTGAAGAAAATGCTATCTGATTTGGAAGTATCAAGCATCTTTGCTAGTAAGCTGAGAAGAAGCCAGCTAAAGAATAAAATATGGCTATAAAGCTTCATATAAATTACAGAAATGACAAAATAAAATGTCTGTATATGCTAATTATATGGTGTACACCTAGTTTTGCATTTCCATAAATCCTTCTCTTGAATTGTTATACTGGCTAGTAATTAAGAGACTTATGACAAATTATTTGATTAATATTTTCAGCCAGGTCTGGACCCTACTAGGTACTGATTTCAGTCAAGTTTTAAGATGCACACAGGAGTATGCCATACTTTACTGAATGAACCTGCAATGTTTTTTGTGCTGTCAGATGTTTCTGGAGTGTCTGTGGAATTTATGGGGACATATGAACCTTTCAGTTGTGAGAGAATTCTGTTTCAAACATGGACTCACAACCTTAGCAAGAGAGCAAGACTGTTGCATCAGATACCTAGATATATCTAGAAAACATTACAGGTATTACATTTTTTTTAATCTCAAATTAAATCATGTAGAGTATATATAACATTCAAATTTCATTAGATCTCCAAGAAGAAATCACTTCCTATGAATTTAGTGCTTGAAGCTAATTTCTTTTTAGCCAATTATACAACACCAAAGAAATGCATGGAAATTTTTGTAGACAGTCTGTTTTGCATAAACTCTGTTTGATCATGGCAGAGAAGATCTAGGATCACCATTCCTAACATGACATAAAAAGGTTGAAAACTTGATTTACACACTGTTAAAAAAAATGCTTTCCAAACAGAGAGGAAAAATATTATCCTTCTTTTTGTCAGTCACTGGTTTTGGTTGTTCGGGGTTTTTTTTTGCATTGTGTCTTTTGTTTTTTTAGTGGTTGGTTTGTTTGTTTGTTTTTAAAGTGGCCTGATTCATTTTGGCTACACCAGTGTATATTTTGTAATCTTTGCATATACAAATTATACAAAGTGTTAATAGGCCAGCAGCACAGGTCGGAAATACCTCTCTTTTACCTTGTGTACAGTAATCCATTTTCTAGATCTTATACAAAACTAAGCAGAACAGCTAGTCTAAGCTATTTAGAAGTGAGTTAGTCATAAAGAAGAAAGAAAACCTTTGGACAACACATAATTCTACTTCATGCCCAGGATCTTTACCATTAAAAGTAAATACTATATTCTTCACTCTAAGCTATATAATACATTTCTGTAGGGAAACCAAAGCTCAGATGTTAATTACTGGAGGATTTGCAGGACATTTAAGTATAATAGGTAGTGGTACCTGCTACAAAGAGAAGAATATTATCCAAACAGTATGAAAATAAGTGCTGTATTCACAGATAAGGAGAGCAGTTTTAATTCCATTTTAAGAGTCATACAAGTATGTGTCAGCCATTATAATCATTGCCACAGGTTGGAAGGTTGCAAGAGACCAAAAACATGTTTATGGATTAGTAATCTCTTGTGGCCACAGGTGTCCAAAAGTGTTTCTTCTCTTCAGGAAAAAAAAAAAAAGAAAAAAAAAGAAGTGGAGAGGGGGAGAGGCGTGACAGGTTAAATGTGAGCAATTCACACTTCAGTGTGGAGCTTCTAGCAAGGAACTGAGGGTGAGCCCCTGAAAAACTCCCGTCCGGCTATTGTAAATACTGCTTTGCAGCTGTGAAATCTTAATTAGTGTTTTTCTTCCATTTAACTGTTCCAGTGGGTAAAAGATGCCTTGTACCAATTTTTATCTTTTCACTCCCCATCTCCCTCACCTGCCCTTTTTTAAAAACTTTTGTACCTAAGATTTCCAGGGGGAACGGTGTCTATAAATTAAACTAACTGGCCACAGTGTTATATGATTATTGTCTAAGTGAAACAGATTTATCATCTTCACTTTTTCATTTCCTGTTCTAAGATTTCTGTTAAATACATATTACTCATGAATGACAAAAGTTCTAACAGCATGAGAGGCTATTTCCCAGGAGGAGCAGGTACGTTCAGAGTGTGTTTATTACTGAGCTAATGCTCTTCACCAATAACTGATTGCACATTCTATTAGATTTTGTGCTCTGCTTTCTAAAAACTGTATATATTATCAGGTGGGGTTACACATGTTAATCCACTGAGACCAATGAAAGCTACTGCTTCTCTTAACACCTCAGGACATTGTCAATTTTTCACCCTAGTGTCTCATCACCTCTCCTATCCTGGCCCTATGCTTGCATGTCGACTTGGGTGAGAATGCCAAGTAGAAGCGTCCAGAAGTGCAGTTCCCTGTGTTGCAAATGTAAATTAGAGATCCATGGAGAATTTCAGCTCTCATAAAATCTCACTTTAAGGCACCCTGGGTTGAATTAATCGTTATTAGTGCATTGCAGTCTGCTTTAATTAATATAGTCCATTAACATATAATAAAAATTCAGAAATGTAATTGAAAATTGTCAAAAGAATCTGACTGATAATAAAAGATCTATGCCCAGGTGATATTTTCTGTTTTAAATACATAGGAACAACATTAAATATCATCTCCATTGGGTACACATGCTTTCATCTGGAAGAGACCCCAGGTGAGCACTGCACACAGTTACCACTAAGCTGCTTTCTATTCCAAGCCCCCTTCCTCTGGGGTGTAGAAGCTGCTGTATGATTTTGGAACAGAGCATGAGAACCCTTCTGTCCTCTGATATCTGATGTTATTTTTTTCTTCTTTCAATTTTCCTCTTTATGAAATACAAATAGCATAGTTTGGTAGTGACTGCGACAACATGGGAGCACTCAGTGTGTAAATAGTGTGTTTGGCTGTTTGCGGTGTCCTCTGATTACAGTCACTCATAAATGAAAATGATGTGCCTCTTTTTCACCTGTCATGAAGCCATATCTCAGGAAATACATAGCATGGACTAAGGGGCAGGCTGGGGGTTTCTGCATTCTCTTCTTCTCTCTTCTATTTGTCTGAATTCTGTGCATTTCAGTTGCCGCTTGCATAAAATGGAGTACTGTAATTTAAGGTACATCACTGCTGCTGCTGTGGCTGTGGGGACATTCCTGCCCTAAATTTAAACTGACTTTGGTAAAACAGACATGGGTGTGCTCAAGCACTTGCCTTGCTTCCAGTCTGAAGTTTGCTCCTGTGCTGTACTCTACAGCAGTTATACTGTATATAATATCTCAGTTAAAATCTGACATTCAGATGCCTTCAGGAGCAGCAGTCACATAAGGGCTGGGTGTTACCAGTATCACCAACTTCAGATGCTGAACTAAGATGGTAAATTAGAAAACTGTTTCTCAGGCTCCCCGGACTCTCAACTGAGATGAACAACCAGGTATAAAAGTGATTCAAAAAAAGCGACTTTCAAATCTGACAGTGGTTAAACTCTTAAATACTCTGAGTTTTAGTCCTTGTGCCGACTAAAACAAACCCAGGGTCTGACCATTGGCTCTGAGGCCAGTTAGCACTGGCTGACTCGTAATCCGTGCTGTTAATGCTGGCCCACCCCAGCTGGTTGGAGCAGTCCAAAATAAATCAAGTGGTGGGTGTTAGTTCAGTCCGCAGTGAAGCAGTGTGGGTCCAGCACTCCGCCTGGGTCACTTTTCTTTAATGGCACTTTCTTCATCAAATTATGAATGCGTCCAGGTCTAATCATCCCACTTACCCTGAGACATCTGACTGAAGGACCAAAGTTGCCTTGCTCAACTAGACTCCCTTCACAATCAACGAGAGAAACACACATGTCCAAAAGGCAATTCATCCCGCCTAAGAACTTCATGAAGGCAGTGCCATGAGTCTAAAGTTAGGGAAAATGAATCTGTTCCTTATCGCTCCACGTTGTCTCTGGAGGAGCCAAAAAAGCCTCTGTCTTTCACTAATGTGGCAGAATTTAGGCACCTCAATTTTTTCTTATTGACCTAAACCTTATACAGTGTGACGACCTGTCCTCCTTTCCCTTAAAGAGGGGTTTTAGCCAAATGGGTAAAAAAAATTAGGTATCAAGTAAAAGCACTCTATCAGTACTCTTATTGAAATCTGCATTTTCGAAAGCCTTTTGCTAAACAACCTGCCACAATTTTATCATTTACATTTAACCACTACTTTGAACACTAGAAACTTAGAAGAGGTCTATCTGAATGTCCTCCAGTATCTGGCTATAATGCTTTTTGCAAGGTTGGATGAAAGTTTATTAATAGGCATTATGGAAACATAAGGAATAATATGACATTGAGAAGGGAGGACAGGTGTAACACCAATGAAGCTTCCTACAGCTCAATGGATGGAGAAGTTTTGCTTGCTGGGTTGTCTGTTTTGAAAATTTACAGGAAAAAGCAAGCTATTTTTTTGCTGTGGAATCAAGATCCCAGAAAATAAGGACCAAATTACTCTTATAAGTAATGGATTACAATGTCCCCGCTTACTATAATCTTATCTCTTTAACCACTTACACAGTAATTGTTCGACAAAAGACTGACACTTTTCTCTATTTCCTGGTTGTGATCCTGCAGGATTGCAGCCATTAAAGAATCATCAAGCAGAAGAAGTGCAAAGTCTTTGTTGCCCATTTTTCAAGCACCTTTATTAAGGTTTCTCTTTTTTCATTTACTTGTAGCACACGATTTCTCCAGTAACGATGTGCTGGTACTTGATTTTCTTTCAGCTCAACAACAGGCTCGATTAATTTTTTTTAAATGCCTTTTGGATTTAATTTCCTTCTCTTGGATTAGCAAATCAGACTGAGCAGAGTTGGAGAACAGGTATCTATTCTTTTTCCACAATATTCATGTATTTAAATTCTTGATTGTAAAGGTTGGACATTCATAGCATGTAAAGCTACGGTCAAGAAAAGTATTTTTAGTATTTGGACTTGAGTCAATCAATATAATGTTGGATACTTTAAAAATAAAAAAGCTTCCAGTAAAAATTTTGATCTCAAACTGAAGAATTCTCTTCAGTGTGTTAGTTTCCAAATTCTCTGAGCTTTTATCAGATGCTTGTATCAACAAGAAAATATCATTGTCCATGTCTCATGAAACACATTCTTAACTGCATGTAACTAAAGCTGACTTCATCTGCTTGTATAGATTTTGAATGTTTTTTTAAATGGCTCTCTTAACAAAAAAACAAACAAACATTGTTTTTTAATCACCCAGAGAGTAAAAGACCTGCATATTAGGTCCTATTCATCCAGGGAGAGGCTAAGGTCTTTTCTCATACATGTCAGAAGAGTGTTAATGTGTGTAACTGGCATATTAAAAGAGATGGTGAGGAAAGGGGCTTCAACACTTTGATTCATGAACCCTTCCAGCTGCAGCAAGCCATGCCTTACACCGAGTGCAAGTCCTGGAATCAGAAGAGCAGGGAGGGAGAAGTATTACATATACAGGACAGACTTAATGTCCCAGAATGCATGTGCATTTCACAGTAGTCTATTCCTAAATTAAAAAAAAAAAAAGAAAAAAGAAAAAAATCAGGCTTGTGTATAATATCTAGAGCAAGCCCAAGTGATTATTAAGCCCCTTCTTGACTGCTTACAATCATGTCCTGTGAGGTTTGCTTTCCTGGTGCTCATGCCTTTTTTCTGGTTGGAGAAATGGCATATGCGGTCCTACAACATCCCCAGTGTTTGAAGCAGTCCTGAGCGCAGAGGGGTCTGGCAGCCAAAGCTCTTCCCAAAGGCAGGCTGCTACTCAATGTGGCTTCAGCTGAGATTAGATCAGCAGCAAGTTAGAAGCCATGCTGTTCTCAGCTGGGACAACCGTGGAGATGAAATCTTGCCACCCCACTAATCACCACTCTCTCAGCTCTTAAGAGGTGGCAACTCAAGATGGGGTCTGCTTAAGAGTCCTTGCAGAAACTCAGTATGAATAGAAAAGAGACTTCCCTCCAAAAAGGTGATTTTCATAATTTTCCACTTGATCTCAAGGTCTGATCATACCCCACAGCTGAAGGGTTAGAAGAAGGAACAGTTAGATTGACAAGGGACTAGTACAACTATCATACAGAAGCTACTTGCCCATAAATGTCATTTGATGGGAAGTGTGAGTGGCTAACTTCATACACTAAGGTCAGGCAGCATGGGCTTATTCTTCCCTAGGTGCAGGTCTTGTCATTTCCCTCTGTTGAACTTCACAAGGTTCCTGTTTGCCATTTCTCCAGCCTGTTGAGGTCTCTTTGAAAGACTACTCTGAAAGACACCAAAACTGCCTGGTGTATCAACCACTCCTTCCAAATTTCTGCTGCCCTTAAACTTGCTGAAGGTGCACTTGGTCCCATCATTCAGTATATTGCATACTCTGCAAGGTATCTGTGTTTTCCTGAGAGCTGGACAAAAAGAACTTATGTGGAAATAAATCACTGTTTCAATGACCTGTTAGGGAGCTGAGCTGTCAAC
Source organism: Haliaeetus leucocephalus (assembly GCF_000737465.1). Classification (NCBI taxonomy): domain Eukaryota; kingdom Metazoa; phylum Chordata; class Aves; order Accipitriformes; family Accipitridae; genus Haliaeetus; species Haliaeetus leucocephalus. The sequence goes on along the minus strand of NW_010972468.1, from coordinate 3,460,910 downwards.
AGTATGCACAATCCAGTTTGTAACAGCAAAAATTTCCTTGGTGGTTTTGATAAAACTTAGTAAAGCTGGGGATATGCAAATTGCACAGCAGTGCTTCCACAGACTTAGTTAAAACTCTCGATGGAGTGAATTTTCATGCTCTAGACCCTAATACTGCAATTAGACTTGTCTGTACAGACTGGAGTGACATTCACCTTCATTTTGCTTGAGGGGACAATGGAGCATTGCACAGTTCATTGTCATTTTTTATTAAAACAGATAAGAATGGACTCTAGGTTGTGACCCTTGTATTCAGTGAGACCTCCAAAAATCACTCAGCTGCAGAGATAACATTCAAGAACACCCTCGAGGCTGTGTATGCTCTATAGCAAGAGAACCAAAGAGCCCAGTGAAAATGCTAAATGAATATTTTTCCTGGCTTCGTCCAAATGTTATTGCTCTATGTACCTGTCTTGTAAGATCAGCTCTGAAAGTTTTGCTAGTAAAGGGGAATCTGGACATCTTGTTTTACTGCTGGTAACAGTAATAAATAATAGAAATATAATAGTACTAGGATGTGAATTTTCCTCCAGTTATGTACTGTACAGACATACCAGAGAACAAGTATTAAGAAATATTGAAAATATTCATTATTAAGTAGCAATAATCACATTATTTGTCATCTCCTTTCCATAGTAACACAAGACAAATTGTTCCCTTTACTTATCTTTAGGTAAATGTTTACTGTCTCTACCTTAAAATGTTAACTACATCTTAACCTGAGCAGTCCATTCTGGGCACAGTCAATATCTGGGTAGTTGTCTATAATGACAGATGTGAGCAATAAATGTCCATGCGGTCAAGCAATACTACATGGCATTTGTGGGTGCAGCAGTTACAGAATGAAGAACCTAAGTACGCTTAAGGCTCAAGCTCTCCATGGGCTGTCATGCAAAAGTCTTGCGCTCCAGAAACAAATTTGAGACAGTGAATAGTAAATGGTGGTGAGAGAATTACTTTTCTTGTTCCTTCAGATGATCTAGAAAATTGAGAGATTCCTCCTTCCACTAGGGAATGGCCTCTCTATGCTTTAGAACAAACAAAAATCTGTGGATTTTGCTTTTGTGGTTTTCTTTCCCTGGTTTGGCTTTTTTTTTAAATAGCTGTTTTTCAGTTGTCTTTCTGGTCACCTTCTCAAATACTGATTTTAATCATTCTTCCATATATTCACTGTACTTCAGCTTGCACCTAGGCAATCCATGCTCTGTGAAGTTCATAGTAGCTCCCCTGCAGTGAAGGGAAGTTGAAGATGACCAGCTGCATCAGAGACTCCCCTTCTGTCTCTTGTCTCTCTCTGTCCCCTTCCTCTCCTCTCAATCCCCTATATCCACTCTGGTCTCCCACTCCCTGTATTTAGCACAGCAACATCTTCTGGATTCATGTTTCTCCCTTTTACCCTTGACTTTTTCTTCTTCCAGCTCCCCACCCCCCCCCCCAGCTTCAGGAGGAGAGGGTTTCAGCAAGGCAGTGAGCTCCTTCAGCCCGTTTGGGTTTGCAGTGAGATGGAACGCCTGGGAGTGCTGACTCAGCATGGTGGAGCAGGGGCTACTTTGCCCAAGCATTTAAACAACAGTGCTGACAGCAGCTGAAAAAAAAATTCTGCATGAAAATTACACAATCCATGAAATTTATTACACCTGCAGTTTGCTAGTTGACTTCCTCATTTGCATATGCTATTTTGGCTTCAAGTGACACAATATTTTAACACATGTACTTCTACATACAAAAATCAATTCTGATCTAATTGAGATAATGTTCCATTACCTATAGTAAATGCCTATATGTCAAACATTAGTATTTCTGAACTTCATTTGTTCTTTTAAATCATTTGGGTTTAGAAAGATCTTGCAGCATCTCCAATCTGTTGTTGTTAAGAACATTTGCATTAGAAAGTTGTTCAGAACCCTTACTCCCTAAATCTTTCTTCTTTGTTGCTTTGATTTACAGCTTCTAAACAATTTGCAGAAAGTAATTTGTAATTAAGTGCATTCTTAGTCACATATGCAAATTCTAATGAATACTTGTCATGATTCTTCTATTTTTAATAACATTACTACTGCTATGCTGAAAATTCTTGAAGATCAGACCAATTTTAATAGGTCAGTGTTCTTTTTATAATTACCTGACTCATTTATTTTGTTTGCCTTTGCATGAATATTACTTGTTTGCTTATTTGATGGTGCTCGCAACAAAGGAAGTAAACATCTCTGCAGGTTTGGCGCAGAAAATAATTGTAAATTTTAACCTCTACAACACACTGTGGATATTCCATAAGACGTGTGACTATTTCTTTCTTTTCAATGGGCAGAGAAATTTTATGGAAGAGCAAAAAACCCAGTTATGCTTCTTACTTTTTCTATGTCTATAAATGCCAGTAACAAAAAAAGCTAGGTTAGAAATAGCAAAATCTTTCAAATATTGATTGCATGGTTTATATACAGTCATCTTCATCTTTGGGTCTTAATACAAGGCCTCAGTTTGTTCATGAAAAGAAAATATGCCAGCCATTTTTAACTCAGTCTCAAATCAAAATTGAATCACATCTGATCAAAATCATATAAATTGATCCAGAAGGAACATCATTAAGTCATGTAGTCCATCTTCCTTCCTCACAAATGGGGTCAACTATACCTAAAACTTTTGTCTAATCTGCTCTTGAAAAATCTTTCATGGTGTAGATCTTACAACTTCCTAGGCAATGTGTTCCAGTGCTTAACTATCCTGGCATTTAGAAAACTTTTCCTAAAGTCTAACCTATATCTCCGTAGCTACAATTTAAACCCATTGTTTTTTGGCCTGTTCTCATATTTGAAGACTGTTATCAGGTCTCCCACAGTATTCTTTTTGCAGAACCAACCAACCTCAATCTTTTGCTGCAGATCATGTGTTTTTAGCTGTCTGATGATTCCTACTGCTCCTTCCTCCCTAGTTGATTTTCAACTGGTTCATATCTTTCCTGTGTGCCCCAGTAAACAGAAGTTCTCCAGTTGGAGCCTTGGACCCTCATAAAACAGAAGGATGCTTCACATGTCTTTCATGCCGCACTGTTCTTCATACATCCTGGGAAGCTGTCTGTGTTGCTCTGTAGGAGCATGATTCTGCTCCGAAACACTAGGGCCACTTACTTCCCCCTGCCTTGAAAGTGTGGCATCATGTGGGAGAAAATAGAAGATTTTTTGACTGGAAGGTGCTAACCAGAGGCCACTTTGCCTTTGACGTCAGAACTGAGTAAGACTGAGAAAACTGTTGACTGCACTGATAACACTTTCTCCATGTTTTACCTAATTATCCTATAGTGCAGTCATAAAAAGTCCTTGAAGTGGAAGCCAGAATGTGGATTTTTTTCCAACCCTGTTGACTGCCCATTTTAGCAGGCTAAAGAAAAATATTCCCTTCTCCATCTCATGTTCTGTCACTTCTGTGCTTCTCTGGCCACGTGAAATTCATTTTCCTGACGTGAAGTACGTAGTCTCTTGAGGCAGCAGAAGCAGAGAAGACATAACACCACTTCAGTCTAGCCTCTTCAAACAGATATGTCCTTTATTCTAGGCTGGACAGCATAGGTTTGAACTCTTTCTGGCTAAAAAGGGCTGAAATACCCGTCTTTCACTTCTTGTACAATGGGTACAATCTCTAAGCATTTACCTGAAAGGATGGCTGTTCCCTTGCTGTATAAAACTGCCTGGTTGAAGCTGATCGATGCTGTTGCTATGTTAGGCAAGCGCTGAGTATGTCTAACAAATTAAGTGATGCCAGAAGGGCTTAGATACAAAAGTGAATAATAAGGTACTTGGATAGAAAAAGTATCCTTCAAATAGGGGGAAAAAAAGTTAGACATGGTGGTAGGAGAACATTGAACACTCAAATAACCAATCTCCTGAAAATACAGGTATCTACAACAGGATTAGCTGTCTGCTTATTACATTTTAGGTATCTTCATTAAGCCTTAGTTTTACACAAATTACCTAACTCCATATTTGCATCTGCCCCTACATTAAAATGCCATGACTGTTTCAAGGAAACACATGGAATCCTAAGAGGAGCAGACCAAGTCTGGAAGCTTCTTTGCAGGGAAATAAGCTTGGGATTCAAATTGCACAGACGGGTATTTTTTCCTTAAGAGTTTTCTTTTGAACTCTGAAGAAATACAGTATTTGCTAGAAGTGTCACTGGGGGCCTGCCTCAATATGGCGGGTTGAATTTTCTTATATGAGAAAAAACCTTATCAAATTTTTACGCTGAATATAAGAATAAAGATTTTTACTAGGAAATTTCAACTCCAGAAAGATTCCTGTCATGGCTATATAGTCCAAAATATATAGAAACATGGACAGATTAATACTAGCCTTGGTGGGTCTTAACTGTTTTACTAAAAAGAGCTTTGCTATCCATAGCTGCGTGAGTCATCATCAAACAGCTACCAACAGCTGCATTTGTCTGCAATTATGCTGCATTAGTAATACATAGGACTCAAAACAGTTTACTCAAGTAATAAGAATCAAATCCTTCCATCTTTAGTTCAGGTGACCAACTTCCTCCTGTTGAATATAATTGGATTACTCAGTGAAGAAGATATTATTCAATAGAAAAAGGAGCAACAGTATCAAGTGTTTGATTAATAATTGGGTAAATTCTTTGGACACAGAGGTACTACACTAAATAATATCTTCTGTTTTGTAGATGTGTACTGAAACAGTGGAATCAGAAATCAACTGAAGCTAATCATCATTCCAAATTAGCCTGCATGATTGTATCTGCAAGACTATGTGAATGTATTTCAAGTTGTATTTGACCTTGATTTTGATTTAACATACAAGGAATAGTTGGAATCAGTGGCAAAGTGTCTTTTTTTTCTTTTTTTTTTTTTTTTAGGAATAGGAAATTATATCTTTACTGCAGTGAATATGGAGGGTCAAAGCCTTAGCTGATGAGAATTAGATGCAATCAATGAGCTTTTATCCATATTCATCAGCTGAAGATCTAGACTAGAAATTTAAAATCTTGTTTCCCAGAATGTATTCATGCAAGTCAATTTATTTTGGCAGCGTAGTCAATACCTCTGCAAATAAAAGATATTTACCATAGCATAACCAACATACTCTGGAGGTCATTACAGTGATTTCATATTTGTGTTCATCCATTATTATGGGGTAATATTACAAGATTCACAATGATTTCATTCAGTCATTTTTAGCAAATTAAATTATTGCAGTGTGCTACAGTTAGGATGATCATAGGAAACTAGACCCATAAGTTCTACAACTGACCTGGAACCTGGTGAGCTATTCATCTACAGTGTACTCCTGCAACATTTTCTTAATTTTTCACAAATTACTTACTCATTTTTGAAGTAACCCAACCCAAAATTCTGGATGCAGTGATCATGTACTTTTGCATTCTTGATCCTCTTAAGCCTAATCTTTCTGAAACTGGTGACACTGATATTTTATTTGAGGTTGATAACTTAAGAAACTTTCTCGATACTGTAGAAGTTGAAGGCCTGAATCTGAGGCATTTAAAATAAACCTGGATAATTTTCATGTAAAGATGATCTGCCATGTAACATTGCATGTGGCACTGCTGAACATTTCATTGGAAGTGTCAGATATGAAATTTTATTTATTTTGATCCTGCATTCTGAAGATTAGTTTTTTTACAGATGATGGTCACTGAAATACAGTAGCATTCTACAAGAGGAAATGGATACCAAGCTTGAACATTTAAGTATGTTCTAGAGTTCACTGAACTAGTCATAGTATAGTACTGTCTATAGGATGGGCATGAAATCTATCTTCCAGTTCCAGCTGTTACAAAAGGTGGTGGTTTAACATCTAAGAGAGATAGACTTCTGAAAAAAAGATCAGTCAAGACCCTTTTACGCCATCCATGTAGTTCCAGAAATGACTCTGCAAACACACTCAGCTCTATTAACTCTGTTACTGCATCTGTGCATTCATGTGGCACCTCTGGTCAGTCAGGACCTATGGCTGACAGATCCCTGTGTGTTCTTCATAGGAAATGAAACACCATATCATCAAAGCATCAGCTAGTGATAGCAAAACATTCAGTCATCCATTTAATAGCATGAAAGTCTCACTATGACTAGTGAATTTTAACATGGGGAACTAAGCCAAAGTTTTCTCTGCAAGCAGTTGTGATTTTTTTGTGGAACTTCTCAAAACACTAGATAAAAAGGCAGATTATTTATAAGTGTATTTTTTAATTCTGTAAATTTGCAGTAGAATATTGGGGGTGGGAGGGTGGGGAGAAACTAAGTAAATTATGTTTGCTGACACTTACTGTAAGCTGAATGAAACTCAAGCTATTTCTCATATGAATTTCACCAGGAATCTTCCACTGTGTATACTCTTAAGAGCATTATTGGTACCATCAGCTAACGTGGTACCTGACATTTGGCCTCAAAATGTTTCACACAGAGGTCAGCAACAGTTGCCTTATTTCTTTTACAATGTGAAATTCTACTGTTCATTGTTTAAGGCAGTAGTTATTAATGGTCGATTGAAGCATGATTTGCATTACAAGCAGTGAGGCAGACGATTCAAGTGAAATAGCTCTGCTGGTCCAGGGCCAGTGCCTTCCAGTAGCCCAGGTGTCTTTGCACTGTACTCCTGGAATCAGTCAGGATAGCCAAGACACCCAACCACATTGTACAAGGAGGTAGATGCAAAACAGTATTTCCAGTAAAAGGAAGAAATTAACAAACTGGAAAGATTCCAACAGACGACCGCTAAAATATGGGGGTAGTTAAGGGGCTGAAGCATATGATGCAGTAGGTGAAGCTGAGAGAGCAGGGTTTGTCCAGCATTAAGAAGAAGAATGTAAGTGTGGGTATCTGACTGCTGTCTCCAAGAATGTAATGGGAGAGTATAACAACAACACAGCGTGACCTTTTGTCACAGTAGCCATACTCTTCATAGAAGTGCCCAGCAAAAGGACAAGAGGAAACAGACAAAAGTTGCTTCTAGGTTTCCCTGAATGTAAAGAAAAAGTTTTTTCACAATGAGGGCAGTCAGAGACTGGAACAGGATGCCCAGAGGGTCTAAGAAATCTCTGTTCTTGCAGATACTCAAAACTCAACTGCACATGGTCCTGAGCAAGCTGGCATTATATTACCCCTGCTTTGAGATGAAAGTTTGCACCAGGAAACTACAAATGTCCCTTCCAACCTAAAGCATTCTGCAGTCCTACAGTTCTTGTCATCTCAGGTTAGCACTGCTGCGCCTGGGAAAAGAGCCTTTCACAGTCACCTTATAGACTGTCAAGTCCAGGATAGAAAAGGTTTTGAGAAGAGGCAGCCCAAAGGCAGGAAAAATAGTTCTGAGAAAGAGCTGCCCCCCTCCTTGGCAAAACACAAGACATTCCAGCTTCTCAAGAAAGACCTGGATGGAAATGTTGGTAGACCATAGGTGTCATGATGGATGTGGTGCTGCACGTGAACTGAATGATTTCCAGATTTACATAGCAAGATCTCAGAGATGAAGAGGAGTTTTTGTCTGCAAAGTGCTCTATAATATGTTAGCCTCTTGAGTGAGTAACAAGGCTTCCAAGTGGACCAATACCAATGATTCCCCTGTTGCAGTAGGGAGGCATTGGGCTGATGTCCAAAAGAGGGTAGTGCAAAGTATCACTAGCAAAATCAGAGACATGATCCCTGTAGATACTCTGAGTGCAGTCTGAGAGCAGGTTTGAGACAGGGAACGACAAAAGAAAAGGAAGACATATACAATTCAGAACTCCACATTAAAGTGTTGATTAATAACATGCACAAATGCAGGTAAGGTAGTCTCTGTACCTACCATTGCATCACGGTTGGATGTACTAAATCAAGTGCAGCAGAAGAACCAAAGCTGATTTTTAACATGAGGTGCCAGTAGCTTGATTTTTTTTTTCATCTGTTTTTTTTTCCTATGCAGACTTTTAAAAAGGAACTATTACTACCCAGACCTGCCCTTCCTCTGGGAATGTGCTCAGACTTACAGATTTGTGGTTTCTTTCAAGGGGGGTAGATCTTTTAGATGGAGAATCTACATTTAATATTATTTCCTTTTTAAAGACTTTTAGTGTTTCTTACTAATAAGTTACTTATATGTTACCTGAAGCATTCAACACCAGGTGAACCAGTTTACTTTCATTGTAAGAGTGTGTCTGTTACTGTGCCAGTCTTCCCTAAAAGGTCCCTATTACTGGAAAAATTGTCAGCAATAGGTTTGAAATAAATGCTCGTTATGGTTTATAACAGCTAGAATACACTGACTGAAGATGATACTGGTGCTGTTTCAGAGAATATGTTTGAAGACCCTGCTAGGCTGAAGATGATGGGAAGGAAATTTTGGTCATGGAACTATAAGCATTCAAAATAGCAACAAGTGAGGGGGGTATGTTTTGGCAATAGCAGTGAGAAGCAAGTGAGAGGTTTAACAGTGGTGGAAAGCACACTGATGCACTTCAGAAGGGCTGAAGGAAGATTTAAGTGGGTGGGAACACTTTTATATTTTTTTTCCAGAGGAAGGCAAGAGAAGACATTGGGTGTGGAAAAAAAGAGAAGAAAGGCAGAAAAGTTCAGGTGTAAGGGACAGGTTTGTTCACCTGCAGTATTTTGGTCTTCTCAAGTTAGATGTTCTCTTTGTCAGAAGTATAATTATTAAATGTTAACATAGATTAACATCTAATATGTTGTGCTTCCTTCCATGTTGCCAGTATTACAAAGATGTCATTTTGCAGCAAGAAGCCCTTTTCCAGCAGTGTGGCTCTAAAAGTGTAATTTTCAAATGCTTTTCAGAGTTTATGCCTGGTGAGTAAGGCTCTTTACCTTGTGAACTTTCACATTATTGTGCCGAGTGAAATGGATGCTCTTGTCCTTTCAGGACAGAGTTTCAGCCATAACACTTAATTTCTGACCTTTGTGGGTTTAACTTGTACTCCATTCTGACCTTCAGAATGCTGGCATTAATATATGCATTTGCATATTATAGATCCACAGCCTGAAACATCTACCCAAAATTAGAATAAATAAGTAGCTGCTAGGCATGCACAATGCTTGTGTTTCTTCTTCTTTTTTTTTTTTTTACATCAGTGAGATTTTTATTTTTACTCAGGAATAAATATATATTGGTAGATGTGTATGTGCTGTAGAACACCAGAACCCATAATGTAGTATTGAAACGAATACAATGTGCAACACACAAGCTGAATAAGGAGACAGTAAACATGAGAATTTTCATTTTTCTATTAGTTTAAAATTGGACTAATGATTTTATATTTTTTTTAGAATACATAAAAAAATCACTCTCAGACTAAAATCTTATTTCAAGTTTCAGCATGCTGTGAATTTTTATGGCCAAATTACAAGCCCCTGAATATAGGGGTTTATATAATGAAAATGCTGACAGCCCCTTAACTATAATAGCAAGAACAGACACTGCTATAACATAAAAGGAACTCTTATCCAGTAGAAGGGTGAATCTGTAAATCATTGTTATGAAAAATACCTTTCTCCTTAGTTATTTTCAATCTGCAAATCATAAACTCATTTTTTGCTAGCAAAAAATAGACTGGATTGGATTTTAATGTTTTTTTCCTTGCTTCTCATCATTCTACATCTGTACTGACTCTTCCTTTCAATCATTTCCTTTGTGATTGCTCAGCTTCATGTTTCCTATATTTTGTTAGGCTAAAATGTAATATGCTTGAAGTTTATACTGGGAGTCCCATGCAGCTAGTCAGCTTAGAACCTGGCTTTCATCTTAAATGGGCAAAGCAAAAAGCCAGCAGAAAATGGAGGCAAAGGAGAAGAGAAAAAGTCATTTATATTTCTGAAGTGGCTAATGCTGTAAGAGTTATTCTGGAAGAGAATACCTCTCTCTTCAGATGAGTACTGGCAGCTGTGCTATCTGCAGTATAGTATACCTGCTTCTGAAAGACACAGTCATTCTGTGATACCTGTCTTATATTTACTTACTTAAGGTAAACTATACTTTCTTCTGCCGGATTCATTCTGCTTTCATTTACTCTTCTTGGCAGCTTACCTTGTGTACAACCTGTCAAAATTTGACTAATGGGCCTCTGGGAGTCAGCTGGTCAGTAAATCTTTCTGTTCTCAAGCTCCTTTGGCTTTGTCGAACTGCTCTGTCATTACAGTAACCAATTGAGTTAGAATTGTTTTTTTATTTGATGGATCATTCTCTATAACATAGGCAAAAATTACAGCAGCAGTATGGTAACAAATTGAACTGAAGGGGTGGGGGGAAGCTTAATTTATTTTTTATTCCTCCCATGAATAAGAGTCTTAGATTTCCCAGTATCACCTGAGAAATACGGAAAAAAAATCTACCTGTTTATGTGAGCAGTAATTATACATTCTGTGTAAGGAGAAAACATTCTGCTGTGCACTGATGAAGACTGTTAGTCATTTCATCATGTTCTGCAGCATTGCTCCTCCTGACTGCGCACAGTACTAATAAAACAAGTTAATGGAGTTTATTCTGTCACAAACACTACAATTTCAAAGAGCTGATTGCTGTCTATGGGAAATCAGTGTCTAACAGCCTCTTAAAGATGTACAGTAGCTTTAACATATTATCCTACAGAAGATATACGTTAAAGCACTCTAGTTAGTTATGTAAGAAGATATGGAGAAAAGGAACAACAACCTTCCACACTCTTGCTAATTCACAGACCATTTTATAATGGCAGGATCAGTACACAATGAGAGTCCCTCCATGTTTCCAGTATTTACAAATTCTCCAAATGATAGTTTGTCTGAAAGTCAAATTAGCTAGAATACAGAAATGAGAAATTCACATTTTATAAGATGCATTTAAACCAAATTGTACTGTTTAATAAGTAACTTGCAGCTTGGATTGATGTTGATAAAGATGTACAAACCAAATGCTGTTTCACAGGCTCTGAAATTGCATGTTATTCATACTAAAATATGAGGCTGATTATAAGATGCAATGATAATCAGACTGAATTAATAGGAGCCCTTTAACAAACCTTCATTTCCTCAAGACTCATGACATTGTCTGTAAGTAGACATTGAGAAGACGTACAATTTCAGAAAATAGTTTTCAATTGTTACATGAAGATTGAGGTATCTTGGTTGGGTTAATCAATAGAACTTCCTAATTTAAAATACTGTTTAACAGACGTGAAGGTTTACTACAGGATAATATGTTCTCCCACCCCTTCTGTCTAATTTCCATTAAACTCTGAGAAAAGGGAAAAATAAAAAGAAGATGTTTCGTTGTTCACTAGACTTTAGGATCAAAGAAATGCATTTCCATTATGAAACACTACTATTTTACTTCACTGTCTCCTTATAAGAGACTTATCTATTTGGCTCCTGGAATACTAATTAAAGCTAGGGGATCTTAGGAAAGCTGAGGCTTATTCAAATTTCTAAATTTGAAATTTTCTGAAAGAGGCAGACACTAATGGGTCTTTCTTTCTTTGTATCAAATTTAAGTGCACAGAAACTAGCAGGAATGCAGTAATAGCATTGGAGACAAAGTTAGCAATTTGAAGAAACAAAGCAAAATAAGAGTGAGTTTACTACTGGCCTGGACTCACCATTAGCAGAATATCCTTTGTTCTTGTTCGCAATGCTTTTTGTGGCTTGGTGAGAAGTAGGATCAAAAGGGAGATGGCAACAGCAGATGCAGATATAAAATGTGTACACTGTTAAACATATGGCCTTAGATTTGTACAAACAGAACAGAGTTGATGGGATTGCCTTTTCCATACCAGAATTTCTGTCACACACATGACATCGAGCCAGCAAACCTCATTTGCAGCCAGCACACTGACAATCCCTAGGATACAGTAAATGTTGCCTATATAATTTTAAATGTCTTTAGTGCAGGCATGTATCTCCCTAATGTTTCCTTTTTTGCCCTTTCCTGTACTATTTTCAAGGTTAAGGACATTTTATAAAGAGATGTAATACCATGTAGTCAAAACCATTATTGATCTCATTTCCATTGTTTCATTTTGTACAGTGTAAAGTCATTGTCTTCAGATAAAATATATGTATTTTCACATCATCCAATTAATGATGTATTAAACACTGTATTTTTTCCAAAAGTTTTTAAAGTGCATAATATTCTTTAAGCCATTAATTTTTCAAAGTAATTCAGTACTTAAAGCCTGTTAAGTAACCCTTGTCTGCAATATTAATTACTAATACTTTCTGCTAGTATTTTGTGTCTAAGTCAATCTGCCTTGGTTATATTTAACCTGCAAGTCATATACGTACTCCTCATTATCTTATATTCCTGATTAAGAGGCTGATACTACCACTGGTAGGTCAGTGGGATATTGATAATGGGGCATATTCTCCTCTCAGACATATTGCTAAATCCTGAATAGGCTTACTGAAGTGCAGAGTTTACGGCTTCATTCTGCAATGTAAATGTGCAACGTTGCATGTGTGGATGTAAAAGCAAGATCAAGAAAGGCTTTAGTACCTCACTGACTGAAAGTTGCCACGGGCTGAAAAGAGGATTACTCAAACCTTCTGTCGGAAGATGGCACAAGAGGTTAGTGCCCAGTTAGGATAGCAAGAGCTGTGCTCAACCCCCCTGCCAATCTGATATGTCTATTTTTTGTCATTTTATCCCCGCTTCAGCTTTTGCCCTTGCTAGTCATGAAAACAGCAAGCAACAGCTTCTATTACTGTTGGGCAATATTTAGGACAGCTGTTGAGCCTAAGTACAGCATTAATCTCTAGTTTAAGTCTCACTGACTTCGTTGGGTCGTAAGTGTACAGTTATGAGGACAGTGTCTCCAGTGCTGTCCTACAAAGAAACACTGTTGTGAGCTGCAGTCCTAGCGCTTTCCCTTTCTTCTGATAGATTTACTTCACCTTAAGCTTATGGTCACATAAACATCCTCTGCTATGTAACCTGCAAGGACTTGCAAGATCTTTGTTTAGATACTCAAATGTAAGAGAATAAACCTCATGAGATACCATTTTACAAGCATTGTAGAAAACACATGTATGGATATCCATTTCCTGATACAGCTTGTAGTTATTGTGTCCACCTTTTTGAACAGTGGCATGCTCTATTCTCTCTCACACTGTAAGGAAGCAAAAGAAGTGTATTATGAAATGAGGATGTTCCATTAGTTTTAGCCTGACTACAACTTCAATCACATTTACATTATCTACTGGTTTTTGAGTTGTGTTGGTTTTATTAAGCATTAAGAGCAGTGATGCTGAGAACAGATAACTAAAATCTGGAGAGAATAAAGTTATTAACTAATAACAATTATTTTTAGTAACATATTGTTATTAAAATGCAGTAACAAAATACTTGAAGATAAGGCATTGTTTTATTCCTTTGGATAGTACTGTGGTTAGTTCTCAGTTTCCATCCACCCATCATAAATCTTCAGAAGCTATATTATCTAAAGGAAATGGGAAAGTAATCAACCTACCAAATGTCTTTATGGGAGTGGCAAGGAAGAAGCCCTACAGGCTTTTCTCTCTTAACAGTTCTTCAACTCTTTGCTTTATAGTAGGTAAGATTTCTCAATTTTTTTACTTTCCTATCTTATGCAAGGATTTCCCTTGGTATCTAAGTCCCTCAGATCCATCTTATCTCAATATGTAGATAATTCCTTCTTTCCTTCCTACGAAAGCTGTGAAAATGAGGCACTAGGGAGATGAAAGTCCCATTTGAGTCCTCAGACACTCTCTACAACCCACTGCAGCACCTTTTATTTCGATATATCTGTAGGAATTTGTCACACATTACTGAAATCCTCTCAGGGGAAGTACAGCAGCTGTTTAACAATACTTGGCATCGGGCTACAACGTATTAAGGCAGGAAGTGATGAGCCAAAACATATCAAATTGAACTGCAGGGGCAAAGTAGGTATGCAAAATGCAAATCCTCAATCGGAATTTGGCCAATCCACCAGGACTAAAACTGCTACTCTTGCAAATAGTGCTGTGGAATTAAAACACAATTGTGGATATGCTGGATAGAAGTCTTACTAATCCCTTTGTTCAGGAACTTACTGAGAAATACTGACTGTGTAGATACCAGCCAATTTATTGAAGCTGTAGCCCTAGGGAGCTAGTGCAAGTTGTAATGCATTATGATGTTCTGCTCTGTGGCATTAGTGCAAAATATATACCCAACGAAAGTCAATCTTAAATGCATTTTGCTAGTGCGATGAATCATAGTCAGTATGTAAGACTTTGGATCTACTTCACATTTTTGAAATCTTTTTTCTTCAAAGTAAGAATTGTTTATGTCTCCAATGTTTTTAAAAATTACAGACTCTTCAGATGTATTATGAAGTTTTATTAAAGTTTAAATTAAAGGCATTAAAATGTTGAGATAACTGAGGCAGTAAGGGGGTTTTGTACCAATATCATCTTGGGATTTGAACCATGGCCTGGAGAGAGTTGGAGAATCAACTGTACTGAGAGATAAAGATGTTTCAAATGGGTGGAACTGAGGGAAGGCAGACGAGCTGTGTTGTGGCTGTGCTAAGAAGTAGAGAGACTGGTAGCAGATGATCTGTAAGGGAGCAGATCTGTTAGAGAAAGTACTGAAAATTATGATTTAAAATAAAATACAGAAAGGAGGACTAAACCAGGAGAGATGGTATGAGGGAAGTATTTTCTCTTCTTCAAAACAGGAAGGTGGAAGAATTCTGCTTATGTTGGAACGTGGGTATTGCTGGAACCTATATTTGCAGTAGTCATTGCAGGAAGAGGGTGCTGATAAGTAAAGGCCGGATCGATCCATGGAGTTAAGTAAAGAGAAAATGGAAAGTTGAAAGTCAAACATGGTGTTAGTTACAAAGTAGTTTTCTCTGAATTACTTCTGTTTACCAGAAGGTCACAGAAGAAAATTAATTATATGACCAAAAATGTGATGAAAATACATGGAAGTCATACTCAGTTTTCAACAGAAAATGCTCTAGATTCACAGATAAAGATTTTTTTTTAATTACAAGAAAGAAAATGATTCAACAAAATCAGACAATAGCTAGCAATAAAGTAATCACTGAAAGTGAAGGAAACAGGGTAAGAAGGATTCAGATAAGTAAATGTATGATACGAAGATAAAAGGAGAATATTATGTAAAATTTAGTTTTTTCAGAGAATGTGCATTCTAATGTAAAGCAAGAACTTCTTAGGAATATGGGTCAATTAATTTCCATTGGATGAAAACACATCTAAAGTGGGGTGTTCCCTAAGGCTCACCAAACTGTCATTTGTAGGCAGAATTCATTAAGGACTTTGCCTTTCTTGATTAAAATAGAAAGGAAAAGCAAATTTCAGATCTTCTAGCTAACAAAAGCAGCCAGTTGATAGCTTGCTTTTGCTTCTTCATGGTTGTAGAAAAGTGTGGAATTATGTATGTTTTATACTTGTAAGTATAGTCATCATGTGATTCTTGATTTCAGAGGCTATTTGGTTCAAATGCTCTAAGATGCTTTTAAAAGTATTGTAGCTTCATGAAATGAAAGCCAAAATATTTCAAACCTTTTGAAAGGTATAACTGGAATTACTCTTGGTGTGTAAGGAACCTGTAAGAGTCATTGGACATTGGTGGCTAGGATAGAAATTGGTGTGTATTATAATCAAAATATTAAAATCAAACCTAGAATCAAACAAGAAAATCTCACTTTGGGCTGTGAAAGCACATGTTCAATCCTACTATCAAGGGGAACTATTTGCCTATATTTGAAGCTCTCATGGAATGCCTAGCAGTTCTCTTAAAAACACTTTTACTATATTTTTGCTTAGTGACTCTTCCAGACCACCTGAAACTGATAACTGTTTGACCCTCACAGGTAAGAAAGTACTTCACAGGCAAGCACAGAAGAATATCTGCTAATGGCGATCTCTTTAGTCAGTCAGCAGAAAATGTGATGGGTTGTCGTGCTCATCAGTAGGGATTTGGAGAAGAAAAGGACCAGTAAACCTAAGGTTGTTGGGCATCCTAAGCACAACCATCCGGCAGCACGAGGTGCAAAGGAGAGGGGAGAGGGAAGAGCCACTGAGACCCCGAGGAACCCTGTGATAGTCTAAGTACTTCAGAGCTGCAAAGGAGAGAGCTCATGAACTCTCGATAATTTGGGAGTGTGTGTACCTATGTGTAGGTGAAAGAAGAGGAGATAAGGAGTTGGAGAAATGCAGACAGCTCTATGGTAACACTTGGAATTTATATTTGGGAGCTTACAGGGGTACACAGAGCCCTCAAGAGCAGCTCCTAGTAAGTGCTGGTTCTTAATGGGAAGTATTGAAACAAGATCTTCCCAATCATTATCAGACATATTTCACCTTACAAAGAATGTTGGCTAAAGTACCCATTAAGTATTTGAGCTTTTCAGTTCATTTGAGCTGTACAGACAAAAAAAAACACCAATAAAAATGCTTGAGAATGACCTTATGCTCCTTTCTTTACAAAAGAAAAAACATATACTGGGTAGATGAATTAGATGATGGGACACCATGGACTGGAGTTTAACTAAAACCATTGATCTTTGCAAATTACACTCATTTGACAATAGGGATCCATCAAAGTCCAATAGCACAATGCCAGAAAATCATTTTTTCTTTTTATACTTTGTTCCTTTTATCTTTCCTCCTCCTGTTTCTGATTATCTTCTCCATTTTATGGTGATGGCGCTAAATGCTAATGAGGTCATTCCTGGTCCTACCTCAGTCAGCCTTTTTGGCATGATTATTTCTGGAGCTGAACAAACTGTGTGGGATAAATGAGATTAACGCAGCAGGGGACATTTTCAGAGGTTCATGTAAGAGCTTCCACTGATAGTTCACCTTGATGGCATAGGTTTATCTGCATTGCTAATTTGTGTGCTCGCACCTGCATGTGAGAGTATGTGTGTGTATTCTCTTTGGCAGTTCAGTCTCACAGAGGCTACAGTGCTAGAGGGTGGCTTTCCCATTTGCCATAACTATGAGAAGGAACTGTCTTTTCCACCTTCCTTGAGATTATTTTTATTGCTGGACTGTAGAAGTATAAGGAAGGCTGGGGACTGATAGCCTCAGGAGAGCTGCAAAATGGAGAAGAGTCTCTATTAACATAGATACAGATTCTGTGAAGCTGTATGAAGCAGTCACCAATGGTAAAATAAAAACACCTAAAAGGAACCTCCAATGATCACGCAGAAGTGAATTTGGACTGGTTTTTTTTGTTTGGTTTTGAAGGGGGGATTGTTTGTTTCTTTGTTTGTTTTGGTGGCAATGTGGATCATGTTATGCTTGTTTAAAAGAAAATATGTAGATCTGGGATGACGAAGCAGAGGTTTAGTTAGTGTTTAAACAAATGTTTATTTTTATTTTTTTTTTCTGTCTTGGATTATGTTTTCTTCTTTAACTTTTCATATCAGCTTAGTAAGTTCTTGCTTGGGGGGTGGGGTTTGTTTCCCCCTGCCTTTTTTTCACAAGGTATCACTGAACTAAGTTAGCAAATATCCATTCACTTGTTCAAATCTTTAGCTGAGCTATAGTAACTTTGATGACCTCTTGTGAAATAGAGCTGACCTAAAACTTGCTTACCCTGTAAGTGAGGTTTATCTGCCAGTTTAATGTCCAAAAGGAGGCTATGTATGACTATATTATCTCACATCTGTTGGTTGCTGACCTCCTTTTGGTTCTGACCACTGAACTAGAATAGACCTTGACTCTAATCCAATGTGACAGTTGTACTGTCCCTCTGTCTTGAAAGATTTTTGGCTGGTGCAGAGATCCTGGGGAAGCTCTTACGCCATTCTCCTGTCCAACTTCAGAACAGGAGATAAGGACAGAGAACTGCAACAACACAATAATGCTTATCTGGAAAGTTCGCTGCTAGATGCCACTGGTTTAGTGCAACAGAAGCTTTTGATAGGCACATTTGCTACCCTTAGAGAGTTGTGAAGTGTTTAAGACAAATATGCATATGTACACCTTTTTCATTACAGCTAAATGCAAAATAAAACAAAACAAAACAAACAAACAAAACAACCCCAACCACACAAAGCTAACACCAGCTGTGTAAATGTACTGATTAGCTCTCTAAATGGGGAAGCATAGAGATTTATTGTTGTGCTTTTAGCCATTAAACTAGGAAATAGCTGCCTCATCTTCCCTAATTTGCAGCCAATTCCTGACTCAGGTTTTCCTCCCTTGATCAGTTCAGAGTCAGCAGAAGTGTTGTATGAATAAGGACAAAATATAAGCTGAGTAAGGACTCCATTCTTGATCTACAGAGAGAGAGAGAGGGAATGATTGTAGGACGGACAGTCTGCTATTCTCAATGGAAACAATTTATAACAGAAAATATTTTTGGAAACTGAGGGTCTTTTCTTTTAAGCTATGTTGACTTGACAGAATATTTACCAATTTATCTACCTCCTTCTCTAACTGATTGGCTAGAAACAAAATGAACCCAGAGCTAGATATTGTTGTCAGAGATTTGACTTCTGGCTCCATATACAGCTGCTGCGGAGCAGATCGTAGAGCAGTGGCAGGTGAAAAGACAGAACGCATCAATGCCACTGTATGGCCAGTCTGAAAGACAAAGGGCCCTTATCTTCTTGTCTTCCCTCAGTCAGAAAGGAGAACGTGAGCTGAGGCCCGCTTTCAATTCCCACAGTTGCCAACATCAAACTCTCACTAAACCTAAAAGGGGCAGAGCCAAGTGCTGCTTGAGCTCCTTTTCTTCCCCCCACACACCTCCCCTTCTGAAGGCTCCATTTTTAGATGTTTTTCTGCCATGTCATAGTTTTCCTCTCCCCATTGCAGAATATAGTTCCCACAACAGAGAGGGAAGGAGGGCGAGAAGAGGGCAAGGCTGTCTTTTAATTCTGGAAGTTGATAGTACTTTCCTCCAAGGTAATGGAACACCATGAGGTGTGCTCTTGCATATTACTTCCTTTCCTAATTAAATTGAATGTGATAGTGAGAGCAGGTTGACATTGTTAAAGTAAATGATCCAGGGCTTTGGTAATGAAGACACATCCAGAGTGAAGTTTATTGTTTTAATTTTAATCTTGAACAACCTGAACACTATTGAGTAGGTTGTTCTAAAATATCCTGCGGTGCATTTTCCCTGTGAAATATATTTCAGCATGCTGCATACAAAATCATTTATAATAAGTTGATTTATGGATTGAAATGGCTTATTTATATGCAGTGTGAATTGATATAGAGTGTTTACTGAATTTTCTCCATAATAGCCTATCATTAGCCAGAATTCCCAGAGTGGGAGAAAAGGGGTTAGACACTGGAGACTAAAAAAAATGCTATACTATGTCCCATCTGCTTGGATAAGATCTGTTTTTATTAAATATGAATTTCAAAATGATTAATTTGATTTTTCTTGTCTCCTAGCCAGAAACTGGATTTGGAAGAAGGCACCCAATATATTAAAAAATTGGGAGTTTTAGCAAATCTGAGTAACATAAAAAATTAATTTATGTTGGGAAAAGACTAAAAAAAACCCCAAAAGCCCAAAAAACCATAATTCTACAAAGTCATTGCTTACCTGTTTATTACACAGTATATTTTTCATTTCTATAATTTTGGGACTTGAATCTCCTGTCAGTGCACTTCACTGTTATAACATAAGTGTACCAATTCACTAGAATTATACCAATCCAGCAGAACACAGAATCAAGCCTGATGCACCTTCCAGTATTAAGAAGCCATTTAATAACAGACAGTATGCCTGGTATACCACATTTCTGCAGCAGAGCAGCTTTATTATGTACTGTTGCTTAACAACTGTTGCTTAACAACGGATGAGGGTAATCCCGACTCTTCCATCACAGAGCCCTCCAGACTAGCATCAGTGCTAACATCTACCTATCTGTAAGGACAGGTTGGAGAGGAGGAAATTAAAATATGTAAGGAAGGCACTGCAAATATTCCTACCCTCTGCTAATCTATTTTCATCTCACATACCTTGAGCATTCTCATCTTTAAGTGCCTAATGCATGTGGGGGCTTCATGAAAGATAATAAATATGAATAACAGCCTGTAGCACTCCCACCCTCATGGCTCACATTTCTAGCTACCTCTATTCCTATCGCTTTTCCTTTCTTACTCATAGAATGGTTATCTTTAATTTTATTTATTGTGCTCAGGAGAGTTTATCACGTTAGTTACAGATTATTGTGATTCTGTTACTCAGTAATGACATCAGTAATGAGAATGATGTTAAAAATTCAGTCAAACAATAAATATGACAGCATAGCATCAGATTTTATTATGTATATGTGTGGCAATTGGAGGGTGATTTCAAAATGACAAAGTACTCAGGGTTTCAATAATACTTCCTGCAGCTGTGCTCTCCTTTAAGCTTTACTCTCCATTTAAGAAAGAAAAAATCTAAATCTAAATCATACATTATAAGCTCACAATTTAGCCATTTCAATATCAAGGGAAAGTTGAAAGCCAGTGCAGTCATGAATAAGCACTATGGAAAGCTTCAGACAACAACTACGATTTAAAAGTAATGGGAGGAAGAGGGGAAAAATGTTCTAAGGAAACAAAAAGATTTCAGAAATCGGGAAAACAACTTTGAATCAAGATGTACACATATAAAAATGTTAGCTAAGTTCTTACCGGTTTCTCCTTCAGAAAGGTGGTCTAATGGATTTATGGCAATATCTAAAAGGAGATTTAAGGTGGTATTCACAATGGCTGATATAAACAAAGGGAGGCTGGCTACCCTAAACTACATTCAGAAGGGAAAGGTATCCTCCATTAGGGAAAAACAAAGCAAAGCCAGGGTTATGATTTTTCTTTAAATTCTGTTTAAATAAGCCTCTCTTTCAATGGAGGCATTTGAGGTCAGTGGTCTTAGATCACATCTAGATTTTCAGTGTGTTTGGTGTCCTCCTTGTATACCTAACAAATCACACATGAGGACACCTCACTTCCAGAGTCTAAATTAAGGATATGCTCAAGACCAGACAAGAAGTCATCTCTTCTGTGGACTTTCTCTTAGCATGAATATAGAACAACCCCTCCACCACCGTTCCCTGGTTAAAATAAGCACTAATCACCAATTTCAGCTACCTAAAGACATTCAGATTTTGATGCACTCTCTTGAACCTCCATTCTCGCTTCAAATGCATTTTAGGAAACCAAGTCTTTTTTTTTTTTTTTTTTTGTTTGTTTGTTTGTTTGTTTGTTTTTACCTACTATTATTTTTTGTATTACAGATTTTCTGTAGGAACAAGAGTAGATCACCTCAGTCAAAATCAAAACATCTAACTTCACCTCTCTTCATCTCTCTGTCCAGCTGTCTGCTTTATGGATCTGTTTATATTTGGAATATAGCTGCTTTTAAAAAGATTTCTGAGAGCAAATTTATTCATGACAACAGACTGCTCAGGTTCCCTGTTAATGTTAGAAAGAGCAGCAAAGTTGTTGTTGCTATATTGATGGATGTCTTTTCACCAGCTCACTACTGTAATCATTGTAATTTCTTAAGGTAATTTGTTATAGCACAATGCACTACCATGCAATGCACTATGGAATATTTCAGTATATTGCAGTTCATATGTGTGCAGTTACCTACTATATAAGTTGACTCTGACTCATGCTGTGAGAGACTGAAAGAGTTAATGTCTCAAACATTGCGGTGGGGCAAGTTCTGCTTAAAGACAAACCCTGCACAGCAAGGAACCCAGGTGAAAAGCCCATCAGCTCAGACATCAGCAACAGGAGGGGAGGGTGTGCTGGAGGGTGCGCAGCTCCCTGTTTGATAAGCTGTTCTGATACAAAGATCAAACAATGGCCCTGTCTGCAGGGAAGGAGAAGTTACTCCACAAATGACCCCCAAACCCAAAGGCTCACAAACTGCTCATTAACCTGACGAGTTCGGGTCCCCGCCCGAAGGACGGGCAAGGATGATAAAAGGACACCAACTGAAGCCCTGGGCACGCAAGCCCACCGGGACTGGACCCCTCAGCTGACTGGACCAACGCTGGACCCAGGACCGGTGAAATCTTTCTCTCTTCCTTTCTCTCTTCCTTTCTCTCTTCCTTTCTCTCTTCCTTTCTCTCTTCCTTTCTCTCTTCCTTTCTCTCTTCCTTTCTCTCTCTCTGTCTTCTTCTCTCTTTCCTTTTCCGCAATCCCTACACCTCATCCATTTCAAGATATAAACCATTGACCAAGTCTGAGACTAAGAGTAGGTCCGGCCGCCCCTGGGCCCTTCTCTGAGGAGGAGTCCAGAAAGCAAGGGGGTCTGCTCCGAACCTCCTGACCCGAGGGGAGGGATCTCCTTCTTCCCTGTATTGATGTATATGGTGACACGGTTTACAGAAGTAGTCTTATGCCAATTCCTGTTGTGAGAAACCCTGCCGCCTACTACCACACCTCCCCAGTTACTTCTGTTATGAATAAAATCTTTAACTGATCGTTTGGTGTCCTTTCACCTTAATTTAGCCCGAGGGAATTTTGAATTAAACACGACTCCATGGTCTGTCCAGTCTGGGTCGTGACACATGCTGAGGTATCAGCCACCTTCTTGTATGGGAAGGTTGGAGCAGAAAACACACATGTGCAGACACAAGCACAAGCATAAGCACAAATCACTTTTTAAAATTCTAACATGCTTAACCCAATGGCAAAATAAAGCTTAACATTTCATGTGGGATTGCTGAGTCACAGAAGCAAAACATGGTGAACAACAAAGCTAAAAGCTGTGCTCTTTCTCTACCAGAAGGAGAAGGACCAGCTGCAAATAAGCAGTGTTTACCATCCTTACCCAGCATTTCCTATGACAGTCTTCTCTATCTTCCCGTTACCTACTTTGTATTTTTACTTTGTATAGGATGCTTTACTTATGTTGTGTACATGCTCCTTCTTCTCTTTCTTATGCTCTAAACCTGATTCTACCTGCTCACAAGGCTGCATACTCTTTCAGTGACCATTTGAGTGTTATTTTATGCCCTTGATGCCTCTGCTATTATCCTGAACCTGTATTCCCAAAGCCTCTGTTATCAACCATTGCTTGCTACACTGGTCCTGCAAGCACTTGTGAACATATCTAGCTTTTCCCGTGTAGTTAAATATAATTTGTAGTTGTCAGCTGAATCACGGCTTGAAAGAGCACAATTCTGGGCATACGGACTTCATTGCATATTGAATCAAAGTATTTCATAATGGGACAGTCTCAGGTATAAGCAGATACGTTTTCATAGTACTATGGGTCCTCTGTGGGTATTATGCCACACTGCGTGGCACACAGCATATGAATGGAATTCCTGTTAGTGAAACCCATTCAATATCCACAACGTGCTATATTAGCTCTAGTGAAATGAAAATGCCAAGACAGGTATTGTGCTCAGCTTCTGACTGTGTACACAATCTATTCAGCACTTGTGAGGCCACATCTGGAGTACTGTGCCCAGTTACAGGCCTCCCAACAGAGGAAAAACAGTCAATATACTGGAGTAATTCTGCTGGAGGAACTCCAAAAAGGTCAGGGGGCTGAAGCACATGGCATATGAAGAGACACAGAGAGAGCTCAGCCCGTTGAGCCTTAAGAAGAGAACACTAAGAGGAGATCTTATTCTGTCCATGGGTACCTGGAGGAGGGTGTAGAGAAGCTGGAGCCTGACTCTTCTCAGAGGTGAATAGTGGAAGGATAAGAGGTAATGGACACCTGTTGGAACACAAGAAATTATTTAAACTAAATATACAGGTTTTTTCTTTTTACCATGTGTATCATCACATAACAGGTTGCCTAGAGAGGCTGCAGAGTCTCTGTGCCTCAGTATATTAAAAATTCAGCCTGACATAGCCCTGAGCAGCCTGTTCTGTTTGGACTTTACTTTGAGCAGGAGGTTGGACTGGAAACCTCTGTAGGTCCCTTCTAGCCTACGCAATTCCGTGATTAGATGATTGCCTAAATTTCTCGTTGCACGAAAGATGAAAACAAAGTCTAAAAAGGACTGTCTCCTTAATTAAGTGTCATCCTTCTTCCCATTAATTCTAGAAAGAGCATAAACATTTTTCCTATTGTAAACAGCTACTTAAGCATGATTGAATCATATCCTAGAACTGCCTGTGGCTGTAAAGTGATTCTCGGTCACCAGCATGAATGCAAATGTCTCATTGCAAATGTCTAAAGTTCCATGAGATGAAAAAAGCGCACCTCCAGTCTACTTGAGTTAGGTATAAGCCTTATGTGTAAAATATAGGGAATCAGTAGAAAATAGTGGGTCTTCCTTGCATTCAGAATTTCATTTGCTAAGCTTTTTCCTGAGTGCCTGATGAGGTTTCAGTATCAAATTTTGCTGTGTATTCTAGTGGATGGGGTTGTCATTCAGAAAGCAGGAAACTGGTGTTGGAAGTCCCACTCAGTGGAGGGGAGACTGATCTCACCATACAGAGGAGGAGAAGGCAGCAGTGGGAACCTAGGGTTATTGCCTCTGTTTACAGGAATGTTTTGTTTGAGTTTTTTCAACAATGGAAGTCTGGTGAAAGACATTAAGAAGCCGAGTATGATTCTGCTGCTTCTTATAAGACTGGAGGCAGCTCCCTTTTCACCCTCTCTCGGACTCCATGACTCAGAAAGCACCTGCAGAGAAGTCCAGGAAACAAACCCAAGCACTACACCCCTGCTTACACGCACCGTTGAGCTGTCAGCTCCCTCCTGGCTCTGCCGTGGTCCCCTGAAACCAGCTTTCTCTCCAGAATGAACCTTCAGTGGGGAGCATGAGCCTTGACCTGGTACAAGTCACTTGGCCTTATGGACAGGGACTGATATCCGTCCCTTTCTTATTTATCTGTATGGGCATAGCAGCAGGGGCTCGAACTTTAGGGCAGAGACTAGAAGCCTGCCTTAGCTAAGAACACCATGTTTGCCTGCAACACCAAAACATGACTCATAGAGCCTTGTGAAACTGTATATGCTTCAGTTCACCTTTTGTAGAACTGGAAAAAAAACAAGGGATTCTGTCCAAATTTACAGTGAGTCTGACTTCATGCCATCCCATGGTTTTGCAAAGGAAAAGCCCAGTTGACAAAATATAGGAAAAATAAATGTACAGCCTGGCTTTCTGAGCCAGTCACTAGTATACCTATAATTAATTACTGGTTGAGATTTTAGTGTCCTGTGGCAACATTAAATCATTCATTATTTGCTTTCCTCATTTATGACTGACGGAGGTACAGTGCTATTGTACACATTTGGATTTATACTTATTTTATTATATTAATATTATTTTAATTTCAGAGCAGCTTTTCCAATGTTGTTTTGTTGGCATATGTTTCTAGCTCTCTGGGATTAGTAATTTTAGATAGGCACTATATCATACATGTCTTTTCTGAACTCACTTTAAGTTTTGATGGGGGAGAAGGGAAGAAGTCAGGTATCAGAAAGCACAGATTACTCCAGATCATCTGCAGAATTTGTAAAACTGCATGTAATTATGCATTCCAAGAAAACAAAGGTTATAAAATGAGAAATGTTAAGGTAAAACAAGGGTTGGTTTCATTATATGAGGAGTGCCACAAATACTTCTTTTTGGCTCTGTCCTCATGTTCATGTGAGGTACATAACTGAAGGAATCAAAGTTGAATAGGTGTAAATCAGTCCATTTTTTGTGTTAATCATTTAAATAATATGATTTAAAGCTAAACTGAATGGGTATTTTTCTATAATTATACATATATATGAGCCACATTGAAACTGTTACACTGAACAATAACAGTTAATAATGACTATCTGCATATTGTAAAACTCTGCCCACAAATGTTTCAAGGGAAAAAAAAAAGGCTAAAAGAAGGAAAAAAAACCCCAAAAGGATTAAGAGCTTCCCAAAGTTCATTGAATGGACTCCTAAGCTTTGAAGTATGCTATTCAAAGAGGAGAGGCTTTTACACTAAAATCCACATTGTATGGGAGCTTGTGACACTGTAATTGTTTTAATTATGTATCCAGAGTAACATTTTTTCACTGTAACAGGGTTTTGTGTTAATGCTCCTCAAAAGCCACATGTGCAATGTTGTTTAACTGTTTAAGGCATAACTGCATTAATTTATAATATTAAGATGAAGTTTATATAAAACTGATGTAAAGACTTTCCCTGCAGCCTTATAGTACTTTCTTCTTTCATTTGAATTTCTGTAATTATCACTACTGCTGTGTAAAATACTATCTTGAGAGTGAATCTGATTGAAAAAAAAAAAAATCTTGAGAATAGAATTTGCTGTCGCAATGGAAACGCAGCTAGCTGTTTAGCTCAGTACACAAGTGGGAATAGAACCCAGCTTAAGCTCCCATTGATGCTTTTATACCTAAGAACTACTAGCATCGCTGTTGAACCTCGCTAAAACTTTAGTACAATGTACATGGTTAAACTCTCATCTTCTTTACAAAGTGCAGTGTTCTTTTAACCATGTCAGGGGAAAACCAATAACAGGAGCTCCAGATGTACTTGCTCTTGAAGGATAAACATCCTCTTGGTAGAAATGATTGTGTACACACAAGGTAGAGATTTCTGGAGTATGAATGTTTTTGTACAGAGTCACTTTTCAGAATAGAATGAAACTCTGAAGTCCCATTACAGAATAGTTTGTAGAGAGATAATATCTCTTATAAAAACAATTGATACAGTTAGACAAAGCAGATAATCTTTCAGAGTTGTTTCCAAAGCGGAGGAGGCTTCTGTATCAAAAGACTGATTTTTCTCAATTGTATCAGGTATTATCTCTCCCTGAAAACCTTGCTTCATTCATATGCCTCAATCTTCAGGGCTGTAACAACACCCATTAGATGAAAATACTCTTATTTAGGAATGACTTTGAAATATGTGCTTGTTAAATATGCACATGCCTCAATTACAGTCAATGACACTCAAGCACTGCTAAATGTCAAGTACAGGTTTAAGTACTTTCCTCATCATTTCCTAAGGAATGGTTTGGGTCTTTGTACTTGTGTCTGGCTTTCTGATTCCCTTGCTGTTCCTTTAGCTGTCCTCTGTGGCATGCCAGAGCCGTGATCCCAGATGCTTGGGTTTTCCTCTTTCTCTGAAGTAGCGCCTTGTACTTCTAACCAGAGGAAAGTTACTCTATGGTGAAACAACCATGCAAACAAACAATAGTGCTGTTTTTTTTTTAGGATGAAGATTTCTGTATGGGAGAGCAATAACTTGTTTTGCTCCTTTCTTGTGGTTAGGCTGTCAAACTGGATAGAACAGTGTTTTTAAATATTACCAATAGATTAAGGCAGTTCAAGTTAAGTCTCCTCACAGTGCTCATTCCCTAGTCCAACAACATAGGGTTTTTTGTTGGTATTTCATATATTATGCAACACAGTGGCATTCCTCATTAACTTAAGAAGACTGAGAAGTTTACAGAGGTGCACTTATACCTGTGAGATTACAAAAGCCACTTATTTGATATATCTACCTTGCAGTTATTTACGTATCAGAAAAGAAAAGCCATTCCAAAACAAGAGAAGAGGTGTGTGATAGCTTAGTGACTGATTGCAGTCTCACTGAATGCAAGTAAGTGCCTGTAACCAAAACCGCAACTGAGTTGTCTATTTTCTTTGTCTGTGCTGAGGGTAAGGCAGAAAATCAACAAGCAACTTAAATAACATTCTGTCAACTTCAATATCCTAATATACTGGTAACACAGGGAAGGCATTTTTAATATCTACACACCATATATCATATATATGATCGTTTACTTTTCCAAATTGTTTTTCTGGCATCTGCTTCTTCCAAAACCTTCCTCAGTTTACTAAGCCTGGTTTTCAAAATGTGAACACAGGCATGTTTATTCATCAGGCAAAAATGGATCTACAGTATACGCCTTGACGTGCTCCAAGGTAATTTTGACTCGGGTGACAATGAACCTGCGATGACATAGGCCCGCCGTGTTTGTCTTGCCCACCGTCATCGCCTGTGTTGCTGAGCTTTTTTGTGTTACTGGTGGCTAACTAAGCCCAGCTCTGCCATGTCTACGTGCAATGCAATTGTCTGTCCTAGCTAGTGTGTGGTCAGAGCTCATGAAATGTAAATCTTCATAGTGGCCCTGTCAAGTCATGGAAAGGCCAGCAGCCTTTTACAAATTTTCAGTCTATTTGTAGCCTTATTAGCCATGTTTTAAGATAGACTTTTCTATGGACTGGTATATGTCTCTGTAAGGAAATGCCTGCATAGGTGGGTGCATCATCCCAAAAGCGAACGGGGCCAAGGTAAAAGCCAAAGATAGAGATTGATGTCACAAATTGTAAATTAGAAGGAAATAGCAGTTCAGATTATATGTTACTATAAGCCTTGTTGTAGTGATGCTTTTCTAAAGTTTCTATGCACTTGGCCCTACTGTGCTTCTTTCATTGCTTATTGTAAAACACTTCTGTTCAGATAACTGCTCTATTTTTTACCGGAGGTAGGCAGTAAAATTCAACATTAAGAAATTTTATGGCCCAAGTGGCTAAAGAGCTATGGCTGATAGTATTATTGACCTAGAATTTATTTCTGAACTGGGGTCAGAAGAGATCTCTGCAGCTCCACCCAACCTTGTTTTGCTATGAGTATTACGACCATGTACTTGTACATTCATTATCATAAAGCTGGATCCAGTACTGACTTTCTGCCTTTCCTAAATAGAAGACTAAATTGAGTATTCTTCCTATTGTGCTGGGTCTCAATTCTCACAGTATTAAGCAGAAAACTTCCAGTAATATATATTTTTTTTTCAGTCAGGTTTTATACTTAATGATTTGGAAATACCCATTCAAAGAAGAAATGGGCTAGAGAAAATCTATGCTCAAGGCCTTAGGCATATAACTATTTGGACATGTGTGCCATATTTTTTGTTGCTAAATTTGTCTTTTTCATGTGTGTTTATGTGTGTGCCCACATCTGAGAGAGAGCCTAAGATAGGAAAGCTAAAAAAAAAAAAAAAATCCCTTCTCTCTCAGTGAATTAATTTACTGCAGAAATCAAAGCTCTTTCTTCACCAAATGGATTGGTTATTGACAGATTTGCTTTTGGCCTTCAGATACCATGGTAAGAACCAAGGTCTTCTGTGTAGATGGATCGAGCTTCACAACTCAGAAGACATGGGAAAGACAGACAGGTTTTCTGAATTCCCCTTGCTCCGAGAACTAATTAAAACCTGTCTGTCTTGATGTGGCCTACTATGGTGTAAATTCTTATTGTTTGAAGAGTTAGCTGTATTGTATTTGGTGCCAAATCCTATTCTGGGCACAGATGGGATCCATAAAATGCATAACAACTTGAAAATGGTGTACCTGATAGTGAAAATTATATGCAGTTGTGTGAAAGAAACAAGAAATAGGAATAAGTGCCTGCTGATGTTGTGGTGGGTTTTTTTTGTGGATTTTTGTTATTTTCTTTCCCTGTGGTTTTGCTGTGACTATGGTTCTTAGGTGTTATAGTAGTACCTGTAGATAATAAGAAAAAATATGCTTCTCATTGACATGGTGTTGGCTTTCCAAACTTGGGTATTCTATTGCTCTTGAACTGACTTCTATTTTTGCTGTGGTGACACTTCAAAATGAACATCACATCCCTGATTTCCATAAGCACAGATGGAATTCATCAGGGAGTCATAATTCCAATTCTTTCCCTCCTCTTCTCATTTTGAATGACAAGTGTAATAATAATGAGATCAGAAGAAGACATAATCTTTAAAATTAGAGAAGGAATGGCTAAAGTGAATGGTTGTATTAGTGAACTAAGAAATTACATTTCCATCAAGATAAAATTAGACACTTTCAGAAAATGCTTGGACAAAGCTGAAAATCACATGAGCTTTTCAGAAGATTAGATGCAGCAAATGAGACAGGACATCGTCTATGCACTGCAAAAAAGATGTGCCGTGAGGCTATGATATTTAAGACAGGGAGGAGGGGAAAGTGCAGCCTTTTCTATCTTGGAGGAAAATAGGAATATTTTGTCTCCAGTTGTTATCACGGACGCAGAAATATTTCAGAAAAGTCTTCTCATGAATAGATGTTTGAGGTACTGCATCTTCCTCTGGCAGACACTAAGGTCTTTAGGTTTGTTTGTTCTTTATTATTACACTTTAGCACGAGTGGCAGAGCTTGTCACAGTGATAAGTACATATGAACTGAAATGAGCTACTTAGGAATCAACATCCGATTTTATATTCTTTGCTAAAGCCAGGGCTAAACAGTTTCTACTTCAGAAGCCAAGGGCTATTCAGTTTGATGTTCCTCTAACAATTATGGGTGATGCTGGTTGCTTCCCTGAAGTTAGAAACACCTAAAATAAGGCAAACAGACTCACCCTCTGGGGAGATGCCTTCAAATGCATCCTTTTTCCCATATGGACATAGTCAGCATTTACTTCAGAAGGATGGCTTAATGTAATGGGAGATAATACACTAAAATGAGGCGGGATGGAGGCCATTTGTACAGCTTCAATCTAT
Source organism: Haliaeetus leucocephalus (assembly GCF_000737465.1). Taxonomy (NCBI): domain Eukaryota; kingdom Metazoa; phylum Chordata; class Aves; order Accipitriformes; family Accipitridae; genus Haliaeetus; species Haliaeetus leucocephalus. Next base: position 3,430,426 of record NW_010972468.1, on the reverse strand, counting down.
GCTCTCTCTACCAATCTGTGGAGATCATAATCAGTGCATTACATCTGCTACTTATTGTCAATGTAAAAAGAAGGTTGGAAAGCAAAATGATGCTTTCCATGCTGTGTTTTACTTCAGGAGTAGCTCTTTCTATGCCTGAATTTGGAATGCAAATAAAATTTGAACTTCTAAAATGTCCTATTGAACTCACAGTCAGCAGTTCCTGTTTCAAACACGCTGAAATGTTTACAGTCTGGATAACAGAGGGAATCCAGTCAATTAATTTAAAATAAAATGGGATTTACGTTATTTACCTACCTATTAAAAAGCAAAATTGAGCCTAAGAAGGTCATCTTGGTTTCCTCAGTTGTCAATGGGAAGACAGAAATCTTTTAAATGGTCATCCACTTTATCCTGTGAGAGTGCTTAAGGTAAGGGAGGAAACTCACACTCTGGAGCTGGTTTTGTCCATCCATCACCTTGGCTGTTTTTGCCTCTTCTGTTGTAACAAACTCCATGCATTATACATGTCTAGTTGAGACTACAAGCTGCAGCTGCTGGTCTGCTTTAGGTCTCTGGTACTGTGGTTTCCTTTCCGTGCCCATGGTTTTAAGGTGCTATTAAGCTTCCTCTGTCTGTCCTCCACACTGTGGAAAACACACTTCAAGCATGTGCTTTTTGTTTAGTATTTATTTCAAATGGCATGAAATAAAAAAATTCCAATTTTATTTTAATTAAAAAAACCCCAAACCAACAAACACCTTCCTGTTAACAAATAATTAGAGTGACTCTGATACTATGATCAAAGAAAGAAATAGGTTCATTTTAATCATAGGAAGGTAAATGCAGCACTTCTATGTAAGAGGCAGCTGATAAATGTTGCTTTGCATTCAGTAGTCCAGGACTATTACTGGATGAATAGTGAAATACAGTATTTTATTATTCAACCTTAAGTATGCCTAGACTCAGAATCCAAAACTTTCAACATACCAGTTCTATTCGAGTCTTAATGAAATTTGAGTTCTCAGCTGGCTGGTACTCATGGATCTTTTCTTTTTTTCTTTTTTTTTTCCTTTGTTTCTTTTTAAATTTTATTCCCCTGGTAATCATAAAAGCAGGGCAAGAATTACTTTCAAGGTAGAATCATTATTATTTGCATAGCATAGACTTTCATTTAGTTAGAAATGCACATTTTTTATTACAATTCCCTTGAAAAATCAGTGGCTTAAATTGAGGAGAAACAGAAAGTCTTATGAAATTCCCAGTAGTTTTGTTAAGTCCAAAACTAAAATAAAACAAAACAAAAGAAGGATGTAAAGGTTTCATAAAACTCAAACACATCACCATGGTATTGCCATCCTGCTGCTTAACCTATGAGGAGAATATTGCAGAACTGCACTCCATGCTGTGCCTGTGCTTTTGACCGTGTTTTCCCTCCTGTTTCATTTAAGTATTTAGGGTTAAAAATCTGTTGGGGAAGTGGATGCCTCAGGGGTCAGATACCACTCAGACAAAACTTTAATTCCTGGGTCTGCAAACCAAGAGTACTCCTAAACCCCCTCTAGTGCACAGGCTCACCTGCTGAAGTGCACTGTGCTCCACACAAAAAATGAAGGCTGTGAAAGACATGTTTCCAAACAGAACACGAAAAGTCAAGTCTGCAAGCAAAGGGCAATCTTCCTACTGGTTACTAAGCAGACATCTTCTCAGCCAAGTCCCTAAGTGCTAAAATGCAAGGCCATATCCCTGTCTCAGTCTTTCCCCTGGTTTCACATGTCTCGAGTGATTCAGTTGGCACAGCGATAAAGGAGCATCACCCTTGCCCCAAAACGCAGGGCTGAGATAAAAAGCAACGGAATCGTATGGGTTTTGGAGAGAGGGATTGGCAAAATGGGAGCTTTGGAGGAAGAGATGAGAATATGATGTGTGGAGCAGGAGGTGTTTGAGAGTGAAAGCTGTGGGAGAGGTTGTTGGCGCTGCCAGGCACCTCCCCTTCATTGGGCATCTTTGTTGTGGGGCAAGAAGCACTTCTACCACACAGTTCATGCGACTACACAAGCTATGTCTGTGTCACTCGCAAAAGAAAGCCAGGCATTGACCTGCGACTTTGAAGACAGGTGTGGTAGCGTAACAACCTATTCACATGGTTTAACATTAGCATCCTCTGGAGCAAACCGGCCACGTGCAAACTGTGCAGGCTATATCACACCTAATACTGGGGTTCCCTGAGACTTCCATGAATCATAACAGATGTAATTATTTCAATTTTTTTGAAGTAACGTGTGGGTGTGTTGCAGCGTGGAGATGTTATAGTATGTAACTGAGGATTAGTACTCCATGTGATATAGCATATGGGTGCTTGAGAATACAGTCTTTTGAGTAGGTGTTTAACACGGTAGGGTAGAGAAGCTAACATCAGTGTACCTTATCCCCACTGCCTTTTGGGAGTGGGATCCCATAGGAACAGCCTCCCAAGACAGTGGGGAGAAGGCTGCTCCTGTTTGGTAGGGGAATAGAAACTAGTCCCAGTGAAAAGCAGGTGGAGGATGAAAGGTCACAGCAGAAATAAAAATTCAGTGTGAGCTTCTAATATGGTGCTGTGATAAAATCATGCTAATGTGGTTGTGAGGTAATGTTTGCTGGTAGATGAGTTTGAAAACAATGTACCCTCTATTCATATTCTCTTGCCTAGTATAAGCCAAGTCCAGGCTAGACCCTTCCCACTGTATATAAACACAAATATCCATGGGTGGTATTTGAATTTCTGGAGAGCACATCATAGAAACGCTACTGTTATTTGTATATTTTCCATCCCATAAATCACTTATTACCTTTTGATCGGGAACCATGAGTAATAAACCCCTGAGACCAAATTCTTATTGTCTTCTTTGAAAGTAGGATTTCATCAGAGGTTTTTACTATTTGTGTAAAGCATCATTTATGCCTATATACTATTACTACCAAAGGCAGAGAAGGTTCCAGCATTAAAACTACAAAATGTTTTCTGACTGTTTGAACAGTTTATCAGCAAGAATTTATCATTTTACTTTACATGTTGTCTTCTCATTTTACTTTACAGGTTTTAAATCCTTTCTTTTTTCCTGACTCCCTGATTCTGACAATAGCAGAGTTTGATTTTTGTGTTAGGTTTTGGTTTGTTTTTTTTTTAATGGGGAAAGCAGGGAATTAGTAAGAAATTTTCCATCCTGAACAGACTGACCATCTGTAAATTCCACATTTATTTATTTTTGAGAATGTAAATGAGGAAAAAGAGAAAGAGAATCCCACAACTATTTCTTTCTCGCAAGATATAACCATATATCTGTCTTCTCCCGTCTGCAGCTGTAGGATAACATTTAAATGTATCTATGATATTCTTTTAGTTTAATAGCTGTTGTTAGAAAAGAGAAATGCCTCATTTTTATGCATAGCAATAAGCAATAGTCTTTGAAAGGTAAAGAATAATGTATTAGAACCATTTGGATATCTTAGCAAGATCATGTATTTCTCTTCTTTTTCTTGTGAAGTAGAAGTTCCGTGGCTTTCCTTAAGTCCAAGGGCAGAAAGATTTCACTCTCAGTGGGGTTGAGCAAACACGTCTAGAGAACAGATAAATCCAGGAAGGAGTAAATCAACTTAGTGACAAGGAAGAAATGGGAGCAGAGAGAAGTATGTCTCTTAACCTCACAGCATGGGAAAGGCATCTGTCTGAAGGACACAACAAAAATTAGTAGGATACAATCATAGGGATAAGTAAATTATTGCTTAGTGCTACAAGGTCTCTTATAACGTCACATTCTTAATGTGACAACTGAGTTATAATTTACAGCAGGAATGAATTTGCCGATGGCAGATTTGGCTTGGGAAGAGGGAATGCTTACTATATCACTACAAAATATCAAACCATCTGTTTCATATAGGGAGGCACAGATTGAGAAGAATGGATAGTTATCAATGTGAACCAATATTCCCAGTCCTCATACTTTGAATCAGAATTGTGCTAGTACTGTACATCTTAAAGTACATATACAGCCACATATATATAACATACATATACTGTGCCTTTAAATCTCTTCTCTGCCAGTCTCTGTCTCACTCACAAATGCATACAGACACACACAAACACTCAACTGAAAATACAGAGTCCACATGCAGTCATTTTCATATCAGAAATAGAAGAAATTCCATCTTTGAGCTTAAGGCAGGCACCAGGATCAGATGGATTTTCAGCCAAATATTATAAAATATTTAAAGACATTTTATATCTCATCTTACTGAATACTTATAACCATGATTCAAGAATGAAGCTCTTCCAAATTGCATAGGATTTGTTGTTATTTCTTTATTAATAAAAAAATAGCCATTTCTGACATGTGGTTCATAAATATCCAGTTACTGAATAAGATTTTAGTATGCTTTGCGGAAAAAAAAATATCAAAAGCTTTGCGCCTTAATGAAAACCACGTATTGTATCTCAGGAGGTTGCCCCAACAAGCAAAATGCAAAATACCAGATTAGGGAAAGTGGTTTAATTCATCCATATCAAGGTGGCTTTACTCGCAGCTGACACACTGCCAGGAATATTCACAGGCTGATAGAGGTAGTAAATTTTAGCAAGGTTTTATATAGCCAGATATATAGGTAGGTGGAAAAACATAGTTCTTCTTGACTTAGAGATCCTCACCTACATGGAGTAAGATTATGCTGGCACCTGGCAATAGGGAAGCTAAAACCAAGGCCATCTCTGCTGAATAAGGTAAAACAAAATCAGAAACCTCTAATTCTTGGGCCACTTGGCAGCTTAATACAAGTAAAATGAATTTGTCCCTGCTCACTGCAGGGGGGTTGGACTAGATGACCTTTAAAGGTCCCTTCCAACCCAAATTATTCTATGATTCTATGATTAAGGATGAACTGGGAAAAGACCCTAAGACCCTGGGTCTGGGAACAAGTTTAGGAAAGAAACTGTCAGGAATTATTTACATTTGGCTGGTTTGTAGAAATGCCAGTGAGGACTGCACTCTGATAAAGTGAGGAATCCAGATATGCAGATATATGGGTATATCTAGAACTTGCAATCTGACTAGACAAGGCAAACAAGGAAATACAGGCACAGAAAGATGAAGTGACTTGTCCAAAGTTACCCTGTATGTCTTGGGGTGCCTAGTTCAGTTAACGGAACAGTGATATCCAATTTACCCGGCCTGAAAATACCCGTGAATCATCAGAGAAGTCAAGCCTTAGTCCAGCACTGCTAAAACGTTTTCATTCTAAAGGGACAGATGCTCATAGCTTTCAACGGGGGGAATTGTCTTTCAGAAAGCTTCTTATCCCAGCGTGTTTTCCCACTTTGGATACCAAGAACCAAGACCGTCTCCCTCCCCACAGCGGACGGCCCTTCGCCCTCTCCTCCTCACCCCCTGTGCCGTTTCTCTTTCCTCTCTGCACGCACCAGCCACGAGCCCCCACCAGCAGCGCGCCTTCCAAAGAGACTAGCCGAGCATGCAAGGCAGGAGGGAGCGCGCGAGGACGGGGAGGGACGGGCCAAGAGGGGGGTGCAAGAAGCCTTGCCCCGCTGCTCATCTCACACGAGAAGAATACGAATTGCGTCCATGGTGTGTGCTCCTGGATTTTTTTTTTGTGAACTGCGCTTGAGAGGGGTGGAAGAGAGCACCAGGTGCACTGACAGAGGCTGACTAAGCTGTCTACAGGATGATGTACATTGCACTTGTCTCTCGTTTACCAGGAACCTAATGAAAGATTTTCCTTCCCGAACCACAACATTATCCAAGCTGCCCTTGATTTGATGTTACTCTGTTCTACCATCTAGACAAAACTGTGTCAGAAAAACACAGTGTGGCAGAGAGCTTGTCAATATTTGTCACTGAATGAGATTCAGGAAGCCTATTTTCCCCAGAGGCAAAGATTTCTGGCTGTGAGTAATTATAGCCTCTTAACATGTTCTGTCTATTCCTAAGGTATTTTTGGAAGCATATGTTCCATCTCTTCACTGCTCTCAGAGAATATTTGTGCCAAGGCTTAAAACTCCAATCAGATAATCCTGAGAAAGCTACAGTAAGATAAAATTTTGAACACCAAATCTGCAAAGCAAGTTTGGATTTGGAACGGGAAAAGTTAGTATCACCGGTTTACCTTGCACCAACTGGTACTGAATTAAAACAGACCAAATAATGTTCTGGAAAACAAGTTTCCAACACATTTGTTCTAAAACAGCAACATAAGATTAATCCCAAATGTCTTGGCTATCTTTAAAGGAAAATCTACAGATTTCTGAATCTCCTGTATTTGCAGGATCCAGCTTTTAGAAATCAAATTGTCAATATTTTATGTTTATATAAAACACTGTTAATATCTCTCTCATACATCTTATGACATCTTATCTTAAGATGTGTATATATACTTAGTCTGGAATAATGTACTAATTATAATTTTGACCAATACTCTCAAAGATGACTGGCAAATCCAGGTCTGCCAACACTGGAATTGCTCCCAGCTGTCCTCCCTAGTGCTCTCTGCCCTGACACATCAACTATTTCAGTTTTTGATCTAGTATTCAAGCTTGATTTATCAGTGAAAATGGGTTTGGTTTAACATGCCATTCAGCAAACTGCAGAAACAGAGGCTTAGGCACAGGTACCTAGGCATGCAGGGTGGAAATCTCTATAAGTGTGGATGAGCCATGTTTAGTGCTTGTCTGACCAAGCCCTGAAAGTTAAGCCAAATATCTTTGCTACCAATGATTTCCACAGAAGAAAAAAATGCAGATCCAAATGCTTGGTAAGGAAAAATAGTTTTTGGATGCTTTAAAGGCAAAGATGAGATTGATTTTGCTTTGTTTACCGGTAAGGAAGCAAAGCCTAATGGAGAGCGAGCTAAAATGAGTCATTCTTCTTTCTACTCTGCTTTAGTCCGTGCTCTTCACTGACAGGGACTTGCAGTAAGACAGTGTTGTCTGTTTTTGAAACTTATACACAGGGAAGTAGGGAATTAGCAGAAAAACACAGTAAAGATTCTGACAGCTCAGTCCTTTTGAATTCATTCAGATAGTTCAGGCTTTTCTTTCAACTGTCATTTTGAAATAGTGTTGAAACAATATAATATTGTTTCACCCCTAGATTGCCCCTAGGAGCTTGAGATTGTTACAGCCAAAAATCTCAACCATTACTTCTTTATCTGTCATGAATGGTCCAGAAAGAGCATAATTGTTGACTGCAATGGGAAGTAATGGTTTTAGCATAGTACAGGAGGGTGCCCACATTGAAGTGTAGAGTAATCTTTAATTTATTATCTCCGGCCTCAAAAATATTTGAAGCACAGTATCTATGAGTTGTCAGGTGTTTCCTGTATTAAGTTAGATTCAGAAGAGATTTAAAACCCGTTGTAATTTTGGAAAAGCAAAGCTTCTTGCTCTTTAGTCTATTCCACACACCTTGGAAATGAATGCAGTTGATTCTAGTTTAGCCTGAGCAAATAGTGCAATAGGTCACTTTTTGAATTTCAGTTTCCCTGCTTACTTTTGGGGCAATTAAAACAGCTGGTTTTGGAGCTGTTCGAGTAGCAGTTGTTACCTCTTTGAATAAACTGCCTATGATGTACATAGATTGCTATTGGGTCTCAGCAGATATTATAATATCAGAAGATATTATAATGATAAATGAGACCTGATTACATTGCTTTTCAATGGCATTAATTTACATGTTTGTAGAAGTCTGTTGGGATTGGGTTTTATAGCTACTGTAATTTGTAGGCTTTTGACATTGCTTTGGGATAACTTGTCTAATTGGCTTTTTCCTCTCATCAGAATGGAGGATGTTTTGAAGCTGACATCACTGTGGACATTATGCTACAAGGGGTTTCTTTGGATTGTTATATGCAGGATTTTTTCCTCTTGTTAGTCTTTTGTACTTGTCATTGAAACTTTTCTCTGAGCTGTAAAAGCCTTTCTCTTTACACAGTAAGAACATGATGGAAAAATGGAAAATGTGTTAAATAAAAATTCATGAAAGGACCACCTATACGGCGATCAGCTAGGGGGGGAGGATTGCTTCCCCTGATAATTCTGAGGCAGATCATTCTAAAAAGATACATCAACCATGACAAAATGTGCTAAAAGAACAAAGCGCTCAATAATCTCTTCCTAATGCAATTTTTTCTAACAGCAATTTGTTTTCAGAAATTAACTTTTGGCACATCCGAGATTACAATAGTGATATAGTCTGAGTTAAGGAGTTTTTGAATAATTAGAAAACTAACCAACCAGTGAGTCTAATCTCGTATTTCTTGAGTGTTGAAGATTTCCATTGACTTGAAGTGGAGGATGCTTGAATATACATAGATCAGAAGTCCGGGGGTAATATTAACTTTTCCCAAATGTAAAAAAAGGGAGATACCATAGTAATCCTGCAGAGGAATTTAAAGGTAAGTAAGTGGTGTATTTATTTAAGGAAGCTTATTTAATAATGTGCTACTCATTAGGGGACATACAACTGCTTTTCTTTTTTTGTCTGAGGAGCAAAGAGTTTGTTTCAGAAACCACGGGAAGGGAATCCTGCCTCCCTGTGCACTCCCTTTGAAAGACAGTCAGTGGGAGATTTCCTTCTTCCTGCAGGGACTGTCTGGAAGCTGAGTTCATGGTGGATATTATAGCTAGGGTTTCTTTGACAAGTTAAGATTGAATTTTTGCTCTTGTGAGTTTCTTTACATTTGCTATTCAAACTCTTTTTTTTCCCATGCAATTTCTGTGCAGCAATTGCCTTTAATGCTGCTTCTTTTGCCCCATTTCCTGCCTGATAGAAGTATTAGCTATTGAGTGTTTGTCTCCAGCCTTATCCTGATTTACTACAGGAAATAAAACCCAGTCCTTGTCATTGCCCAAAATCTTTTTTCTTTTCTTCTTCTCCCTAAAGGTAATCAATAGAACATTGCTAAAAAGATGTCAAACTATAGGCATTCACTAGGTCCTACTGGATAAAATTCCTCTTTTGTCTGCATGTGTGTAGATCTGTTGCCACACAGATAAAAATGAAGGTAGGATTTGGTCCAAAGACAGTAAGAAATGGCAAAGGATTGCCTGCAGAAGTGAATATTGATTTAGCAAGATCAGTCACTAGAAAGCCAATGAGGGAAGTGTACTAAGAAAGCCTTTCATAATACATTTTCTTTTGTTGTCTGATCTGTGTTAGTACCAGATAGATTTTATATAACTACAGGAAACTCAGTCATTTCATATCAGCCCTTGAGAAGGGAGTTCATTGCTCTCCCCAAATTTAAATGTGGCCATCATTTCAGGCAAAAGAAGAAGAACCACAAAAGTTTAACCATACAGGTGACTTGGGTGCCTTACTTTTTTTCCAGGATATTTATTTCAGGAAATGAGGGAATATGAATATGTGTCATGTGTCCTAATAACTGAGATAACTTCTTTGCTCTAATCATATTGAATGTCTTCAAAGAAAATGCTTATTTTCACATTTCTTCCAATATTAATTCCAACCCAGAGGGAATGGATTATTCAGTTATCCAAGGGTCACATACTAGAAAGTTAAAATGAAGTTCTGACATATTTTTAACAAAATAAAAGCATCTGAATCTAGAGTTTACACATTCTTATTTGACATCTTCTTTGTGAGTGTCTAGTTTGCCAAAAAGGTCATGAAAGAGAACATGAGAGATCCATGCATTATGCTGGTCATGTGGAATATGTGCTATATAAGTAGAGTCACATCAATTCATTGAGTCCTTTCACTTTAATGAGAGATGATTTGGTGCCTTGTGATTTTCAAAAAGCTATAATTGAAAATATAATATAGTAAGGGTATTTTCAGAACACTTGTATATATCTTTTAAATCATCATGTTGGCTGCTCCTAAGCTGCTGTGTAAACTGAACTGCAGCAATGATTCAAAGGGTATAAGAGCTACTATGCACATTTTTTATCTCTAAAAATGGTTTTGGGGCTGGCTCTGAACTGGCTGGAAATATTCCCAACAAAAAATAGTCAGTGTAGACTGGCAAGTAGAATTTCCCTCAAGGTCTACTTATCCACAGTATGGCTAAATCCCTCGCCCAGTACCAGCCTCCCATTATTACCTGGTGGAAACATAGATAGATGACTTAAATAATGGTCATCTGTAAGGCAGAATGAACTTCTGGCAGTACGTCTCAGCCCATACTAGGAATTAGGAAGTACTCCTAGGGAAGCTCTCCTAGGACTTAGGTACAACACAGATCCAGCACTACTGTACAATCATAATTGGAATACTCACTTGCAGAAAACTTTTATGTCCTCAGCTTTCCATTTTAGAAGATCTGTAAAGACCCTCTCTATCTACTCACTATGAAGTCAGAAAAAAACATGAAAAAATACCCAATCCACCAGTGAAAAGAAATTAATCCATTCCTTCTTTTGGTATCTTTTTTCCCAGTAGCAAAACCCTGAGTTCCTTTACTGTTTTTCACCTTCATCCATCTCCTTCCAGTGGTGTTGCTGAGAGGAGAGTCTGCAAACAGCTGTTTTTTCTCAAATAGCCACCACAAGATAGAAAACTGACACAGGACCAAAATGTCTTTCAACTTTGGTTTTCCAAGAATTTCATTCTAAAGTGGACCCTTTTCTCTGACTGAAAACAGTCCATACTGTCATGTTTATTTTCTTTTAAAAAAGCTGGATTGGTCAAGTAGTCAAAGCATCCAAAAGAGATGATTCAATCTGGGGAGCCAAATCATACAGACTGTGTTTATTTAGCCACTCCAGCAAACAGAAAGTGGCTTCCAGGAGGTAAGCTTTTCTGAAACAGCACAATTAGTGCATGAAAACTTGGCCTTGAACCATGTCTCAGGGTTAGAAGTAGTATTAACTGCTAAGTATTTATCTGCACTCTGCCTGTTTGGAATAGGAAGACAATACGCCAGCTGGTTCTCCATTTGTCTATTCCCTTCCTATAACAGGGGTGTCGCAGATAGATAAATTAATAGTATAGTTAGCAAGGAGTCAAAAGCTCAGGCAATTTTAGAGAATGAACTGATGCCTAAGTTATAAAAGGGACGATGTATTAGCCATCCAAATCACTTGAGTGGAGTCTGTATTTACTAAATGAATGGAGAAAGGGGAAGACAATCCTGTACAGGCACAGTGATGTACAGCCAGCCTATACATTATAGACACTTTGCTTTAAATGAGCACTGCTCATCTGACAATCAGTCCACACCTACCTCAGGCATAAACATGAATCCTTACTGGAGTGGAGAGATAATAATAGCCACTGTAACAAACTTAACTGGCTTTACTGGAAGACACTAAGGATTTGTTTCGGTTGGTTACATGCAGGGATCTAGTGTCAGTTGGTATTTTTGGCCACATCATGAGGACAAGGCTTCATTCTGGCTGATAGCCTCATATGAGTGTCTCAGATACTGTAGGGCACCTCAGATGTCTATGCCTAGGCAAGCATATCAAGTACACATCTAAATAAAAAAAACCCCAACCTATTTCTCTATGCTTGTTTTATGTTCAAAACTCTGTATTTGGTCTCTTACTAGAAATGATTAGGCTTTCAGGTGCTGACTACCTACAGTTGTCTGTGAAGATGATGTCAAAATATTCAGTACTACTGTGAGGTTTTTTAGAGGGAGTCCTCAAAAAAGCATTTAGATTAATTACCAAAGGGAATTCAAGTTGCTTCAGTTAAATATCAACTATACCTTTTTTATTTTATTAATCTCTGAACTAAGATAAACCCTGCAACTAAAAATACTGATGTCCTATTAATTCAACCATGCTGGAAACCATCACTGAAAATCACTAATGCTTAAACAAGGCACTTAAATACTGTTGTCTTTTAATGAATTTTTAGGCTCCATTTCAAAGCTCATTCTTGCTTTGTGGGATGCAAACAAACTAAACAAATATTTTTCAAAAATCAGACTCTAAAGAGGAAAATTCAGCTGTCTTACCCCATTTACCTCAATAAGGTGTGTTCGTTGCTTCTCCTGTTCCGACCTCCTTGCAATCTGTCCTTCAAGCAAAATCTTTGCTTTAATGAGGTGCAAATTTTAAAATCTAGTGGGACAACTTAAATGCTAATATTATTAAGCATGGGCAATTTTTCCTTCTCTTCATTCAGCCTCCCCCGCAAGGATATTAAACATGAAAAGCTACGTTAATGCAATGTAAAGTAGTATAGAGTGGCTGAGAAAGTTAGGAAAAGCAAAGTGTCTATTTTCTGTACCAACATTAAGTCAGCTATACTGCAAATCCTGTCTTCTTTATAGCAACATAAACATACATATGTTTTCCATATAAAATAATTTTTTCATAGCAAAACAAAATGAAAACATAAATGCCGTATACCCATAGCACACCCTAATCAGTTCTGGGAACTATAGCTGTCCTTTGTCAGGCTTCAAGAAACTGAAGTTCTCTCCCATTTCCCAGGTGCATGGGCACTACTGAAATCTCCAGTAATAATAAAAAGAACTGAATAATGATGAGGGCTGGTTAAAATGTCTTCTGGATTACCACCAACATCCTACTGGAACATTGAATTATCTGCTAACTGAAAGTTATTACCAAAAAAGATTTCAATTTTCTGCAAAAAATGAAGTTTTCTGTCCCAACTGTCATGTCTAGAGTCAAAATATTCTGATGAAAAAACTAAATGTTTTTTTCAATGAAATATACTATAGGTGCCTCATAGAAGCTGTACATCAGAAGCATCATTCGGTTTTTCTTCGTGGGCAAAAATATCTAGTCAGATTGTGTTGCAGTAGTAACCGTCCTGAAATCTGCATTTCTCCCATCAAAAGGGAAAACCATATAAAGGAATCTAAACAGACACTTTAGACTATAAAGACACAGAGGCTGTAGATCATGAATATTATAGGGTTTCATGATGGGATTTTGAATAAAAATATTTAAGTGTTGAAGATAAATATCTAAATTTTGGGGGGTAAACTATGAAAAATGTTGTTTCAAAAAATTTCATGTTATGAAGCCCATTTCTGTTCATAAAAAAGACATAATGGCTTTAAACATCTGTTTTCCTATGTCTTTTCAGAATATCAAAGAGGGGATGGGCACCCCAGTGGGAAAACGGGAGTTTCTCATTTCCAAGAAAGGAAGCTCCCATTTCCAGCTCTGTAGAGAAATGTGATAACAGACTTTAAAATCACAGTGTGTTTGTGTATAAAAACTCATTACTGATCCAGGACTGATTCTTCTACAGCTTTGGCCTCTAGCCCAATTGCTTCAGAGAAGAAATGCCAAATCTGAGGAGAAGGAGGAAACATTTCTATGGCAATTTGATTTAACAATAACAACAACAACAACAAAAAAAGAATCAGTCTGAAGCAATTTAAGGATTAAGAATATTGAAATAAAACTTGGGTTTGATGGGACATCAGGAGCAAAACAGACGAGGCAGTAAAGATACACAAGAAATTAATTCATATAATTCTGTTAAATATTTAGTTCTGCAGTGCATATGTATTTTTCTATGTGAACATGAACATAGTCCTGTATCCAACTCTGTATTGTTTTAAGGCTACAACATCTTAACAAATTCTAAGTTTTATATTTGTTTAAGTTAGCACTAGCTAGGCATTTAATCACTGGTGTGAATGATTTCATTATGAGCTGATCTAAAATATACTCCTTTATAACATCCTGGCTGGAGGTGAATTTGCTTTTCCAATATTACTCCAACTAGGATTTAAGTCTACTTTAAATTTGGAGGGAAATTTCCTAACTGCAGAATTAATCATTTTATATTATTTTTGGATAAAATTAGAAAAAAAGATTGCCAAATAAAATAAAATAAAATTGATACATTGAGAATTGTATTAAGTAAGCTCTAGGAAATCAAATAAATTCTAAGTCATCGAAAAATGGCTGATGATGGATGCTTGACATTACACCCTCTGCTTAACAGAAGATTCCCTAAAACCTAATCTGTGGAAATCCTTAATTGTGGACTGATATAGCCCATCAGTAAGGATTTCCACAGGTAGTTTTAGGAAGCAAACCATGCATGTAAGCTTAATTTTTGTAGAAATGAATAGTTTAAAGTGTTAGAGTATATTCACTTGCTGACATAAGGCAGGATGTTGTCAGAGCATTTGACCTGGCTCAGAAACACTTGCTGCATGCAGGCATGTTTATTACTCCTTTGCAGTCAGGGTGGTTAAGAAATGATTAAGAATGTTTTAATCAATGAGTAATTTTTGCTACATCGTCCAACCCTGAATTATAAAATTTATTTCATAAGTGGCAAAAATATTTTTTTCCTGAGCCAGTACCAAGTGGCACTTAAAAATACAGTATCCTAACAGGATTGTGACCTCAGAAATATCAGTGCACCAGCAAATTCGTGAAGCCTTCTGCTTCTATTCAGGACACACAAAGATGCTCAAACACAACAGTGAAGGGTGTTAAGGCCTTCATTTTTATATATATAAAATACACGAATGGCAGAAGAAAAATTGTATTATGTGTGCATACTCATAACCTCTGTTTTTATTAACCATTCATATATGATTTATAAAAAGAAATGTAATATACAATCAATGATCAAATTATTTCATCGATATATGTAACTGTATTTCTTTCAAACTGTGTAAAACCCACTAGTGCTTTGTAGGTGCTATAAAGAACAGGTTATAAAGAACCAACACCTTCCAAGTAGGTGATAATGGTGTGTGGTTTTGCAGAATGAAGGTCCTGTAGCTCACATTTCCTGAATGGCTCCCATAACAAACTTGTGTATCCATTTTACTGAAAGAATAAAAAAGAAAATGCAGCCTTGCAATTGCCCCTTTTGAAGGAATTAACATTTTGAAGGTTAGTATACGTATTTTTTCACTTGTAGCCTATGCAAGGAACAGAACCATTGAGGACCAAACCTCTTCAGAAATAGCAAATATGTCAACACTCACACAGGATCAGCACTGTTTGAAGAAGCTCACAAATCTAATCTTAGTGCGATCATTTGATCTTCACACATTGTATTTCAGGCAGTTGTACTGGATCGTAGGCAAACCTCAAACTAAACTTTCCAGAAAATCAGAGGACTTCAAATATTATGAGGCATGCTTCAATCAGAAGGAAAGCTCCACACATATCAGTAGCTCACCTGAATGGTCTGAGACTGCCAGCTGCAGAGATTATACAGAGGAGAGCTTGGCTTTAGAGTGACATCATCTTCACTCTCTGTTGACGAAGCATGTGTGCACTATCAGGCATCGTATTGCCTGATGAGATTGTAATTCAAAGTAATTGATTTGAAAAGGAATGTAGTAGAGTGATAAAATACTAAGCCAGATTATTGATAATGCAAGTAAATAAATGAGTAAGAGTGTTGAAGTGTGATTTGTGAAATAAGGATTAGAGCTCCATTTGTGTGTGTCCTTTATCATTTAATCAGGCTCATCCTCACTATCCTGAAACTAGGTTCATATCCTTACCCCACCATTGTAGTTAATCATCCAGATGTTTTACCTGTTTTATAGTGTTACAGGGCTTGGATTAATTTTATTTTAATGTATTATGGTTTCATACAGGTGAGCTGCTTTTTAGCAGATGATGTTGCTTTCACTGCACAAAATGCCTTCGAGTGTAGGGAAGAAGAGAAATTAGTACCTTGAAGGGTAGCACTGATGCATGCAGTGCTTCTGAAAACCTGTGATACTGCTAGTGCTGCCAAGATTCAAGTTGCTCTGTATCAATAAGGATTAAGAGATTTGAGCACGGTATCACACTTATGCTTTAGACTCTCATTCAGTATCAGAAGAAAAGTATGGAACTGGTAAGAGGTTGTCTTCTTAGAATATATTTTTTTCTTTTAATAGAATCATAAAATCATAGAATGGTTTGAGTCAGAAAGGCCCTTTAAAGATCACCTAGTCCAACTCCCCTGACACAGACAGGGACACCTCCCACTAGCCCAGGTTGCTCAAAGCCCCATCCAACCTGGCCTTGAACACTGCCAGGGATGGGGCAGCCACAGCCTCTCTGGGCAACCTGTGCCAGTGTCTCACTACTCTCACATAAAAAATTTTCTTCCTTATGTTCAATCTAAGCCTACCATCTTTCAGCTTAAAACTGTTGCCCCTTGTCCTGTCACTACAGGCCTCAGTAAAATTTCTTCATCTTTCTTATATACCCCCTTTATGTATTGAAAGGCTGCAATATGGTCTCCCCAGAGCCGTCTTTTCTCCAGGCTGAACAACTCCATATGTCTCAGCTTTTCTTCATAGGAGAGGTGTTCCAGCCCTCTGACCATTTTCTTGGCCCTCCTCTGGACCCACTTTAACAGGTCCATGTCTTTTGCTGGGGACACCATGTCGTGGTTTAACCCCAGCCAGCAGCTAATCACCACGCAGCCGCTCACTCACTCCCCCCACACCCAGTGGGATGGGGGAGAGAATCAGGCAAGAAAAAAAAGCAAACCTCACGAGTTCAGATAAGAACAGTTTAATAGGACAGAAAGGAAGAAAATAATAATTGTAATAACAACAATAATAAAATGACAATAATAATAATAATAAAAAAAGGATTGGAAGATACAAAACAAGTGATGCACAATGCAATTGCTCGCCACTCGCCAACTGATGCTTAGTTAGTTCCCAAGCAGCGATCTGCCTCCCAGGCCAACTCCCCCCAGTTTATATACTGGGCATGATGTCCCATGGTATGGAATACCCCGCTGGCCACTTCGGGTCAGCTGCCCTGGCTGTGTCCCCTCCCAGGTTCTTGTGCCCCTCCAGCTTTCTCACTGGCTGGGCATGAGAAGCTGAAAAATCCTTGACTTTAGACTAAACACTACTTAGCAACAACTGAGAACATCAGTGTGTTATCAACATTCTTCTCATACTGAAACCAAAACATAACACTATACCAGCTACTAGAGAGAAAATTTACTCTATCCCAGCCGAAACCAGAACACCCCAGAACTGGATACAGTACTTCCGGTGGGGTCTCATGAGAGCAGAGTAGAGGGAGAATCACCTCCCTCAACCTATTGGCAATGCTTCTTTTTATGCAGCCCACAATATGGTTGGTTTTCTGGGCACACTGCAAGCTCACATCCAGTTTTTCATCCACCATTATCCCCAAGTCATTCCTTGCAGGGCTGCTCTTAATCCATTCATCCCCCAGTCTGTACTGGTACGGGGCATTGTCCTGACCCATCTGCAGGACCTTGCGCATGGCCTTGTTGAAGTTCATGAGGTTTGCGTGGGCCCAATTCTCAAGCCTGTCAAGGTCCCTCTGGATGGCATCCCTTCCCTCTAGCAAATCAGCTGCGCCACTCAGCTTGGTGTCATCTGCAAACTTGCTGAGGGTGCACTCAATCCCACTGACCATATCATTGATGAAGATATTAAATAGTATTGGTCCCAGTATGGACTCTTGAGGGACATCATTCATTACTGGTTTCCACCTGGATATTGAGCCATTGACGATAACTCTTTGGATGTGGCCATCCAGCCCTTTCCTTACCCATCTAACAGTCCATCAGTCAAACCCATTTCTCTCCAATTTAGCAGCAAGATTGTTATGGAGGGTCATATCAAAGGTCTAACAGACCTCTGTGTAGATGACATCTGTAGTTCTTCTCTTGTCTACTGATGCAGTCACTCCATCATAGAATGCCACTAGATTACTCAGGCATGATTTGCCCATGGTGAAGCCATGTTGTCTGTCTCTAATCACCTCCCTGTCTTCCATATGTTTTAACATGTCTTCTGGGAGGGTTTGCTCCATGATATTACTGGTCACAGAGGTGAGGCTGACTGATCGGTAGTTCCCAGGGTCATTTTTTTTACGCTTTTAAAAATTTAGTATGACGTTTCCCTTTACCCAGTCACTGGGGACTTTGCCTGACTGCCATGACTTTTCAAATGTGTTGGAGAGTGGCTTGGCAACTACATCAGCCAATTCCCTCAGGACCCTGGGGTATACCTCATCAGGTCCCATGGACTTATGTATATTCAGGTGTGGCAGGTACATCTGCCCTGATAGAAAGCAAAATTTCTCTGGCCATGGAAAGGAGAAAAAAACCTAGAGGCCACAGGTTGGAAGTTGAATTGCCCACTGTCCACACAGTAGTGCCAAATTACAGACACCAGGTACACGCGTCAGGAATATGGAAGTGTTGACCCTCGGCCAATGGGGACTAAAATGACCAACTATGACCACAGGTCAGATTTGACTAGGGTATAAATGGGGCTCTGCTGGGGGGCATTTTGAGCCAGCGGTCTGCAGTCGGGGACTCTTCTCTTGGGTTGGGACACAGTTCTAGGTAACTCCTTGCAGTTGAGAGCCCTTATCTTTTAGGTGAGTCATATGTACATTTTGAGTCATCACTTCTGAACCTTAAGAATTCTTGTCGGCTGTGTAGTACTCATTTCCCCTTACATCATTGAGCCTGTGGTTTACTAATGTTATCGGCATTCTAACTTTTTTTTATTGAAGAATAAAATCTAGTTTTTAACACCTGTTTGATCTGATTGTGTGTGCCTCCGTGACATCAGGTCCCTCAGGTGATCTTGAACCTGATCTTCTCCTACAGTCAGAAATAGTATAACAACCTCCTTCTTCTAAGAAAAATAGCCTTTTAGGTCAAACTTACCTTAAATTTCATACCTGTAGTATTTCTTATTCATCTTAATGCTTCTCAAACTTTATGCTATATAAAATTTGCTAAAATTTTGTCACTCTCGAATCAGGTGACCCTTAGTACCAAAGATCCCTTTAGGGATTACAGGCAGCTGGGCTTCTAGTAGTGAATTTAGTCAATGAAGTCTTACAAGCCACAGTTCTGCCATTGATTTAGATATAGACCAGAACAGGTCTTTGTCCTTTGTGTTGCCTGTGCACTCCTACATTATTAAATCCTTTAGCAGCTGCAAATGGTCTGATGTTTACTGTAACGCTACCTCTTTTTTTTCTTGTGAAGGTTACACCAAAAGTGGGGGTGTTATGACTCCAAGAATTGCAATAAAAAGCAACAGAAGTTCTGTGAATGTATAGCACGAGGAAGAAAACTGTCGGTTCTCATTAAACTCATCTTTGCATTTTTAAAATCTGAGGGAATCAATAACATTCAAGCCCTGTGTGAGAGCAGCAGAGGAAGCATTAGAACAATAGAAGAGAAGGAGAATAGAGAAGGAAGCATGTGACGTACGATTGCAAGTATCATGAATTCCTTTCATCCCTTAAAAAAAAAAAAAGGGAAAATTCGCCAGATGTAGTAAGCAAATTGGAAAGTAAGAAACTTTTTTTCTAAATTGCAGCTTGCAAGACTTACTGGCTAAATTCAGTGTCAGAAGCAGAGAATAGCGTCACTCAAGTTCTCTTTTCTGGAAAGCATCCCTTTTCAAGAAAAGACTTAAACATTTGCTTAATGAGATGAAGGCAGATGCTTAAAGATAAATTTACGTGCATGCCCGAATCAGGGCCTACAAAATTATAAGGCAACAGGCTGGAAATATAAGCTGTTCAAATCCTGTCCTTTCCATCTGGAGATGGAAATACTTGTTGTCATATGTTCCATACTACAGAGATGGGATGTTTATCTGCTTGCTGAGAAACACAGCTATGCAAAAAAAAATCTTACAGATAACAGATATGCCAAATTTTGCTTTTTTTTGGTTTTGCTTCAAAGGTGTCCAAGAGCAGTTTAGGAAATTAAAATACAATCCATAAGATTTTTTTTTTTGCAGTGATTAAATTTGATCTGCAAATTGCTACAACATTTTGACATGCAAACACCCAGTTAGTGCTCTGGTGACAAAGTCCATACAACACGTATTCTTCTCTGCCTTGACTGAATGAAGAAAAATGGCAAGAAATGCTCCACAAAAATATTGTAAATAGCACAAAGAGAGCTATTATTTGAAATTCATTTTCAGTAAATACGTTATTTTTAGAAGATTTGGTTTGCAGGAGTACTTATGCTAGCTTTCAGATGTTTGCAGGAAATGCTTCAAGTGTGATAGAAACTAGGTAGGTTTCTACCTGTCTTTGTAGGGGCATACATTAATTCCATTTAGTGCTGCTTACATTTTCTCTATGATTAATTTATTAACAATGACAGTGCATTTCTCATCATCATGCTTCTACTAAGTGTACTTACTGTATTAATAAAGAAATCTGGAATTGATAAAGATATATCAGGTGCATTTTCATTATAAGAGCCACATGTCAAGTCTGTCTGCTTCATCTTTTCCTAATTTTAATGTTAAAGGACCCTTGCCTTTTGTGTTACATACACACAATATCTGCATGGTGAAGTTAAAACCCTCTACAGTATTTTATTATATCCATGTCATAGCTTGAAGAATAATTTAAACTATCATTTTTCTAGTTCTTATCCCTCCCTACCTGAGTCTTCTGAAAAAAATCCTTGCCATTTCCCTGAAATCTGCAGGTGAAAGGTTAACTCAGAGGAATCCCATTTATTATCTATTAAATGCAATAGGGAGTTTTTGTCACTGCATTTGCCTTTTAAGAGTGTTTCCCACTATATCTTACATTGCACTTAGGCACTTATGATCTTAAATCTTTATCACATCTCTGTGAACTCAGCTATTTTTCTTAGTGCAGAAAATTACTAATGATTTACTTAAACTGGAGACATCAGTCTTTTTCTCTTCATAATTAGTTAGGTCTAGAGAGATTTAAATGATTTCTTTTCCTTCTATTGTATTTTTCCACAGGTTTCTCATTCTCCATATTTCCTGCCTTCTCTCTACTTATTTGAGCAAGATGACACACAGACTTTTACAGAAATACAAAGAGCCTGAGAGAAGCCATTCTCTTATTTGAAGGAGGTCTGGTATTGTCTGACCTATGAGCTCACTATTGGACTTCAAGACTATCTCAGGTAATGCTATTGTTCACTGAAGCAGATCCAACTCTTGCAAATTACTAGTTGTCATATGTTTTCTCTTCCCTTTCAAGGACTGCTTCACAGGCTAAATGTCTAGTAATGAAAAGAAGAGGATAGTCTGTATTTAATAAATCTATTTTATAGCAAAACATACTGGGATCATGTGGTTTGTAGGCTTACTATTTGTGCAGAATAATAATACTGTGTGACCAAGCACATAGGTATAAAAAACTGCAGTTTTATATAAGAGTCCTGCAAGGGGCACAGGAGAAATTCTCCCACTGTTAGGGGGTAGAAAGGGCTGGGAACTTATTGTAGGGCAAATATAGTAAGTTGCTTATTTTTGACTTTTTTAGAGCACCCTGTGTTGAAAGAGAGGCAGTGTTTCTTCATGGCTGGTAATAAAGCAGGAGAAAACTTGTCATAAATCAAGGCTGTGCAGCAGACTTGGTGAGGCATCAAGACAAAGGAGAGTAGGCGGTGAGGTTACCATGTGAAAAGTAAATAAGGACACACTGTACGCTATTTCTTTTTTTTTTCTTTTAAAAATTCTTATTAGCTTGCTACCATTTTTCTTTATCTGCCTTGACTATTGAGATCATAAGCCTTTGAAGAGGGGTTCTACTCTTTTTATATCATGTAGTCTATAGTCCATAAGGCCATGTTGAGATCCATCAGTGCTATCAAACTAAACTTTAAATATTATAAATGCATAGCCAACACACATCATAATATGTTTCCGTTATATAACACGCAAATACACATGTGCTTATTACATAAACTTAAAGACATAAATTTATAAATATATAAATAATGCATTTAGATGTAATTAGATGTTATGCACACACACACGTACATTCCTTATTTTTATGGCAATTAGTACGTGTGCTTTTAGTATGCATCCACATGCCAGAAAATGTCCCTTTAGTGGAGGAAAGAACAAATAAAATGGATTATTAAGAGGTTTGTCCCACTAATCACATAATTTCTCCCTACAGGCTACCAGTGATTTTTAATCTCTGTTTTTTTAGATTTAAGCTGCCACCGTGTACCGCAACTGAACTCCAGTTTTTACCTTTACACTGTCTTCTTTCAATTTCTGCACCTGAGGGAAACTGCAGATTTCACGCCGTTCTTAGCAATAAAACAATAGGAAATAAAATTACAAGATCAGTTTGTTCAGGTTTAATAAGTGTTAGATAATATATTGCAACAATCATATTCTATATTCAACAGGAAGATATCAATTATATTAATACTATTTCCCCCGGTGTGATAAAGGCATTTCATGACAGCAATTAAGTTAATCTCCTACAGCAATGAGGTTCTGTGCTATAGTAAATCCCACATGAGAATGACCATAAGACTCCATGTCATATAATTTCATGTCACGAAGGTAGCCCACCTGGTTCCCTAGTGAATCATAGGGTTTGCTAGATTACTTTGTAAAAGCAGAAGTGGAAACTGAACCAATTGTAACTGTGTTGAAGACATGAAAGAAATGACAAACATAATTGACATAGCGATACCCACAGCCTACCAGAGGATTTAGGTTTACAGTTCCATATGCCAGTCATTACCCAGGTTCACAATGGCCCAGATTTATCCCTCTAATTGTAAGCCCTTACCTTACGGTAACAAATTGTACCTATCTGGCAATACACAAAGCTACCTAACCACTGTTTTTCTGTTACTGCTTTCTCATACTTCCAATTGTGTGTGCCTCATCCCTATCTTTTACTCTTCTGGTGCGTCAGTGAGTTAAATAGGTTCTTAAAATGCAGTGGGATGAAACTGAGAGCAGAGATGCATGTTCATCTCACTAGAAGTAGGAGCTCAGCTTACGATGCTCAGTGGCAACAGATACAGATGGTGGCCTCACTTGGTGGTCAAGGTGAATCCCTTTCTCTTGATGAATCATAATGGGAATTTAGGAAACCTACCTGCATCACATGCAAACCTCTACCAGTAACTAGAACTGAATTCTCTCCTACCTCACAGCTTAATTCAGTTATCTGAACATGGGCATCTAGTGTCATTTGAGTTATTTCAGATTAACTTGAATGTCCTCCAGTTGCCAGTCCAGAAAGGTGTAAATCTCCTGTAGAGCCTATATTATAACAATTTCCATGTGTGGACTTTCTGGATCCTATGTGGTGTCAAGACAAAAACCACTGTCCAGTTGTCCAGGTGGGGAAATCTGAACCTCCCATTTGCCCCTCAGAGGAGCACAGACTCTCATTAAAAAAGAAGAGGAAGGTAGATAATGTCAGCAGTAGGCATTTTAGGGAAAAAATGTCAAGAAAATAGAAGGAAAATTAAAAGCAAAAAAGTCTGACATCTGAAGCAATGTTTCAGGACATCTGTTCTGTTATGGCCTTTGGGGCCAGTAGCCTGTTCTTGGTGGAAGTCACGTGAGGAAGAATGACAATGCCCTTGCTCAGGACGAGGAAGCCTGTGTCTCCACAGCCATGTCTCCAAAAGCCTTTCTGTCTCCTTAATCTGCCTTCTTGGCAACAGCTGTGTAAGCCACCCAGAGAGCTGGTCTTCTCAGCAGAGGAGGTAACGATGGGATTCATGATGATGATGATGATGACGGCCCACAGAAGGGGGTGTCGAAGGGGGCCTCAAGTGAAACTGTGCTGCTGTAATAGTCTCATATAGGGTGGCAACATGCCACAGGGCAGTTTCCTCAGTAGATGTTGGAGCAGCTGTCCCTGCAAGGGTAGAGGCTTCAATACAGACTGAGCCTCAGGCAGCAGAGGCAGCCCTACAAGTCCCGGGCTGGAGGCACTGCCTGGGGTCTGTCTCTGAGGCTGGGAGAGAGGCACCTCAGGCCTGCTGGAGGTGCGCCATCATGGAAGACCTGTGACGCCAAGTGGAGGAGGTAGGGGAAGAGATGAGCATCAGAGGAGATGAAAAAAAAATAGATAGGCTATTCTCTGAGACTCATGGAACTCTGCCTGGGGATGGGTGAGGAGCCAACTGAGACTTTGTGGTCTGCAATTAAGGAGAAGACAGACGGAGGTGATGTTACAGTCTGCTATAGGCCACCCAGCCAAGAAGAACAAGTGGATGAGACCCTTGACAGACAGATAGAAACACCCTCACTTTCACAGGCCCTGGTCCTTATGGGGGACTTCGACCACCCTGATATCTGCTGGAGGGACAGCACTGCAGGACTTAAGCAATCCAGGAGGTTCCTGGAGTGCATTGGTGATGACTTCCTCCACCAAGTGATAGAGGAGGCAACAAGGAGAGGTGCTCTGCTGGACCTTGTACTCACCAACAAGGAGGGGCTCATTAGGGCTGTGAAGATCAAAGGTAGCCTTCGCTGCAGTGACCATGAGATGGTGGAATTCAGGATCCTGAGGGAGGATGGTCAAAAGCAAGCTCACAGCCCTGGATTTCAAAAGAACAGACTTTGGCCTCTTCAAAGATGTGCTGGGAAGAGTCAAATGGGAGAAGGCCCTGGAGGGAAGAAGGGCCCAAGAAAGATGGTTTATAGTCACCTTCTCCAAGATCGGGGAACTCAATCAGAGTGAATAAGAAGTCAGGCAAAAGTGTCAGGAGGTCTACATGGATGAAGAAGAAGCTCCTGGCCAAACTCAAACACAAAAAGGAAGCAGGCAGAGAGCTGAAGCAAGGACGGGTAACCTCGGAGACATACAGAAATGTTGTCTGAGCATCTAGGGATGAAGTTAGGAAAGCTAAAGCCCAAATGGAATAGACTCTGTGTGGGGATGTCAAAGGCAACAAGAAGGACTTTGTTAAGTACATAGGTGACAGAAGAAAGACCAGAGAAAATGTGAGCCCATTGCTCAATGAGATGGGGGACCTGGTTACACAGGACATGGAAAAGGCTGAGGTACTGAATGCTGCCGTTGCCTCAGCCCTACTAGCCAGACTGGCCTTCAGGAATCCCACGTCCCGGAGACCAGGGGGAAAGGCTGGAGCAAGGAAGAAGTACCCTTTGTGGAAGAGGATCAGGTCAGGAAATACTTAAGCCAAGTGGACATCCATAACCCTATGGGCCCTGAGGGGAGGCACCCATGAGTGCTGAGGGAGCTGGCAGAAGTCATTGCAAGGCCACTCTTGACAATCTTTGATCGATCATGTCAATTGGGAGAATTTCCCAAGGACTGAAGGAAAGCCAGCATCACTCCTGTCTTCAAGAAGGGCAAGAAGGAAGGCACCTAGGGAACTACAGGCTGGTCACCTTGATCCCCGGGAAGGTGATGGAGCAGCTAATCCTGGAAACCATTTCCAGGCAAATGAACATCAAGAAAATCGTCAGGATTAGTCAGCAGGGCTTGACCAAGGGGAAGTCATGCTGGACCAACTTGATAAACCTCTGCAATGAAATGACTGTCTTGGTTGACAAGGGGGGAGCTGTGGCTGTTGTCTACCTGGACTTCAGGAAGGCCTTTGACATAGTCTCCCACAGGACTCTCATAAAGAAGCTGTTGGTGCCTGGGCTGGATGAGCAGACTGTGCGCTCAAGTGAAAACTGGTGGAATGGCTGGGCCCAGACTGTGGTGAGCAGCAGCCCAAAGTCTAGCTGGAGACCAGTAACTAGCGGTGTACCCCAGAGATCAATAGCGGGTCCAAACCTGTTCAACGTCTTCCTTAGTGACCTGGATGATGGTGCAGAGTGTACCCTCCAGCAAGTTTGCAGATGACACCAACATGGGAGAAGTGGCACATACACCAGAGAGTCGTGCTGCCATCCAGAGGGACCTTGACAGGCTGGAGAAATGGGCTGACAGGAATCGCGTGTAGTTCAGCAAGGGGAAGTGCCAAGTCCTGCACCTGGAGAGGAACAACTCCATGCACCAGTACAAACTGGGACCACCCAGCTGGAAAGCATCTTGGCAGAAAAGGACCTGGGTGGGGGTCCTGCTGGGCACCAACTGGAACATGAGCCAAAAATGTGCCTTTGACAAAAAGAAGACTAGTGGTATCCTGAGCTGCATTAGGAGTGGTGCCAGCATGTCAAGGGAGGTGATCCTTCCCCTCTACTCAGCATTGGTGAGACCACACCTGGGGTTTTGTGTCCCGCTTTGGGCTGCTCAGTATAAAAGAGACATGGGCATAGTGGACAGAGTCCAATGAAGGGCCGTGAAGGCGATTAAGGGACTGGAGCATCTCTCATGTGAGGAAAGGATACAAAAGCTGGGACTGTTTAGCCTGTAGAGGAGAAGGCTCACTGGGGATCTTATTAACGTGTATAAACACCTGAGGGGAGGGTGCAAAGTGAACGGAGCCCAGCTCTTTTCAGTGGTGCCCAGTGACAGGACCAGAAGCAGTGGGTGCAAACTGAGACACAGGAGGTTCCGTCTGAACATCAGGAAACATTTTTTCGCCGTGAAGGTGACTGAGCACTGGCACAGGTTGCCCAAGGAGGTTGCTTAGTCTCCATCCTTGGAGATCTTCAAAAACCATCTGGACGTGCTCCTGGGCAACCAGCTTTAGGTGGCCCTGCTTGAGCAGGGGGGCTGGATGAGATGAGCTTCTGACATCCCTTCCAACTTCAACCATTCTGTGATTCTGTGATAGAACTCAGAGATACCTTATCCTGAAGATGGATTCAATATAGTCAAGTCCTTAACCTTGTGTCTTCTGCTTGTAAACAGGTATGGGATCTTACTTTATTGTGCACTATAGATACAAAACAACTTACATTCCTCAGTCCAATCCCTTTAGGGTACCCTCGGCTACATTTCTCATTAGGAATCCATATAAATTTCAGTTAAAAAAAAAAATGTTTTCAGGATTATAAGATGCTAGTTGAAATGTGGTGAGGGTAGCCATTCATTTTTTGTTTAATGAACATTTCTACATGTAAGTATTGTAAAGTTACTCTGAACACTGTCCTTTGCACATGCAGTTATTCATGGAGCATACTGAATGTGAACAAGAGAGTCATGAATAAGTGAATCTATGACCTACAGAAACAATTCTCATATGTTCTCTATCATAAATAAATGTAGTGAGGAAGAGCAGACATGTCAGGTAAGTACAGTGAAGCTGTATTTTTCGCCAAGTCTCCATCCAGCCTCTTACTCAGTTTCTCTCTTTATCTCAAAATGATTCACAGATTTAAATAATGCATGGCAGTGATGGAAAATGTTATAAATTACCGAAGACACTGGGGCGGCTAAGATAATCTGAGAAATTCAGACTGACACTTTCATCTGGTCTGCCCATGAAAGACTTAGAATCAAGAGATGGTCATCAGGCTGCTGGGGACGTGCATGGGCTGTGTATCTCACCATGTACTTGTGTAACAAACCCCTGCATTTAAAGCAGAATTATTCCAAAAGAATTATTGTCTTCTATGAACAATGCTTAAATGTGACCACTAATGTAGGTTATCAAGAAGCCTATATTGCTTACTGTTTGCATGCATCTGCTACTTCAGCAATTGCAGTTTGTTCTGTGTATTAAGAACATAGTTAAATGTCCAAAGCATTTTCAATTACCCTTGTCTCCTGTCTCAGTGACCGTACCTTCCACCTCTCTGACTACAGTCCCTGTTGGTTTGCTGTACTCACAGACGTTTGAAATTTTGCTGCACATACAATTTTCCTATCTCATTGCTTTGGTCATCTCCCTGCTCAGCTTTACATTATTTTGTTAGTGCTCCTTTATGGCAACAAATTAAGCTACTTGTTTCAATTTTAGAAGCTTTCTATGACCTTTTCCATTTTCTATAATGTTCTTACTCCCATCTCTCCATCTCTTATCTCAAGTTCCCTCCTCAGCTCACTGAATTTTTGAGTAAGCACCTTTTTTCTAGTGCTGAGACATGCCTCTCACTGAGAGGAGTTTCCTGTAATATTATTTTTTTTCTGGTAATGTCTACAAAAGACATGGAAAATGAGAAGGCTGTTGTTGCTGTAATACAACGTCTATCATGCTGACTAACTTTGTCTCATTGCCTTCCTCTACTCTGCCATCTGTCTGTCTGTATTTACTTGTTATCCCACCCCATTGGAGCATGGATTATTGTTTTATTCTTTGTTTGTAGACCACCTTTTGCAGCCGGGCTCTGTTTCAAAACTAGGCTTCCTAAGCACTGTAGTACCCAAGAGTAACTTGTAATGGGTCAGGAAAAAAAAGATGAATCATGCTCCAAAAGCTTGCAGTCTAAGCCTAAAACAAGAGACAGCAGATGGATACTGACAGACAGATGGTGTTGAGCAAAAAATAATACAAGCAATTACCACTAATATAAATAATACAAGCACAAGGAATACACATATAAATAATACTCACATATATGATATGTGCAAATAATAATGCTAAATAAGAAAAATAGACATAGCTGGAAGAAAAGCACACAAAGATATTATGATTTGTACTCTTCTCAGCTAGTTTCAGATTTAAAAAATTTAGATGTCTTGCCTAGGTTAGAATCTAGGTTTCCTCGGTAAATAATGTATTTTGAGGAATGTACTTATATTGCCTAAATTTAGGTCTTCAGCTTAGGCATCTAAGTTAGAAAATTAATCTTCCTAAACTTCTTTATTACAGAAAGGAGGAGAAGCACTTCCAGAGGGTAATTCCTGCAATATTAGGATGGGATATGCCCATCATTATGAGAATCTATATAGAAAATTCAGATATATCTTCTAACTTCAAAGTTAGATGAAGAAAATGAAGATGTACATAAATTGAAGCAGACATATGAAGCCTGTGAAATGGCTGAAAATTAAACCCAGAATTCTCAAGTCCCAACTAATCACCATAGTTCTGAAACTCCCTTACCAGGAAGCAGCAACCCAGTAATAATAAGGCAGATTTCACGGGTCTTACAGGGCAGGACCTCAAAGGCCCTGTTTTAGTTTTAAAGCAAACAGACTTTAAATAGAAATTATCCTTGAATTGCAGTCAAGCTCAGCAAATTGGTCTGTCCAGGACTTCCATCAAAAATTAATTAGTCATTTCCTTGAAAATTTATCATCTATTTCCTTAGTTTCCTTCCTTCTATGATTTTTTACAATAGCTTTCAGATAATATGTTTATATATTTGGAGGGGTGTTATGTTGTGCTTTGTATTTTGCCTTCTTGTAGCTGAGGTCTAAATTGTGGGTGTAGAGTACTCCAATTGATAATGCAACATACAGTCACTATTTCTGCAGTCAATATTTGGACTACTGGGTCAATGTCTTGGCAAGTACACATGTACAAGGCTCCAAATGATTAGAGAGTATATTTCATGTTACTAGATAAACAAATACCAGGAATCAAGTGGAATTAAAATGTAGCCAATTAGGCCAACAAACCACATCCCTCTTCTATTCAGATGTTTGACAATGTGAAGCAAACCAAAAAAAATTGTGAAAAACAGCAGCAAAGTTGCTGGACAAAGAAAAAAAAGAAAAGGAACAGGATGTAGATAAAGATGTTATTAAAATACTGGCTTTCATTCTCCTGTTAGCTTATTACTTCTACATTATTTACCCATTCTCATAACATCCATGTTTTACACTGTAAAATTTGACATTTTACATAGAAAAGGGAGAGAAACAATGTATTTTAGGCATTGGTAAATCAGTTACTGCATACGCTTATCTATAGTTTCTGATGTCATATACAAAGTTTTTATTGTTGACAAGGCATTTGGGAGTGCATTCCTCCTCTGCCCCCTGAATATCTAGGAAAACTCGGTTTTGTGAGGGAGGAATATAAACACAGAAGTTAGGACAACTTGATGGTCTCTGCGGCTAAGTCAGCAAAGTGCTTTTGCCCACACAGATGATGAAGTGGGGCAGAGCACGCTGAAATGCTGGTCATCGCAATGTCGGTGCTTGTGTGCTGCACAGAGCACAGCTGGGGTCTCTCAGGAGCAGGACTTCTATCTGTCCAGAGTGCTCCATGTTGATATACTGCCTGCTATCCATGGAGGGTCATGCTTGTCAGCTCCAGAGCCTGTGCAATTTAAAGTAACGGATTTACGTCTGTGCTTTAAAGTGGGACTTTTTCTCAGATGGAAAGCAGGAGCTTAACTTATTGATGTGAAAGTCTCTGTAGATACCGTAGGGTACGTAGATATCTGACTAAGCTTGGCTTATGGGGAAAAATAGTATCCTACAGAATGACAAACTCGCGGAGAGCCAAGGCAAAGATATTATCAGTGTTGATCTCCAAACCTCTATCATTTTGGATACGGACTACAGACTTTTGGAGGAACTGAGGAGAAAAATCAGCTATTATCCCAAAGGCTGAAATGCAGGATACTCAAAAATGTTTGTGTGCTCAACAGCATTCTGAAGTGGTTTGAAATGATTCAGATACCAAATCTCTGAATGCTGGGCAACCCAAGTGACATAATATCACTACTTATTGTCATTTTATAGTGAATTCTACATATGAACTTCTATTGATATGTGCTAACATATTTAGGTATAGCTGTTATGTTGCTGAAGGCTATATGTGAACAGATATAACACCGAAAAAAGCTGCTTGAATAATAACTTTTTAAGAATTTCCCACAATGTTCAGAAATGTTTAATTCATTTCATATTACATGCAAGAATTTCTGTCTTCATTCAGTTTTTATTTTACAAAGAAGTGTAATGGTTCCCTTTTTGTTTCAGGCTTCTATTTCTAACCTTGGCATAGGCTTGTAGTTGAAATAATTCTATTTTAATGTTTAATAAAAGACCTCAATCCCCCATATTAGTATTTTTTCCCCAGAACTGATTGGGAACCATTAATAAGTTTCCAAAAGGTTTTCTATGCTCTGTGGATATGTAAAATCTTGGTAAAATAACCTGAAAAAATAGCAAAATGTCCTGTACTGATCTGAGATGAAAATCAACACTAGGGTTTTCATTTCCAGAAAGCCTAGGGGCAAAACTGGCTTAAGATTTTTTTTCTTTCCCAACCTTTCTCCATAGCTTACCCTTCGTCACAGGTAGTCTACCACTCTCTTAGTTGTCCTGGCAAAAATGGCTATGGGGCTGACCTGAGAAATACTCAGAAGTTTGGATTAAAAATATAAATATAAAACACAAATGCAAATATATTTAATAGTGTTTCTTTTAATGTGGATTAACTCCTGAAGCTTCCTCACAGCATGTCCGTACAAACAGTTATGTGGCAATACAGCTAAGGGATCAGTGCTGGAATAGAAATGAGAAGAGGACGAGAAGAAACAGTGATTCATTAAGTTCACATTAAAATCAAGAAAAAGGCAAATGTAACTGTGCCCCAAGGTGGTAGGCAAAGAGGAATGTATTAGGTTTACATAATATAGAGGGTTTTTACACATCTGCTCACATCATCTTGTATTAGCACTGTAGGCTTCCCTCAGCAAAGATTGCCTTTGCAAAGTGTCTAGTTTTGAGGGCTGCAGAATATAATTTTTTGCCGACCAGAAAGAACATCTCGAGTTCTGTTTTCAGTGTCATTCTGAGATACAATTTAACAAGAAATTTCACCATTTGCTATCTGAATCTATGGATACAAGGCAGAAGGTAAGGAGACATTTCTGGCATGTAGGAATAGATTCCTCAATTGCTACCGATGCTATTTCTGCTTGCAATTGTTAGTTTCTCATTTTCACTTCTTATTTTTGAAGACACTTTATATATTAATATAGATATTAAAATATATACTATATATATCAAAAAAAGTCTCATTTTTGTGTGACGCAAATGAGTGCCTGAATTCAGTGTTGACTGTATCACTTTCAGAGATTTAAATGAAAGTTCCAATGAGGTGAACTGCACCATCTGTGGTGACAAAAAAGAAAAACATGCAAGAACCCTGATACACGTTTGTAGATCTGTTGATTTTCGGAAACCTATATTTCTCAGCTCAAAATACAAACTCAGTGCCCAGACTAAATTATGTTAGTTCAAGAGATTATTATGTTGCATGGTCTTTTTCAATGCTCGGCTTTAAAAGGACATCGTTTTTATAATTTAATGGACTTACGCAGTGCAATGATATATAGAACTACTGTGCAGATAATTCATACTTTCCATCAGCTTTTAAATGTTGGAGAATTTCTGTATTTTTTAAAGAGTAGTGTTTATAAACAAGAATTTTTTTTCAGAACTTGGAGCAACAATGATTAAAGTAATGCTTTATTAAATGTACATTTGTGAAATATACAATATGAAACAACATTTTAAGGTTAGGCACCTAAAGACATAGTGCAGGCATTTGAATCAGTGACTTAACCTTAGTATTGCTGAGCAGCTCTGTCTTTCATTGATTGCTTTCTTGGAAAAATACCCTGCTGCCACCTCAGCCCTGGATTTCACTGTGGTACGTCATTGTCTTCTTAGTATTCATTGATGCTGAATGTACTAATCTGAGGAAAGAATAGGTACAGCCTAAAATGATTGCAGATGTGGATGGCAGCAAAATTAGCTGCCAATTTTCTAGACAAGATGTAGCATTTTTTCTGAAGAAAAGAATAATCCTACATACAGATTCTCACTCCCCTAGGATGCCCTTGTACTCCAATGCATGATCCATTACTAGAATTTTTAAAGACACATGTCCTCCTCTCACAAAGTCACTGAGCTGTAGCAGTAAAGAATGACACAATCGCAGATAGACAGATAAATAACGCAGTCTAACACTGAATAGGGTTTGACCACTTGGGGGATAAAAAGATTTCTGTTTTGTTTCATGACTGTGGGTTAGACTCCGTGACTAATGAATATACTGCTATGTCTCATCAGCCGTAGCAGAGCATCAGAAGTCCATCTTTATGGAATAAAGTTTTCTGTGCTGGAGCAAAGGGATTTTTATGGAAGCCTGCCTGACTGTTAGTGACTCTTTTTTACAGAAGCAGTGGCAGGAAAAGCTGGAGCTCTGTTCTCGATGATCATCAGAACTGAATGTACGCAATTTCTTACTACAAATTCAATACAAGAATCGTGGATGAAATGTTGATTGTGAAGTTCCTACATCACATTGAGTGCAGCTAGTCACTCAGGCAAATATTTTATCACCTTCTATTGTCACAGCATCAATACAGCCCTTCCCCCCAAATAAAACAACATCAAAAACCTCAAAGCTCACCTGGCCCCAAACCTGTGAAGTACAAAGAACAATCAATGGCACTGGAATACATACTCAGGAATTGCATCTGCAGATTTTTCCAGTGGTGCACAGTGACTCACAGATTTTGGACAAATATGCTTCTACTGCTACAAGGACCAATTTTTTCCCATATAAACCAACTGTATTCCTTCAGGTAAGAAGTAAGTATAGCATTACCAGTCTGGAACATGCGTTGTTTGCCAGCCACAAAGTGCTCCCACCTTATTCACCATGGCAACATTGACACAGCTCTCTATCCCTCTGTTTCCATGATAAAGGACGGGTAGGTAGTGCTCCACAGTCTTATGCCAGGCTTCTGACTCTATCACAGATTTCCAAATATTCTAATGGCTAAAATTTGTGTAAAAGCCTCTAAAACATCACAGCCTATCATCTGGTGGAAAAAAAACCCACAACAACACACACAGGAAACAAGCCAAAACATAAACCAAGCTGGAGGCAAAATACCCCCTCATAAAACCATGGAAAAATAAACAGCGGTCTGAGAAAGCAGAACCAATTAAAGCTCTCCTCCACTATTACAGATAATTTTAAAGCTTGTTCTCCAAATCACAGGCTTCTTTTAAGTTTTTTTTCTGTACCTATGGCCCTTTTCAAAGCTTTTTTCCTCCTAAGCACAGCCCTTGTCAAAACTTCCACCAATCACAAATCTTTGAAGTGAGAGTTATTTCCCAAACAGCGAGCTCTTCAAAGTTCCCCACACACAGACACAACTTTAAGTGTAGAGGAAAAAGGCTACAGGTAGCACTTTAAAATTCACCAGAGTTAATTACAAGCTCTAGACACATTTTCAAATCTTACATTGTAGCCAAAGTTACCCTGTTAGTCTCAGGCTTCTTGGTTGGGTCTGAGCACTTCTAAAAGCTCTGTCCATCACTTTAAGGACCTTAGAAACGTAATATACATGAACCGCTTTTGAAGTGTCTCCTTCAGGCCCCTAAATCACTTTGATGCTTTTGAAATTTTTCTCATTTATCTCTTTGAATACAAGACTGGCAAAAAAAGTTCAAAAATCATAGGGACTTTTGTCCATGACTAACTACATTATGTGAGCAATGAACTGTTGTAGAAATTAAGGCTCTGCTTGTGATAACAAGACAAACACCCAGCAGTTACTTTGCCCCACATTTTTCTCTATTTTTATGACAACTTTGTAATACTAACCTTAGTAGATGCATTCCTAAGCGCTTTATTAGTTTAGTATTCAAACATAATGTGCTACTAACTTGATTTTTTTGAGTTGTGTACAGCAACACTGATTTTTACTCTGAAAGCCAGGCTACATTTTGCAGTTTCTAAGTATGAAATCAGTAGGTAGTTATAGACATGCAATCTTGGAAAAACAAACAAACAAAATTGTCTTTCAGAAGCATAGGTATAAAAAATATGAGTTTCTTTCCACTTTAGATACCCCAGCAATATCACTAATTTGCTGAATCTGTGGGCATTACCTTGCAAAATGCTTCAGTAGGGGAGCCAGTGCTATTGTACCTTACCAGCAAATTCCTAGTATTCATTTAGATTTTCCTTACTAGGTCACTTCATTAAAAAAAGATTAAAGTCTACTCCAGCTAGAGGCATGAATTCCCACTTCTGTTTCCAGAGAAGGCTGGTATCAGTGCAATTCTGAAAAATTTTTTGTTATAAAACCAATGTTAAACACACTCATTAGGAGACTGAACGTCTCTTCTGGGTCTGCAGTGGGTCACAAAACTCTAACATTTGTTTGTAGCCCTGGAAGTTAATGTAAGGGAGCTTTCCCAAAGAGTGTTGCTTTAAAGATGCAGGAGTTGAGGCAAGCCCAAAGGTAAACACAACATAAACCCACAACACTGACATCTGCTACAGCGTTTTCCTTACACCTTACTGCCAAATTCATAACTTCCCACACACGTCATTTCTTCTTTGAAAAAAGATTCACAGAGATCAGCAATCTGAGATAGATGTTCCCTGAAACACTTTTGAGGGAGAGAGGATTCCCTCAAGTGAACAGCATTCTGCTGGGAGGAAACCCCCCTTGGGATATCCAGGAGATGAACAGCTTCCTCTGCGGAGCAGGACCAGGAAAGGACTGCCTCTGCCCATTCTTCACAAAAATCCAATAGTTAGAACTGAATTAAAACTTTAAAGAAGAGTGGGTAACATTTAAATCCCTCTCTAGTTAAACGATGGGGTTTAAAACAGTGACAGTGGGAAGGCTTACACGTAAAAATTGTCCAGTAGAGAAGAGTTTTCACTCCTGATTTGCACACATGAAGTGCACTGATCCTGTGCAGAAAAGCACGGGGGAGGATTAGCCGTGGTATGAACACACATTAAAACACATCTCTGTGTTTGGTAGAAAACATCTATTTCATTAATGTCAGTGGGTTTTAAGTGCAAACTAGCTACAAGCACCTTGGCACCAGAAGATGGCTTTGTACCACAGCTTTATGCCACAGCAATAATTTACGTGCCCTGGGGATCTCACCAGCAGAAACACTGGAACTGACAGACTTAAGACCTCAACAGCAACTAGGCAAAAGCAATTGCAAATATTCCTGATTGCCTAAAGGTTGAACTTTGGCAACTAAAAAGGCTTTCAGGTGCCAGATTCCACTTGCTAAGTCCTGTTCTGATTTCTGATTCTGGTCAGCTGGACCATGCCAACTTTCATGATATTTTTACTCAAAAAATTAAGTGTATTCATTTGGCTGTGCATGTTGCAAGAGCACTAAAAGACTGCTAAAGTACATGCTCACCATGGGCCTGATCAAAGCCCTCTGAGATCAATGGGAATATTTCCTTTGACTTCAATGGGTTTTTGATAAGATTCCAAATTACCCAGTGGAAAGTTAACCTCCGAAGAACGGTCCTGATGTTAGCAAACCCATGGGCACTGCACTCAAAAGGAGGTGGCTCCGCACCTGGGTGATACACTGCATCTCGCGCTAGAGCAGATGCAAGTGCGGCCTCTCGTTCTGATATTTCGTAAATCACCACAGTGGTGATAGAGGAAACATATTTTGATTGACGGATTCAATACTAGCTGGTACTTGAAACAGCTTGTGGCCACGTCAGGATCTGGCAGGAAGCCAGACCCCATTCACAATAATGGGACATCATACAAATATCAACAGGGCTGCGTCCAAACCAGCTGTTATTATTAATTTCATGTCTTTTAAGAGGAAGAGAGGATTTCAGCCATTTGAAAGGATTTTTAAAATGGATAATTATACTGTTTGGTGATATTTAATTTCTGTTTACCCCTGAATGCTACTAAAGTTGTAGCTAGTGCTCCCATATGAGTTGGATTTAGATATACAGTTGCTGTCTAATTTAGCTGAATCACCTGAAATCTCTCCTGCATTTGTGTTACAGGAGGTGATTTTTGTGAAGAAACTTGAAGGCAACTGAATGTTGACAAAAATAAAAAACATAAAGTTGGAGTTTAGACCACTGTGCTCTGATATAAGAGCCTGCAGACAGTTTAGAAAATACAAAGACAAAAAAAAAAAAATTTGCTGTTGTTTTGGAAAAGGTTCAACAGTTGGAGATTAGAAGTGAACAGACAATTCACAGTGAATCGTCTCAGCTCCATGGAAGTTTCCAGGGTCTTCATTCCATTTTGCCTTAAGAGCTAGCTTGAGAGTAGACGTGCTACTCTTTTATGTTACACTACTTTCTTTCTTTTTATTAGAGAGAATTTCCAATAAATAGAGACTTCAAGTTCAGCTATATCTTTAGCCTGTAACAGCTGCAAGCTTTCTAGTTGCTCTATGGAAAGGCCTAGTCTTTATACTGGAAGGCTTTATTAAATAGAGTGAATAGAAACTTAAGTGATAGTGGAAGAATGAAGAAAAAAATAAATTCTAAGATTAGGTGGATTAATCAGGTAAAAGGGATAGATGTGTGGTCAAATTTACAACCAATATAAAGTTTCATAGCTCTTTTAAGTGACTTACACATGACATTTACATGTGAAACAATTTGTCCACTCTTTCTTCGATATTGTTTGTATTTTTTTATTGATATACTCATGTGTGCATATATATGTATACATACCTATATACAAATGTATTTTTATATAAAGCATATAAACTACATATATTAATGTTAGAGGAACACTATAAAATGTGTGTTCTTAAGCCTGATGTGGAGGGGTTATTTTGACTGACAGAATTCAGAAGAAAACTACAAACATAAGAGTGGACAGATGTATGCAGGGCATTTTTAAAACGTGGTGCAAGTCATGAAGGGTTAGGTTATGATATGGAAGTTGTAGGAGAGGGGAAGGAGAGTATCAAAGGAGACTTCTGGTTCTGGATGACAGAGGGTGGTAGCATGAAAATTTTAAAGGAAAGCTTTAGACAGTTCAGAAACAGGAGATTATGAGTCTGGTTTAGTCATCCAGGTTTTGAGAGATTAGTGAGCTGCCTAAGGTGAGATATATGACTTTGAAAGAATACAGGTCTTTTTGAAGGGTTTATTTATGATACACTAGTGGAAACCCCTGGAAGGAGATACAGCACTCAGAAAGTAAAGGACAACGGGCAAGAAGAGAGCCCTCAGATTCCAAAGAGAGGTAGCAGAAAAAATTTACCACTTGCAAAAACCCCCACCATTGGTCACATCCATACTATGAAAATTGGTCTCACAAATACAGTGGGTTTTAGTTTTAATTGTAGTTGTCACTGTGGCTCATATGTTCACTGCTCTAGAAAGTTTATTTCTTACATTATAAAGTCATCATCTAGACAAATCATCTGCTGAATTTTTGTCCTTGACAGGTTTGAGTACTATATTTAAGTCCTAATCTTGTTATCTCAGTCTCTATCTTTCTGGTTTTGCTTGCTGTTTTATCTTCAGATTTCAAATAACAAAGTCAAAGCTTGGGCTTCTGCAAAAACTATACTGAAAAATGAGCTCTGCAGACATACATTTGAAAATGTATGTATCTCCAAATTAAAGCTGCAGGTTTCTTTACAGCTCTACCTTAGCAAATATCCAACCTGCATATGGAATATATTTGTGCTTTCTGTGCTTTTAAAGTTGTTGCTAGCTTGACTAAATGTGCAGCTGGTAGTGATCTACAGTTTTTGTTTATCCTGCTGAGTGAAAATGAGGGAGGACGTATTTGCAGACTCATTCAGATAAAATTCTAAAATGCTGCCTCATGCATTTTATTCTCCTGAAATGCTGTCTCATTCAGTCAAATTTCTCAAAGGTTCATTTCAGTAACAATAATGCTTAATAAACCCAGTACCCGAACTTTCCATGTCTAAAAATTGCTGCCTGTCAGAGGTTAGTTTCTGTGGATCCTTAGCTGTAAGAACTTTCTTAAGACAGGATTAGGAAAATACATGCTCAAGGGCCAGTAATTTTAGGTGGCAAATAATAGTTATCCATGCTCGGTTATGATGAACTGAATATTTAAGAGTTCAAATATTTTTGGAGAATCACTTTTGCTTTCACACACCCTTTGATGAACCAGAATACCACTTAAAAGAAAAATCTTATGC
Organism: Haliaeetus leucocephalus; assembly: GCF_000737465.1. Taxonomy (NCBI): domain Eukaryota; kingdom Metazoa; phylum Chordata; class Aves; order Accipitriformes; family Accipitridae; genus Haliaeetus; species Haliaeetus leucocephalus. The sequence goes on along the minus strand of NW_010972468.1, from coordinate 3,391,944 downwards.
AACAACTACCTCTCTGTGCTAGTTTATTAAACTGTCTTTATCTCAACCCACGAGTTTTCTCACTTTTACTCTTCTGATTTCTCGCCCATCCCAACACAGGAGGAGTGAGCGAGCAGCTGTGTGGTGCTTAGTTGCCTGCTGGGGTTAAACCATGACAGTTCTTTTTGGTGCTCAACGTGGGGCTCCAAGGGTTCAAGATAATGACAGATTTGATTGGAATGTGCTAGATCAAATTTATAGCTGTTATTGCTGTTTAGCTATTAATCGGCAGGCATCTGTGCTTGCCGTGGGGCTTGCTTGCCTTACTGTATATTAGAGTCTAGTGCTCATTAGTGGCTGCTTTTTGCTTTCGCTGCTCGCTGTACTGCTGTACTGCTGATCATCTTACTTTGCTGTGCCTGGGAACGTTTTGATAACAGCAGTGGCGATGGGCCTGGGCTGGCAGATGGCCAGGGCATCACTGCCATTCCTGTGCTGCTGTCCTGGACAGGCTGGAACTCCAGTGTGAACTCGAGTCAAAGGGACTGTGACTGGTGGATGAGTCCACGTGGGAGCAGGACGCCCCAAAGCGTCATGGCTATGTGTGTGCAAGTGTATCTCTGAAGGCATTCTGGCCCATGGATAAGGCCGTGCTGGAACAGGTACACCCCTAAGGGACTGCAGTCTGGGGATAAGTCCAAGCTGGAGCAGGGGCAAAGGGAGGAGTTCATTGCAATGTTAAACCCTATAACCTGGCCCAAAGGGACCAAGGGTGGAAATTGTAATGGAAATACCTTTAAATTGTCTAACCCATGATTTGAGTTTCACGTTCTAGGAATTACTATAGCAGGAGCCACCTGCACCAATGGAGGACAAGCCTTACAAGAAGCAATGCAAGTGCAGCAGTGGCCTGACCTGAGCTCGTTTTGGTGCCTAATAACCATGCAACACGTCACCTCTCCTGTCCTGAGTGACCACCATAACAGATGGAACCCAAAGTAATGGACTAAATGAACATTTTGTGGACATTTGTGGACATTATGCAGACATTTCCGTAGACTAAGGGAATGATATCTTTGTATTATATCAACACATGGGAAGGGTGGTGGTGGGTAATGAGAATGTATTGGATAGTGTGAGACCTGAGCATGACATAAATGCTATAGAAAAAGGGGTGGAAAATGTGCTGCTTTTGGCTGGGATAGAGTTAAGTTTCATCACAGTAGCTGGTATGGGGCTATGTTTTGGATTTGTGCTGAAAACAGTGTTGGTAACACAGGGATGTTTTAGCTATGGCTGAGCAGTGCTTACGCAGAGCCAAGGGCTTTTCTGCTTCTCCCCCCATCCCACCAGCGAGCAGGCTGGGGGGGCACAAGGAGTTGGGAGGGGACACAGCCGGGACAGCTGACCCCAACTGACCCAAGGGACATCCCACACCATACGATGTCATGCTCAGCACGTAAAGCTGGGGAAGAAGAAGGAAGGGGGGATGTTCAGAGCGATGGCGTTTGTCTTCCCAAGTCACCGTCAGGCGTGATGGAGGCCTGCTGTCCTGGAGATGGCTGAACATCTGCCTGCCCATGGGAAGTGGAGAATGGATTCCTGGTTTTGCTTTGCTTGCGTGTGCAGCTTTTGCTTTACCTCTTAAACTGTCTTTATCTCAGCCCACAAGTTTTCTCACTTTTACCCTTCTGATTCTCTCCCCCATCCCCCTGTGAGGGAGGTGAGCGAGCAGCTGTGGGGGGCTTAGTTGCCAGCTGGGGCTAAGCCACGATACTCTTTAATTATTATGTTCCAAAATCTCACTGATTATTCTCTATAACTTTTGGATCCTGAATGTTTCTGAAATGTATTTTATTAAAACTTTTTAATATCACATTTATAAAAGGAAACATTACTTCTATTTAAAATATATGGAATGCAATATAAATTGTTGCTATACACCAGTCTTTCTGTATGGTACCAATGCCTATCAGTATCTTGTATTTGCCACTAATTCTTGGTAGTATAAATATATCCCAGTGCTTCCTTTTTGATAGTGTCTTGTTGCTTTTGGTTTGGTTTGTTGTTGTTGTGGGGTTTTTTTGCCTGTGTTACAGTAGCTTTTCTTCTGTCTGTGATCTACCAAGATACAGTATTCTATGTTTTTTGTAATATGGGAGATACTGTTTTATCTATGTGCAGTCCTGTCTTTTTGTTCAACATCTCCTCGAAAAGGACAATTATTTTCTTGAATCAACACTTCAACAACTGTTGGGAGTGGTTTGGTGGGGTTTTTTTGTGGGTTTGTTGAGGCTTTTTTTTGGTTGCTTGTGTGTTTTTATCTTTTCTTGAAGCCACAGATAAGCGTTTCTCATCTATTGGACTTTTTACACCATATGGATAAAATCTGATATTGTATGCCTTAATGTGTGATGCTCTTCCTCTTTGCTTTAACAGCTACTGATGCTCCTGAGTCTATTTATCTGTTTACATGATTTATCTTTGAATGTGCTAAGTCTTAAAAAAAAATGATACGGGAGGAAGGACGTAAGTGTACCTATTTATTTGCACGAAGTGGAAAAAAATGTTTTATTTCTGCTGCCTTGTTCACCAGCTTTCTCTTGCACTGCATATACATTTTTTTACTTTTGGGCTTTGAGATTTCTACCATTTATATTTATTAAAGATAGTCTTGTGGCTTACAGTAATTAGTAATAATGACTCTGTGTCTGTCACTTCAGAAAAGTACTATGCCTTTCCCACATAAGCCATTGTTTTCTCAAATGCTGGGTATCTATACTGTGAGGCAGTCCATCTCCATATCAATAGCAGCTTTTTTTTTTTTCTTGAATCTTTTCTTTTATACACTTTTCCTTCAGAGCACACTTGTAAATCACTCAAGTAATAGTCTATTTCTTTGGACTGAATTTGTTACTATTCAAGTCCTCTGGTTATTACCAGTAGTTCTTCAGCTCATCTCAGATCTTAAGGATTTTCTGCTCAGTAGACTAAATGTGCAAGAAATTATAAATCGTTTTTTATTTCAGAGACTGCATTGCTAAAGTTATATGTTCTTTCTAATTCTCTTGGTCTTATGACATAGTTATCTTCATTTTCTTCCATGTTTTACTTTCCATTTCTCATTTAAATTTTTCATGTACCATATTTGTTCTGAAACCAATGCATTCATTCAATGTCTATTTCTACTTGTCATATGACTGTATCATTTAATAAAACACTTGGATAGAGATACCCAGCTGGAGTCCTCCTAAGTATAATGGGAAATGTTGCTGTTGGCTTACCCTTACTGATTGTAGACAATTCAGTTTGATCCGTTTTATTCATCCAAAAAATAAGTTACTGGAAGCCATACTTTAATGAAGGGATTAGACCTTTGCCTTTGTCATGTCCATGATTATGCCATCTACATTAAAATGTATGGAGATTTTCAGCTGTAAATTACCATTTTCTCACTTCCAACTTTTCTGCAGTAGTATTAGGGTTTTATGTGCTTATGATTTTATAAGAACTGGTTGAGAGAATTTTGCTGTAAGTTTTTGGATGAGAATTTCTCTTTCATAAAAATTGAAATGTTTGAGAAGATTGCACTGTTTGGGGCAAATATTGTTTTAGAAAAAGTCCTACATAACTGCAGGACTAAAATAATTTGTTGTAATTTTATAATTTCAAATTTCTTTTTTAGTTTTGGATGACTTGTCCCTTCCACCTTGCCCCGCCCCGCCCCCCCCCCCCCCCC
>NW_010972468.1:3208772-3388216 GCF_000737465.1 Haliaeetus leucocephalus | reverse complement strand
CCCCCCCCCGGATTTCTTTTCTCTTTCTTATTTTTTTTAATTTCATTTTATTTTCCCTATTTTATTTCTATGGGAAAAACAGACAACGATATACTCAAATGTCACATGCTTCCCTGTATCTTCTCCCACCACGTAAGAATGAATTGTTTCAGATCAGTTCCATTTCATGTGGATCAGCGTGACTGAAAGTGTTTGAGCTCAGCCTTTTGGGCAAAGTAGTAAATTTGCATGACTGGAAGCTATACTTGGCAAAGATTGGTAGGCATTAGGTTGATGTTCTTCATGATTTCGAGGTATTACTGTGAAAGGCTTTCTCTAAATCAACCTTTACAGGGTCCTGTCTCAGGACTGCATAAATGCAATTAGCAGATCTCAGTGTGAAGCTACTCATGATAACGGGGCAGCTTACACGGGCAGAAAATGATAAGGATTGATGAAGTTATCTTGTGACCCTGCAAAGAAAATGGGAAAGAGTGCCAGATGGCCAAGAGGAAGATATAAGGAGTCTGCTTTGCTTAAGACTAACAAGTGATCCAGAGGGTAATGTTACCTTAAGGCATAATCAAGCATTCAGGAGGCAGATGGTGGAAAGAGTATGGAGTCAAGACAGTTCTAATTAGTCCAGCACCATATGGAGTTGTTTCTTTTCTAGAAGCTCAACCTTTCAGACAGGCCTGTGGGTTTACCTGCTGGACATGCCAGAGACCTTTGGAAGTGTTTAATGACTACCAAGCAACTCACTTGCCCAGATTTTCATCCCAGAAATAAGTGGATGATGGTAAGTATGTGAAACCTGATGCTTAAATCTCCAGTATGAAACTGAGATGTAGCTGGACTGTACACAAGAACCAAGAAATTAGAAGAATTCCTAAGTTTGGTATGGTCAGAGTCTATCAGGTGTCCCTGAAATATTACTCCGTTTTGTTTTCATTCATAAAAACTCAGCTTCTTACTTCCAGCCACCAGGTAGGAGGAAGCACTGCAGTTCTGCTCCCGTGATGTATGTAGGCTGTACTCCCACTTTGCATTTTCTTTTGGGCACCGTGATCACCACCTTTATTATTACTCCTGAAAAGTAGAAGACATCTTCTGCATCTTGATTGTCTTTATCTGTCCTTGTATCCTTTTGTTATTTTGTTCATCAACTCCACAAATCAAAATCCTACACCATCTGTACCTGCTGGGAAAGACAGTGGGGTTTAATCCTAGGAAAATAAGAAAGAGAAACCGACTAGAGAGCATATCTACAGTTTATGGTGGATTGCAGTGCAGCCAGGTAGAGCCAGTAAGATATGTGGAATCAGGACCTTCCAAATCACATCTGGAAACAGCATGACCACAGCAGGCTGATTCATTTGAATGGAGTCCTCTTCAATGTCTTTACAAGGAACCTATGCTCTTCTGTATGCATCAAGAAAAAATGAGAATAAAAAAAATAGGTTTATCTTTTTTTCATACTACCCACAGCCATGAGAAACACTGGAAACATGTAGAAGATTTTCTTCATAAAACTTTTAAATCTTGCAGCAACTGATGTGTAAGTCCCAATATGCCACAAAATGTTTCTTCTCATCACTAGCAAGTGAGCGAGTACATTTGTCAAACCTTGTCCTCTAAGTGAAGACATAAATGCAGAATCCACATTAGCTAGTATTCTAATGCCAGAAAACACAGTATTTGCCTTCATCCTTACATGTTTAGAACCTCAGTGTCTTTCCGGATAACTTTTTAGCTGAATCCTAATACTTTTGCACAAAACAAGACTGCCTTCTTACTATCACCAATAACCCATTGCACTTTTTTTCCCCCTTCTTTTTATATTTTAAAGAATAATTTTGGTTTTTCCACATCCTATAGTGAAAAACAATGTCCTCACCATCCTATTCTCATGATTTCCTAATATATTCATTACATATAATCTAAATGTTTATAAACCACTCATTTTAAAGACAGGAAATTATTTTTAGTGGAGTCTTAGTCACTCCTTTTCAATTTCAACCTTCTTTCCATACTGTAAGACATCAAACTCACTAGAAAAAAATGCATAGCTTTTGTTTCTGACAGTTATCAACTGGCACCCAGAATCTGAGGCAGTCTCTAGGTCATACATAGTACAAAGACAACACTTATAAGCTCTGGGTGACATTATTTTCTTTTGTTTCTTCTGTTACCAAATTCAGAGTTTAAGGAGCAATCTAGGCTTTATTGTTTTCATCTCCAAGTCCAAAGCTTCACAGTCCCCTAACACTCTGTCTTTATTCAACTGCTCTGTAAAGCTGTTGAGAGAGGTAATGACTAACAAGAGCTGAAGTGCCAGTGTTATGCAGGTGACACAGTACCAGCATAATATAAAACCTAAACCCCAGTGTTTCTCAGAAATCACAGTACTTATCTGAAATCAATACTTGGCTGAAGAGCAATTAAAAGGCAGAACTAAAGAAAAGTTAAAATGATGGTCTTAAGAGAAGAATTTGTCCTCTATCAGTCTATACATGATGAAGTTGACTTGCAGTTTTAATATATTTGTCCATTATTTAGAATTTGATCTGGCCATTGTGACATCTGTATTGACAAACTTTTTAATGGAATTAACTGGAAGGGACTAATCTCAATAATGTTAGCCATTTTAAGTTAGGTGTGTACCTAAGCCAATTGTCTAGGCTCCATGGATAGTCGGCAGGGAGAGAGAGTCACCTCCAAAGTACGACCGATGCCATTCACAGCTTGCTCAGCACAGCAGTTCGGATTCTATATCTGATTTGTCTTTTCCATTGCATTGTCTCTTCCTCTTACTTAAATATCTGTTTGACTGGTTAAAAATACTGTGCTCCTCAACATAGATGTTAAGTACCTAACCAACCACACCACAGAAATAATTTTTTTTTTCTTTTCCCCTCATGCACAACACTTCTGGTTCAGCCGACCACAGATTCTAGCTGCTATCTTTATGGATTTAGTTATTCATAATCCTCATTATCTAGCTGTCTCTTCAATATGTCATCATCATTAACAAAATCCTCAGTCTGTATCTGAAGATGAGGGCCCTTGTACTTATACAATGCCAAATACTTTGCTCCTGCTTATTACTAGGTGAGCAGTATCTGGTAGCAGCTCATCTTTCATTATGATGGACAGGAGTGAAGTGTTCTGGGACACAACAATTATAGGCTCGTAAGGTGGAGAAGAAAACAAACTCAGAAAACCTGTCACTGCTGGGGCTAGTTGAAAGTTTTTCTCTCAAGATGGGCAGGAAGGAGTTGAATATAAAAAGCCTGAGGAAAAGAAATTGAGGAGTGGTGCAGAGAGCACGTGGAGAAGCTGTGTGCATATGTCCATGTTGTTGCCAAATGAAGAGTTTACAGTACCTAAAACCAATCCCAACACCTCAGATAAATCATTTCTTTCATCCATTAATGCTTGAGATGCACTTTATTTTATCCTATTATTCTTTTCTTTTCAGATAACCAGTCACTGCAAATTTCATTGGTATTTCCCTTTTCCTGGATTCTGTTGTATAAATAATATTTTACTGTATTTTTTTGTTTGTGCATTTTCTTGTTTTTAAATTAATTATTCATTAAGCATTAATTTTGGGAGTGCGACTACTTTTAACATAAACTACAATACATAATCATATTTTTCATCATAATTACTAAGAGTAATGATAGTATGTAATTCTGAATGTTAAATCGGGAAAACATTTTACTTCACACACCTCATATTTCACATACTTAAAATGATTACTTAGGCCAGGTTTTATATAGAGAATTTTTTAAAAATTATTTTTCAATAGCACACTTCTGGGATTGTTCTCCTGCCTTTTCTTTTGGATTCCAACTGTAAAAAGAATTCCCTTGCAAAGAACATAAGTTTTGAAAAGTTAATAAAAGAGATTTGGGGAAAAAAAGGAAAAAAAAAAAGGGTTATTTTCCAGGAGTACACTAAATTACCATCAGGAGAAGTTTGTCTGAGTTTATTGACTACATCATTAACCCAAATTATCCTGTCTAACAATTTAGTCATCTCAGTTGCCTTTAAGCTAAAATCCTTCTTTTTAAAATCTGTGCATTATGCCTTGCATTTGATCATCCTCAAATACCAATGAAAACATAAATGCACAGGATCATGGAATATAAGCTCACCTTTTTACCTGGCAACTTAAAAAGGTTAATAGGTGAAATGATTCTGACATCAGTTTTTAGTTGCACCAGCTCTGCTTTATCAGGCAGAAGGGACAATGATGTGGTGGATCTCCATTGCCATGGATGTTGCCCTGGATAACAATTGCAGGGGCAATGCAACTGATTTCCTGGTGTGTGCTGAGGTTCCTTTGTGGACGTTTTGTTAAACCTGCTGGGAATGCCTACTTCTTCTGCAACTAATCTTTTTCTGAAACATTTATCTGTCTGTGCGTGCTAACACTTATTCATAAACTAAACCTGACTGCCAACCTTGCAGAAAGGAATTGTTACACAAAAAAATGAAATGTTTGATCTATGGTAATGTTGCTTGTGTAGAAAACTTTTTTTTTTTTTTTTTCCTGAGTGCACAAAGAGAAAGATGTTGATAAACTGTAGGGAGCTGGGTGGAGGGTTGTCACTACGGTACAGGTTGGAGCACTCGTCCTGCAAGGAGAGGGCAAGGGACAGGGACTCGTGCAGTCTGGAGATGACATGGCTGTGGGGGCACCTCACAGCAGTCCTCCAGTCGAAGGAAAGGGAAACTTCTCAAAAGCATCAGCGAAGAAACAGTGGTGTATGCTACCTCGTGTGTAGGTAGTGTATACTGCCTTCTAATCTGTGGTTTTTTGGTTTTACAAAAGACTTCAACTGGTCCAAATTCAGTGATTTCAATGCTAAAAGTAAATGATTATATTATTATTAGGAGAAATGTTCGTGTTTGGGTTTGACATAGGGAGGAAAAAAGAGAAGGGCTTAAAAAACATGTAAACCAGGGAAAATAAACTCTGCTGCTGAAAATATACTGAACAGTAAAGCATTCAGTTTTGTCAGTCAACGAGATGTAAAGTGTTCTAGGAATGCTCCTGCTTGCTGTCCCTACATAAGATTAATACAAACTTACTTTAAGAGTACAATTTATTTTTAATCAATGGCTTAATCATGTGAGTTTTCCCACAGTGGAGTTTTCCATCCAGTTACCAAATTGTCTGCCAACAGTGTTGTCCACTTTTCCACTGCAGTTTCAGTTTCTCCATGAGATCACAAGAAAAACTCATTTCAGGGGTATTAAAAGTACACAGTTAGAAAGTAGGTCTGGGTAAATGGTTTGGAAAAAATCCAAATCTTATCATGCATGAAAAGCACAGAGCACAGAAATAATGCAAGAAAATAATTTCTCATGCTATTTTAGCCATACTGTGTGTCCAGATTTATCTGAGTACCAAACACAAATGTCTTAGGTGATTGATCATTGCTTCATGAAGCTTCTAGTTTGGATTTGGCTTGCCCTCATGCAACTGTGCAATGACACAAAATGTCATATGTGATGGATATGGCTTTGCAAAAAACACAAAACCCACAGAAATAGCATTAAAGCTTTTTCTCCTTATGATTTTGATTCATTTGACATCTGTTCTGAACCTTGTTGAAAATAACAGAAAATCCATGAAGCATCTCATGTTTGGAGGGAGATTTTGTGAAAAAGCAGCTTTATCAGGAATCATCTTCCTTTGTCTTTCCATCCCTCATTTTTCTGAACACATTTCTAACCTATAAGCGAATTTGAGATCTAATGGTCTTCTTGAATGAGATATACCAAGATATAACTTTCAAAGCTCTTGGGACCAAAATCTTGTGCCTTGCTTAAAGCCCAAGGAAAGTAACATTACATGGGAATATAAGAGATTAAATCCTTTGTTCAGTTCAGATCTCCTGTGTGGCACAGCCACTGAGTCACATTCATGGCTGCTTTCTATTTAGCATCACTGCAGCTTGGCTTACAGTGCTGCAAGAGCATTTCTGTTCCCATCACTGTGCTGTGCTGGCACATGGGCTCCTTTCCAGACTTGCAAAGTTCTGCCTTTGAGGTCCATTGCTAATTCCGGAAGGCTATGGTTTATACTATGTCACAACATTTGTCTGTGTGAATTCTCTTGCACAGTTGAGTCACAATATTTCTGTTGCTTTTGAGGAAAATTATTCCTACACTTAATGGGACTGAAGATTTCTAACTCGGAGATTGTGCCAAAAATTGCCTCTAAAATGTGCTTGAAAATGCTTATGTAACAAGACATGTTTCCATTGTTATTTCCATCCTTTACTCATGAAATCTACTGTGAAAATTAGATAAAAGGTCTTTCCAGGACCATTTCCTGGACTTCCGTCCTAAACTACACCCCTTAAAGGAAAATCATGAGTGCCCATTACAAAGAAAATCATCAATAGTTAATGAGCTAGGTAGGAACAGGTTACATACACTAATAAGTCCCTAATAATTCACTTCTTACAGAAATTGTAGCACTTGATGTAAGCCATACTTTAACTCCTTCAGTATGGAATCCCACCCTTCAAAACACACTAAGTTGTAAGTTAAGACAAACAGCTATCCTTTTTCAAACATATTAAATGATTATATGTATATTACCTTATACATACATTTTATATCTATTTTACTCAGAAAACGCTTAGACACTCTGGTGATAAGCAATATACCAAGCCACAAACTCCTTACTTTGGTATTAGTAGAGTTGGTAAGAAAACAGAAATTACTCTCTAATGAGAAATTCCTACATTTTGAATAATTGCAACTTCCCATCAGAGCAAAAATCAATGTTTCCAGGTACTTTATGGAGTCAAAGGGCTTAAATATTTTGTTTTGGAAAAACTGATGTAACATTTCAAAATATTTTGTTCAGGTGACATTAGACGATTGCAATATACTTTCAAAATTTAATTGTAATTAATATATGTAACATACTAGATAAAACAATGGAAATTAAAATATCTTATTTTTACTTTCAACCATATCGAATATCTTCCCTCAGAAATGTCAAAGAAACAAACATTGCTGTCAAACATTTTTATATTGTCAGAGCATTATTTTTTAATTGAACCAATTCATTTTAAATGTTTTAATCAACTTGATCTCTTTATTTTCCTTTACTTTTTTCCTATTAATTGCTAAAGCTAGCCAATCACGTACTGATCCTCATAAAAGTGTTTTTAGTATGCATAACAAGTATGGATGGTATTCAGGCAAGTGGAAAATGAAAACAGGAGAAAATACTATTCAACATCACTTGGTTTATCTCCCTCAATATAAGTGCAATCCTTGCATCTATCAGGAACGAGGTTTGTAGCAGAGAGGGTAATGGTTTAATGTATTTTACAAGACATTACTTGTACCTGTCTGGAATACTATACACAGTTCTGGTCATGTTCAAGAAATATGAGTTCAGACTGATTACTAATATGATCAAGGGTTTGGGAAACCTTTAATGTTGGAGAAGACTTCAGCCTAGTAAAATGGAAGTGGAAAGAAGATCTATTTTATCTAAAGAATAAATAAATTGCAACAGAATAAAAGGATATACATTGTCAATTAATAACTTTTGTTCATAAATTACAAGAAGGTTCTTATTATCTGAATATTTCACTATTGCAACCATGAGTCATTAGAACACAGGTGAATGAGAACATATATTTAGGTTGTAGCTTCCTAAATTTGGGATGAAATTGTGTCGCATAGTTGCTTACAATAGCAGGCATTAGAACTAAACATTCCATGGGCTGCTGAGAGGTGTTTCAATAAGGACTCTGAGTTCTTTTTAAGTTTTCTGCAAGTTTTCTTTACAGGAAGACTAGGACAGAAGGGGCATTTCTGAAAGGGAGGGAAAGAGCTGCAGTGTACCTGCAACCATTAGCTTAAAAGCACTCCCAGATCCAGTAATACAGAGATAGCCATTAAATGCTTTTCCAGTTCTATATGCTATGTTCTCATGTTGCTAAAGGATGGCATTTCCAAGCATGCCAACTGAGGACTATTTTAAATGAACTCTTTAAGCAGCAGTGTGGTGAGAGGGTAGTCTGCTGTGTTGTTAACAGCTCTGTTGTTAAAAGGTAAGGTTATATTTCTAATTGTGACTTTAATGGCCACTTCTTACTCTGTGTTTCTGCTCCCTGTGTGCTCTCCACTTATATCTGCTACTTTAATGACTACAGCAAATTTCTACCATGACCATTAGCACAGTAGAACAAATGCAGTGATGGAATGTCTACTAAATTATTTTTTGATTCATGTACCATCAGCAAATTTCTTACATGTTTTCTTATTACTGAGTCCTATCATTCAGCCAGAAAGCATAATTTCCAGTTTCCAACTTGCATTTATTTTATCTCAGAAATTCTACTGATCTGTCCAACATGCCAGTTACCACAGTGGTAGGCAAGAAAGCAGGCAGTGTAAGGCTACTTCTCAAAGTCATAGATCTTTACTTTTTATTATTATTGTTCTGCTTGATTAGGAGTTAAGCTGAGAATCGAGAAAATGGAAAGTAACATCATTTTTTCTTTTTACCCTCAGAGTAAAAAATCAAGGGGCATTTCTTGGTGTTATTTTTATGTTTGGTTTTTCTTTCATTATTGTAGTTACTGTTTTTTAGATTATTTGCTTTCATTGAGTTATTCTTTGCCTCTCAATGTGCTCACACTGAATTCAGATTCATATCCTGTACGGATGGAAAGAACCATTATGATTATCTATTCCAGCCACCTGTGTAACAGGCCATAAAATCTGAACCAATAATTCATACATCAAGTTCATATCTTCTGCTTGAGGGACAATATATCTTTTAGAAAGACATCCAGTTTTGATTTAAAGTCTTGATTCTCTCTGACTAATGTTTACACCTTTCTAAGCCATCCAGCAGGCCTGGAAACACGCTGTAGGGAAATGGTATCTTGAGGTTCTCCCTCTGTTGACTTTCATGTTAAAATTGATCATTTAAAATTGACTTTTACAGTATTTTTTCCAGTACTTAAAAAAAACCCCAAAACAACAAACCCCCAAAGAAAATAATATTTAATCATGTTTTCTCCTCTCTGTAGGCATAACTTCAACAAATATTCAATGAAGGACATGACTTGCAAAATAAAATCTCTTGCAGGAACTTCACATTAGTAAAAAAATGGTAAGGAGTCAGTGGTAATGTCTGCACAAAACAGAATATATATCATATTTTAAATAATCGGTTCCTATTGGATTTTCTGAAAAAAAAAAAAAAAAGAAAAAAAAAAAAAAAAAAAGCCTTTACCTTAAAGTTCCAGCTGTTACAGAAACAAAGGGAAAGCTGGTCAGAAAGCTGACCTTGATCTTTGTCCTGCTTCCATTAGTTGCTAAATCTCATGAAGTAGATAAACACTTCCATCAGTCATGCTAAATCTTCCTACAAGATTGTACTTACATAGTTTTTGTGGCTAATCAAAGGAAACGTCTGCAAATTTTGTGAAAGTGAACTTTTTCTGGTGTTTGCTAAAAGGCATGGCAGAGACTTATGAGTAGATTTCTGTTCTTCAGAGATAAAATAATTAACATTAAATATAAACAAACATACAAACAAAACCTAAAATAAACTAAATCAAGTTGAGAAAATTTCAGTTTGCCTCATGATGAACCTTATTTTGGAAAGCATACTTCTTTTCGGATCAAAGGAAGAAAAAAGTTTGCTTTCCTTCAGAATTAAATAAAAGCTTTTACATTCAAGAGTTTTACTAAAGCTCTTTTGAAGAAAGAATCATTTTTTGTGTCTAACTACAAATCTAATGAGATATTATATACCCATTTTCTTTACCTATCTAGGAAAAGGGGACATTAAGGGAGTGATTAGTTGTAGAAAATGTTGCTAGAAGAAACTCTGAGAGGTCATCCAGCCTATTCCTCAGTCCAAAGCAGGATTAGCTACCAGTACGTCACTCCTGATTGATAATTCCTCAGTCTGATCTTAAATGCCTCCAAAGACAGGGTGTTTACGAGATCCTTAGGAAATCTATCCTAATGCCTCACTGTCCTTACTGTTACAGATTGTTTTCTGTATATCTGAACTCAAGTTCAGTTCCTACAATTGCTTCTCTGTTTGTGCTACCTCTAACTTGCTGGGCACACTGCTGGCCACAGCATTTCAACTAGAGCTTGAGCAGTGCTGAGTAAGTGGAAGGATTACCGGATGTGTTTTGCAGACGATGCTCTGCTTGTACATAGCAGTCTGATATTTGCTTTCTTTGTAACAACATGACACAGTTGACTCATGCTCAGTTAGCAATCCGCTATAATTCCCAGATCATCCCCATTTGGCCAGTTGTTTCCCAACTTATATTTGAGCAGCTGATGGTTCCAACATAAGTGGAGTACTTTTCCCTTGCCCTTTAATCTTGTTATACTGGATCAAACTCAGATCATCAGCTGTTGTATTCAGTGTTCCTTAGTGATAGCTGCTTGAAGAAATATTGCTGGACATGGATTGATTTTCTGTGGGAAATTATTTGCTGACACCTGGTCTGCAAAGCATTGTATCTGTATCATCTTATTCCTTTTCTTCCACAGAGTCTAGCTTCTAAAGCAGCAAGTTCCATAGATTTGCTGTGTAATGAATGGTGTATATTTTTTTAATTCACATTATTAAATCATGAAAATGGTGAAAAAGGTGTTTTTCTTTTTTCTTTACTGGTATGTATCTACTGGTATGTATCTTATTTTGATAGTTAACAGAAAGAAATGAACAGACCTGGAGGATCTGACAATCATACTACTGTTCATAAGCTCTTTTAAATCGTAAGATGAGATACAATTATAGGACTAGGATCCTTGTCAAGAGGTGTGTGGTATTACTTTTAGTCATAGCGCATTTCCTTCTGCTTCAAAACTATTGATACTCATGGACACAGACTCTGAGTGAAAGATTCCAAATGTCACTGTCACATACACCTGGGGTCATTGCAACAGAATTGTGTGCAGCACAGTCCAAGGGGTTTATTCATACACCATATTGAATATTTTACTGGGATACACCAAGATATTCATATGGCATAAGGAAAAAATAAATTATTACAGTTCATATATGACCAATTAATGTTTTTAACATAGCCAGCTAGTTCTCAACATAGCTTTGATATCAATATGTGTTTTACATGATACTGTGAAGAATTCAATGATTGTGCTAACCAGGACTATATTTAAAAACAAAACAAAACAAAAAAAAGATCATGCCTAGTAAATTTGAACTACTTTGTTTTCCAGCATCTGTACAATTTTATATTTTATATATTTTATATATTTTATATTTATTTTTATATTTTATATCCATTCATATAACTAGTTTTAGCATTACAGTAAGTGTGATAAAATCTTTGGAAGTTTATAGGTGAACCATCGGAATCCCGGGAGCTTTTATATTATTATTATTATTATTATTATAATAATAGTTGTTGTTGTTATCATTATTATATTATTATTTACCCCCTGCCAAAAATGTCAAGGTGCATCAGTAAACTTAGTACAAGATCAAACCTTTGTGATGTGAAGAAAATATGACTGTGAAGCAGGAGGATTAAGTGTTCTGTCAAGGATGGTGCTGCAGTTCTGAATTATTTACAAAACATGGAATTCAAAATAGTAAAATTCTGGTTTCAGAGTCACAGTTTGTAAACTGCACATCTGAGAAATACATTTTTTGATGCTTCCCAACTTTGGGGCCAAAGTTAAACACAAGTCATTTCTCCAGTCATGAATACTTCTATTGATTTTGGACTCTGAGTAAAAGAAAACTCAGCTGAGGTCACAAAGTTTCTAGTGTGGCAGCCACAGTGCAAGTGATTAAAACCCTGTCTCTCACCTTAAGCATTCCAATTCAGTCTTGTGAAGTTTAACACCTCACCTCAAGTCTCAGCCAAGTCTCAAGGGACTTTGAATTGACATGGCAAACACACCTCCAAGTTTAACAAAGAAGCCGAAAAAGACAAACAAGGAAAAGAAATACTTATATGCCAGGAGGAGCTATTCCACAGAGATTCAATCCAAAGGAAAGCTGGAAGAAAACACTGCAAAAGCACATTTTTTTCCCCTTTCAAGGGCTGTAACTAGTCCCTGCTCCTACCATAGGAGGGCTCAAGAGTGTCCAGATAAAACACTCTCATCTTTTACCTTAATGAACTCTGAACTGACAAGTCTTTTATGACAAATTCAGTGTTCTAGCAGTAGCTTCAAAACTATATGAGATTTGGAGCCCCATTTAAAGCCATATCTGGTCTGTCTCGCCTCTGTGACAAGTTCTCTCAGTTCTCATCTGGGTCACTAAATGGAGATCCCATGATAGGGAAAACTGACATCCCATTCATCTTGCTTTGCATGAGTGCTTTGCCTGTCAGAAGAGCCACATAACAATGTTAGTTTTATATACTCTCAAGAAATGCAGCCCCAAACTGGCTGCCAAAAACCAAGCAGGAACAGTGCAGACATGAGAATATAGCAAGACGAGGAAACAAATTGAAAATTTAGATGACTACAAATAAAAAACAAAAGGGCAGTTGTCATGCTTCCTTTTTTAACCAGAAAGATGAATTGCCTTCTTTTTCCTACATGCTAGTCAAAACCAGGTGTATGAAAAATGTCATAGAGTTTCAGGTCAGAAAGGATGATCTGATCATTTAATTCATCCTCCCCCCAGGGTCTTATATCTGTTCCAGAACTCTTAAATCGCGCTCAGTGACCTTGGTTAAGATTAGGCATCCCTTTCAGCACACCAGAAAAATTGATATAGGTCTCCATTTTAGATAAATGTAGAAGAAAGTGAAACACACCAAGAACAGATCTGACCACTTCTGTGCAGAGGGATGAAAAGTTCTTTCAGACCCCAGCATACACGTGGCTGAAAGTAGTGGGGGGTGTGATCTGACTGCAATTTTTCTTTATTCAAAATAGTATGTGTTAGGGATGTGTTGAGGAGAGTGCTTTTTTTCTCCCCAAAGCCCTTCAAAAAAAGGAAGTCAACCATAGTTTTCAGAAAGCCACAGATTTCAGAGCCAGAAGAAGCCACCAGGCACCGTGCAAAGTTCAAGCTCAACAGAATAAGAACTAAGCTAAAAGTGGTTGTCAGTGGGAAATCATCATTACAGGGGGATGTCACAAGTGGCACTCAGGTTTTGAAGCTCATGTTTGCTTTCTTTTTTCCTTTCAATTTGAAATAAATATATAATTAATTCTAAAATGTGTGAATGACACAATCATGTTGTGGAGTGGCAATTCATGTTGAGCATAAGGCAGCTATACAGAGTCATTGCAAGAATTTGCTAAGCAAGGCCCACTAAATGTGTATATATGTCTAAGAACACTTCATTTTCAATAATGATCTTGACATGGTAAATGTGTTTATTTAGGAAATGGGAATGCATTCCAGGTGAACAGGGAAAGTGGTTACTTTGAAAATGACTAAGGAATTTTAATACAAAGGCAACTCAGAGGAGGTCTCAAAGGCAGAAAGACCAATATGGTCTTTGGGTGTATAAATTGTTGGGGACCTACTTCTGTGAGCAGGAGTAAGACAACAATGTGTCTCTTTCAGTGTTGTTTGGTATGTGTAATCTTAAAGATAATAAGTAAAGTTTTGCTGAGGTTCTTCTTGAAAGAACCATTCAAAGCTTTGAAAGGCTGAAAAAATTATGCCTGAAGAGCAGAAAAAAAAATATTTACTTTGAAAAGAGTTCAATCTGTTTAGTTTATCAAAAAGAAAATGGAGGAGTTGTTTGATTACAGTGTTTACATTGTGTCTTTTAACAAAACTATTGTACTAAATTATCAAAAGAATGAACAAATATTTTTGCTGTGTCATCACACTGAAACTGCACAACCATTTGGAAGATAAGCTTTTAGTCAAATTATGGTAACAAACAGGTTAGGAAAAACATCAGTTTGTGATATACAGCATGTTAAACAAATTATTGTGAACCCTCTACCTTTAAGTTCTATGTATGTATCCATGAAAAAGAAAATAGCTAAGAAGATAGTGGAAAACTCATCATTTGCACAACATTCAGTTATAGATGTTTTAACTCTTGTGGTGGTAGGGAGGGAAAAGGAGAGATGAGAGCAAGAAAGAAAAGACTTTTTTGCTATTAATCAAGATGGACTGAATTTTCACTTGAAGGCCATTGAATTCTTTCTCTTGTTGCATTATGATTATGAAAAGAAGGAGAATTGATTTTATTTGCATTTGCCTGAACGATTTAATAGGTACTAAAATAAAACACTTCAGATTTTTGGCTACTTTGGCAAGATTTGACAGCATTTCAGCCTAGATAAAGTGAATGGTTTACTGTGGAACATTTAGAAGACCTCATGCAACCCTCCATAAAAAATGTGTTGCTTTAACTAGTGTCTAAATGATGTGCAAGTCAAATTAAAGATGGCATTTGTCATCTATACAAGTAAAGTGACTCATGCACAAAATTGAAGGGAAAAAAAAAAGAAATTTGTTATCACAAAGTCTCTTATTTGCTGCTTCATCTTTATATAGCACATGAGGAAAGAAGAGCAGAACCACTTAAACCCCAATAAGTCTGAAACTAGGAAACAGATTATAAGCCAAATCTAGTCAACTGTAAATGCTTATTAAAGATGAGTTTAAAAGGAATAGTAAAGTTACTAGGCTCAAAGATAATCTATAAAAGAAGACTAATTGAAAGGGGTAGATGAATGTCAGGCTTCACTTTGCAAGCAAAATAAATACAGACACAGACTTCAAATTCAAAAATTTATGTTTGCAACATTTTGCTATATTTTCTACTGAGATTTACTCTTACTTACATCTCATTGCAATTTTTTCTAATCCTTTGGCCATCATAATACTGACATCTATATAGGAAATTGTATACAACAGTTTCCTTCTTCCATATGAACAGACATATTATATTTTCACTCTAGTTGTGTAAAGCCCAGAGGAAAAATTTTATGGTTGTTCCACAGAACCTCATATACCAAAATAAAATACGTAAATAAAACCAGCCTTGCCCACTTCTCTTGAAAACAATGGAAAGGAATTTCAAAACACAGCATCTGAGACATACTTAGGGTTAGATGTCAATACAGGTCTAAGTATAATCTTTCAGTAATCTCATTACAAGCTTCATAAATAGAGTGGGTAGTGGCCAGTCATCAATGTATAAAATACTAAAGTGTTCTAAGATTTTCATATCTAGTCAAAGTATGTTGAACTCCCAAGAGACTGTTGGTTTCAGGCCCATATATTTAGAAGGATGTGGCATCTTCTAGAGAACTCAGTATGAAATCTGCTGCAGAAATGTTTGATTTCCTTTCATGTTTTCCAATTGTCGTTATAACGGTGATATCACAATGTTGTGTAAGTCAAAAGGACAGCATTACTGTTACAGCTAGTGTCATCAAATATTAACAGTGGCTCATTTACAGTTAGATATTTAATACTATCCAAATATTCCAAGTGTTCTTCTGTACTGGTCTGGATTTTGGGTCTAAAATAAATTTTTTATGTTGTGAGGACTTCACAACACAATTATAAGATGGGTTTTTCTATTTTTACTCATATCAGTATAATTCTAAGCATGCCATTTTTTCTGCACATTTAATTTAGGTAATACTACAGTGTTTGCAAAGAAACATCACTTTAACTCATTCACTGCAAAGAAAAGCTTGCACATCTAATAGTCTTGAAAAGAAAGAAAGAAAAAAATCTTTCAAACCCCACAGGTTTCTGTAACAATCCTGCTATAGAAGCACTCAGAAGAACTGCAGGTGCAACCTGATAGCTTCAATGCAAAAACATTTTAGAAACTCTACCAGAAAAATGTGGCAAGTATTGGGATTATAGGACCTAATATCTCCATCACTGTCATCATCATCATCATCATCACATACATTTGTATAAACATTTTCAGGACAATGAACCTTTGCCCACTTTAAAGATGTTAGAAATTTGTATTATGTATCATATTGTATGCGTAGTAGGCATACATTATACAATAGTAAATAACAGTGGGATGATTAAGTCAATAAACTTTTTAAAGGATGTGAGAAATTGAGGTAAAAAAATAAACAGCTAAAATATGAGTTGTTTATTTGCTTGGCTTTTGGAGGCATTGGCAAGAGGAATAGTAACTTTCCTGTTAGTTTTGCTGCGACTGTCATGAAAATGAATTTGTGTGTTTGTTTAAATGTTTACCAAGGGCATGGACAATGACAAACAGGATTCTCTTAGTTATGTTAACATTACGAATGACGGTAGTTGCTAATGTAAGGCCCAAATTAATTGCACTGAAGCCTGAAAGTCAAAACTTATTGCAAGTGGGAGTGAAGACAGTATTTTATGTCCAATACACAATGGTTCATTCTTGAATTTTACCCATAGATTTGTTTTCATTTCATCTAATTTCATTTTTTGTCTTTGCTTTATATTAGTCATTCTGCAGTGGCAAAAGTGCAGGAAGGTGGTAGATAGACTTGTGTGTATGAGATTTTCCCTGATATGGCATCTTATGGTAATATGTTGACCTGCAACTCCATAGCAATAATTCTGCTGAACGTTAAAGAAATTGCTTTCAAAGCTATAATGCCTCTAGGCACTTTGATCAACGCCTGTGCTTCCTTCGTCTGTCTCTCAAAGGGGCCCTCAGCTCTTAAGAGCTACAGCTGGTCCCTCTCTGCATGATATGTATATGTATACATCATACAAAAGTAGCATAGGAACATAATACGGTTGAACCATGCAGTTCATAATGCTTACTGAATGCTTCCACAGTTTTTAGGTGCACACTGTGCAATCTTTTTGCCTCATGTCTTCTAGACTGTTTTCCTTAGGGTTAGCTATGATATTCCAATGTCTCAGCAGTTTCCAAAAGCTGACATTATTTATGGTATTTTAAACACCCTTCCCAAAATACTTTGTCCATTTCTTTAAATATAGAATACATCTTACTGACTCTACACAATTTCAGTCTGAACTGGAGATGAATGATGAATTTAAGGTTTTATGTTTTCCATTGAGGGTTTAAAAAGGAGCTTCATGCCGCTGGGATATGGGCATTCCCACTTTTCAGGTAGTATTCAGTGTTTTTTGCTTTTGACAATAGTTTTGGAATTATGTTCCAGAAAAATCTTTTAAATATTATGGCTCCCTTAAACCTCATATACTTGTCTTGAAATAAATTAATGTAGAGTTTTACAGAGGAGAGTAAGTAACAATTGCTACTTACAGCTAACCTCCTTAATTCTCTAAGGTATTTTTCAGAATGATTTTCAGTGGGCATGTGGAGAGAACATGATGATGTAAGTATGGTTATGTTAGCAAAGATTACCCAGAAGACTGTAATTCTTTTATGGCTTCACTGTCAGTTAATAATATGGCATGCTGATAAAATATTTTTACCACAACATCCTAGACTGTATTTCATATATATGAAAGTTTGAAGCTTACAGGAAAATATGAATTTATTGGTTACACAATCTACCACTGTGACAATTCTGGAAAGAGTAGTCTTTTATATCTGCAGAATAGGTACAGAACAAGCAGTGCATCTGCAGACTTCTTGCCAATGTTCCTTAGTCTTGACCTCAGGTGGCTACTTCTTGAAATGAGAATGAATCTCTGCTCTTTCAGCATTTTTTTCCTTTGCCGAGACTGCTGTTGAAGTGCCAGTTACTTTCTAAAGTATGAAGTGTCTTCAGAAAACTATAATTTTAAAATATATCTGAGACTCTTAGGCCAAAACTGTCCAATGTACAAAGCCAGTAAGGGAAAACAAGCAAAGGAATTGTACCGGGTATGAACACCGCTCATTACCTTTCTAGTAGATTTTAGCTCTTTAACCTTGGTAAAAACATGGAGGCATACCATACAATCTTTCTGTTTCTGAATAATGTACACTTTATGTTTTCCATTATAGCATCTTCTAAGTCAAACTCACTTGAAAGGATAATAAATCAAATATTAGGACACAATACAGCTATAGGCAGACATCCTGCAACCACCCAGGCAAACTTTGTCATGCAAGTCCAAACGAGTCAAATGAGATTTATCACCCACCCAAGCAGGTGACTGTGGATTTGTTCTTTGAGCAAAGAAAACCAACAAATTCCTTGGCTTCCTGCATCCTGTTTACTTTCTCAAGTTTCAGCATAGGATTTATTTACATGTTGCATGTTATATATTTACTTATTAACTTTGGCTTGTGCAGTTTGATGAGTTTAACTTGTTTTGTGAACAAAAAGCACAGCAATGCAAAAAAAAAAAAAAAAAAAGCGGTACTTTCCTGGAAATGGATAAATACCTGCCTGCCGATGGGAAGTAATGAATGAATTATTTTGCCTGCACATGCAGGTTTTCCTTTACCTATTAAACTGTCTTTATCTGAACCCACAAGTTTTCTCACTTTTGCCCTTTTGATTCTCTCCCCCATTCTACTGT
Source organism: Haliaeetus leucocephalus (assembly GCF_000737465.1). Lineage (NCBI taxonomy): Eukaryota > Metazoa > Chordata > Aves > Accipitriformes > Accipitridae > Haliaeetus > Haliaeetus leucocephalus. The sequence goes on along the minus strand of NW_010972468.1, from coordinate 3,369,774 downwards.
GGGGGGAGTAAGTGAGTGGCTGTGTGGGGCTGAGCTCCTTATCGCGGTTAAACTACAACAACAGCAAATGTTCAGGCCCATTTTAAACCTAGAAATATTTTAAACCTAGTAGGATAGAAATAGGTACTCCAGACATGGTAAGTACAGAACTTTGCCCTAAATAGGGTAGAGTTCTTGGGAAGCTTTACAGGTTTTTGTACTTTGATGACAGCAACAACTAAGACTGGTTCAAATTAAACATGTAAAGTGGAAGATCACTGTTAATGAAAAAGCAAATACAATGTGCAGAAGAGACATTACAGAAAGCAAATCCTCTGTAGCCCATAGACCCAGTTCTCTGTTCCACAGGCTCATGGATGCTTGTACAAAGAGCAAGTAAAAAATGGCTGCTCATTTTCTGACACCAGATTGACCTCTACCCACCTTACATGGGTGAAATGAGGTAATACAATATCCTGAATGGAAAATTTAGAATCATAGAACAGAATTATGGAACGTCTCAGGTTGGAAGGGCCCTCAAAAGATCACCTGGTCCAATCTTTCATGGGAAAGGGAGCCCAGATGACATTATCTAGCACCCTGGCCAATTGTACCTTAAAAACCTTCAGTGATGTGGACTATACCATGTCCCTGGGGAGGTGGGACCTAACAAACACTGAGTAGTGTGGGATGATCATGCCTCTATCTCTGCTAGTAATGCCCCTGTGGATGCAGCCCAAGATCCAATTTGCCTTTGTTGCTGCAGGAGCGCACTGCTGAATCCTGTTCAGCTTGCTGTCCACCAGGAACCCCAGGTCCCTTTCAGCAAGGCTGCTCCTCAGCCACACAGATCCTAGCTTCTACTGGGCTCTTTGGCTATTCTGTTCCAAGTGCAGGACTTTGTGCTTGTCTTTGTTCAACTTCACACTGTTCTTGCTAGGCCACTCTTTCAGCCTGTCCAGGTAACTCTGTAAGATGGCTCTCCCTTCTGGTGTGTTCATCTCACTACTCAGTTTGGCGTCAGCAAACTTGGTGAGGGTGTTTTCAATCCCATCATCCAGATGTTTAACAGCATGGGGCCCAGTATTTATCCCTGGGGGACCCCACTTGTGACCCTTTAGTAAGGCTGCCAGCCTTACTAAAAACCATCGATCACCACCCTCTGAGTGCAACCTGTTAGCCAGTTTCCCATCCATCTCACAGACTACCCACCCAACCTGTATCTTGCCAGTTTGTCCAGGAGAAGGCTGTGGGAAACAGTGTTGAACGCTTTGCTGAAGTTCAGGTAAACAACATGCACTACTCTCCCCGTGTCAATGGAAAGTGTTACTCTGTAGTAGAAGGTGAGCAGGTTAGTCTTGCATGATTTGCCTTTAGTAAATTTGTGCTGGCTTTTCCCAATCACCTGCTCCATTTGGCTTGCAATAGTTTCTAGGAGGACTCGTTCCATTACTTCCCCAGGGACTGAAGTATGGGCCTGAAGTTTCCTGGGTCCTCTCTCGGGCTCTTCTGGTAGATGGGTATGACATTTGCCCTCTTCCAGTCACCAGTGATATCCCCTATTTCCAAGACCTTTCAATTATTATAGACAGTGGCCTTGTGACAATGCTGGCCACTTCTTTTAACAGCTTGGAGTGGATTCCGTCTAGGCCCATAGATTTATGTGGGTTGAGCCTTTGGAAGAGGCTTCAGACCAGCCTTTCCTCCACTACTGGTGGGTCGACACATGAGCTGTTGTATCTACTTGCTCCTGTGATCTGGGGTCCAGCTACGCCAGTAAAGACAGAAGCAGAGAAGGTATTGAGAATATCTGCCTCATTAGCATTATCAGTAACTAGTTTCCCTGCCCTGTTTAGTAATGGACTAAGTATTCCCTTTATTTCTGCTTACTGCTCACGTATCTGAAGAACCCTTTCTTGTTGTTCTTGACATTTCTGGCCAATTTCAGTTTGAACTGAGCCTTAGCCTTCCTGACTGCATCTCTGCATGCCCTAGCAAGGTTCTTATAATCCTTGATGGCTATTTGGCTACCTTTGCATAGCCGGTATGCTTATTTTTTGCTTTTAAGCACACCCAAAAGCTCATTATTAAGTCAGGATGGTCTCTTGTTCTGTCTTCTTCCTCTCCTTTTCTGTTCTTTTACTTCCAGGAGGCTGTTCTTGAATAACTCCCAGCACTCACAAGCTCCTTTGCCCTCCGTGGATGCTTCCCATGGAATCCCTAGGCTCTGAGTGCATTGAAGTTGGCTTTTCAAACTCCAGGGTCTTTGTTCTACGACTGGTCTTCAGTGTGTTCAGCAGGATCTTAAACTCCACAATGTTGTGGCCACTATATCCAAGGCTACCATTGATAGTTACGTTGTCAAGCAAGTCTTCTCAGTTTGTGAGCAGTAAATCTAGCAATGCACTGTGCCTAGTTGGCATGTCCAGCACCTGTAGCAGGAAGCATTCCAGGAACCTGATGGAGAACTCGTGCACTGCTGTGTTGTTTTCCTACCAAATGTCTGGGTAATTGAAATCATCCATGAGGATCAGGTTCTGTTGGCCTGAAACTTCCTTGAGCAGCCATAAAAAGATTGTGTTGATCTCATTATCCTGACTGAGAGGTTGGTAACAGATAATATAAGGTCCTCCTTGGTGACAATCCCTCTAATTTTGATCTAAAGGCATTTGATAAGAACTTTCATGGTCTCCATAGCTCACCTCCGTACACTCAAATTTCTCTTTTACATAACACACAACTGCACTTCCTCTTCTTCACTTCCTATCTTTCCAAAAGAATTTGTAGCCATCCATTGTAGTCTTCCAGTCATGTGTGCTTTCCCACCAAGATTCTGTTATTTTTATGATACCATAACTCTCAAACTGGGCACAGAGCTGCAGTTCCTCCTGTTTGTTGCCCCAGGCTACATGCGTATAGATGCACTTGATGTGGCTGAACTTAGGGTTCTTGCCTTTGGAAAGGGTTGGGAAGCATTCCTCAGTAGTCTGGTAGGTGTGCTCATCCACTATGTTTCGTATGAATATGCAGGTGTCACAGCTTTGGACACTACCCTGCAAATTTGGTTGATTAAAGCACAGTTTGGTAAGTAAGTCAGCCAATCTGCTAGCAAAGATTGCTCTGTCTCTTCTAGATAAGTTGATCCCATCTCTCCAGTAGGCTGTATTCTTTGAAGAACATTCTGTGATCATAGAAACCAAAGTCCTGGTGAAGACACCAACCATGAAGTCAGGTATTGATCTGCATGATGTGTTGACTTCTACCTCCACCCCTATCTCTGACTGGTAAGGCAGAGGAGAAGATTTCTTTGGCACCTATGTCTTCCACTTGTGCCCCCAGGACTCTGAAGTCCTGCTTCATCTTGCCCAGGTTTTGCTTTACCGTGTCGTTGATGACCACATGGAGAAAAAGTAGGGGTTAGTAATATGTGGTTTTAACCAGTAGTGACAGTCTTTCTGTGACATTCCAGATCTTGGCTCCCAGTAAGCAGCCAGCCTCCCCTGACTGTATATCAGGCTGGCAGATAGGTGCCTCAGTGCCTTTCAGCAGAGACTCACCCACTACTAGCAGTGGCCACTTCCTTTTGCAGTTTTTAGTATGTGCTGTTGGTGCAGTTTCTCCCAGTGAATCTTGCTCTTTGGTCTTGTCTGCTGCCAAGGCTTCATATCTGTTGCTGGTTGGTACATACGAGGAAGGGGAGTGAAGTGACATCTTGTTCCCATGGGTCACCAGAAACCATGGCACCTCCTTCTCCAAGGTGCTGTCTGTTTGCTGTTGAAGCTCTTTGCCTGGTAGTTCTTGGAGGTCACTGCCATGGGGCCTTAGTATTTCTTCTTGCAAAGTCTTGAATACTACTCTCTCATTCACCCTCCTTAATAGAGTGTAGCCTGCTAACTTCCTCATGTACCTCCTGCACCCTCTGCCTGACTGACTCCACCAGAGCACACCTTGTGCAGATGGAGCTTCCACCCTCCTCCACACAGGAGGCAAAGGTGAAGCGTTTGCAGCCCTCCTCCTGGACAGCAGATTCCATGATAGGAATCCCTGTCTGGGTGGCCGCCTCCAGGCTAGCCTGGCTAGGAAGGTGATTTCTGTCGGCTGCAGAGCATAGCCCTCACCTGGTCTCTACCACCATGCTTCCAACAACCTCAAAGCACTGCCTAATAAGCCCTTCTAATTCCCTGGAGACCTCAAGCTGCTGAGTAAGCTTGCACAGCCAGCAGCAACCTGGGGTGACCGTACTGCTGCACAAACTGCTGAGGCCACTCCGAACCGATGCTGCTCCCTGTTTGTACACCCTGTTTGTGGTGCTCCCTTGGAGCTGGTTATCTGTGGCTTCCCACGGTTTGAAATGGCCGTGGGGACAGCCAGCATGGCCCAACTCTTGCCTGCACCTCTTGTGAGACTTGGCTGGTGCCTCCACATGCACAGCCCAAGCGTGCTGGGGGCCCAGAAACCCCCTCAGGTACCTGCCAGGGACCCCCCAGGCCTCACGCTCCTCTCAGCATGTGGCTACTGCTGGTACTGCTAGTACTGTCAGCTTCCCGTGATTTGGCCTTCTCTTTTTGCACCTTCTGAGTGTAAAAGCTAACAACAGAAGCTGCACTCCAGATAACAGGTTAGGCTGCTTGCTGTCTATCACCTTTGCGAGGCGTCTGCAGAAAATACCAGCAAACGAAATAATGGAACTGTATCTTCATTTCAGTGCCATGTTAAGATCTATAACAATTATCCTTATCATTTTTTCTTCTCCTGAATCCTAGCCAAAGGCAACCATGCTGTTCTGCAGGCATGTGGAATGAAGGATTATGTGACACCATCTTTTCCAGAATACTTACAGCCAATATACAACTGATAAAACTGACCTGATGAGAGAAAATTTATTTTTTATTTTAGCTTCCATCTCTTAAAGCTTTACTGGATTTATTAAACATTTTTAATATCAAATTGGCTAGTATTATTGGTTGATAATTCATAATCTGTCTTTTGCTCTTCATGCTTTTATGGTTCAGTTTTAGAATCTTCTTCGTGCATCTGTTAGCTTTTCCTTAATTTCATAACTTCTGATACATTTTAATAGCTGTGCCTCTAGGTACTGATCATTATGTACATTCTTTGTCTATTAAGTATGAGTTTAAAAACATCTATGTTAATATGATTTCATTATCTTGAAAATAACTAATTTTAATAACTTTCTGAAGTAGGTTACATATATCTACCTACGCAAAATAGTTTGTTCTGAACTTAAAACTAGACATGATTGTCATTAATGAGATCTTCAACAGTTATACCTGGATAGGAAAAGTCAGAGTACAGTTTTATCTCTCTTACGTTATGTATCTAAATTTCCAATATTTGCTTTTGATTACTTAATACTCTTACATCCAAACTCAGATGCCTATCATTAGATACCTAAAGCCACACTAAACATTAAGCTGTAGGTAATAACTGTGAAAACAAACCCCCTTTGTTAATGGATTTCAGCTACTTACTAGCTCTTATTTTGTCATTTCTTTTGTCAAAATTCTGTCTATGTGTGGGAAGCCTGTTCTGGATAAAATCTTCTACTGTTTTGCTTGCGTTCCCATAAGTGCTCACCTTTTGGCTTTGGGTCAAATCCTGGTCCCATTGACTCGGTGGGAGTAGAGCTAATGATGACATCAATGGGACCTAGATTTGGTATCTTCTTCATTTATACTGTGTCTGATCAGCTCTGTTCAAAAGAAACATATTCTGCATCAAATGAGAGGCCTGGCTAACTCTATCTGAACAAAATTGTACCTTGTAAAACCTTATCAGAAAGTGGATGCTCCCCAGCAGCATATGAGTCTGTTAGAAATCTTCACCAGAGTTTTCCATCTGGAGCATACACAGGCCACATTAAGGCTCAGTCGTGCAATATCTTGTATACTGAATCTCAATAATTTCACGGAAATCAAAAGGAACATCAATGGAAATATTTATTACTTTCACTGGGACAGAAAATCACTTCGGCTACAGCTTATGCAGCCAAAGTAAACCTTGATTTTCCATATAAGGTGTTGATTGGTGTCAAGTTTAATTCAGAACATCCTGCTCAGATCTGACATAGTCTGATAGAACAAGATTCCAAATTCTAGTCTTGTGGAAGTAAATGGCAATAATCCCATTGACATCAATACAACCACGATTCAGCAGAGACAAGGTCTTGTGTCTGTTATGTCATCATAATGACACATATTTTTAATATCGTTCTCTGGATGTTACTGTGCAGTGAATAGTGCACAATTACCCAGAAGAACTGGTATCAGAACTAAGAAAACATACTTTTCTACTTCTGTGAATATTTGGAAAAATTATTGTCATGAACATCTGTGTATTTACAAAAAAAATGGAGAGTTCAGAGGGTCCATAGCATCATTCGCTGCAGACTGGTAATACACTAATCTATTGTACAGTATGTATAATTACAAAGTATTACTATTTAACAGTAGAAAAACCCGTCAAACAGGTTGATACCATACTGATATTTCAAGGTTGCCTTGGTTTTGGGGAAAATAAACTGTTGCAAAGGAAGAATGGATGCCATTCATTTCATTTAATTTTAGGCATCATTAAGTCATATAAATCTAAGCTGGTAATCAGAGGGCCTTTATATACAGTCAGTGGAGGTATCCTGACATCTCTGAGGGCAATTTTAGGTACTCGCTTTAGAAGGGAATGCAGGCACCTATTTCTCTTCTGAAAAAGGGAAATGAGATGACTAGCATAGGCATAGATAATTACTTTTTAGATGTCTGAAGATATGTGAGATGAATCCCATTCTATGAAGTTAATTACAACACCTTACAAAGTATGAGGCTGTCAAATTACTGTTTTCATACACATCTCCTCATCATCTTGTCTTCTAAGGGCTTGTCTTCACTCCTGAGAAGACAAGCAAACAAACAAAAAGTTGTGTTTATTATAGCCTCGGGGAAACTAGCATGAGTAAGATGAGAATACCCTTAACACAAGGCATTCTACTTTTACTCTGAAGTAAACTTGTCCAAATCAGTTTCAGGTAGAGTAAAAGGCTGACCTTAATGTGTTTACACATCTCTCAACTTCCCATCCTTTCTGCATCAGAGAGGGCTGACAGCTTCTTTATGCTTGTGAGACTCTTTATTATTACCCCTTTCATTTTGATATTCACTACCCCCTGCAGTAGGACAATTTCCTTTTGATTATACCTTTCAAAATGTCTGTGTGAATGTGGGATTCAAATAGATTTCCTAGGCAATTCACCCCTATCGCTTCTGTGAATATTTACCAGATTTCAGGGAAATGCCTTTACTGGGAGTGATTGGTTTATGGCAGTACCGAGAGCTATCTCATCGGCATGTTCACTGTGGGGTCAGTCTCAGGCTCTGTTCTTGGGCCTTTAGCTAACCTCACTGTATTCACACTGATGCATTACTGCTCTGCTAGTCAAACTGGTTTCTTTTAATGATTTAATTTTATAAATTTATAGATTCTGAGGCCTGAGGTGACAATTACGGTGCTCTAATGTGACTGCATAGCATAGGATGAGAATCCAAACTGAAGCTCGGTGATTTTGCATGGGCAGCCCCCTCCCTTTTTCCTTCCCAAAAGTCATTTGACTTCACAGGCCCTAGAGACTGTCATCTGTGATTTCATAATAAAGCAAGACGTTATGAAGTTCTGCATTTCAGATAATTCACAATTTAGTGATACATGTTCTGCTAAGGTATATAAACGACTTCTCCCTTGTATCGTGATAGGAACATTTATTTCAATACATCATAAACTCTAAAATAACAAGATTCCTCTGATTCAGCACTTGAGTTTTCTAAGTTCTAATATGCAATTTTATTTATGGCAACCGAGATGATGAGGCTCCATCTGCTTAAACAAACATCCCTACTACCTAAATTACTAAAGAATAATCCTTGAAGGGACCTAGTACCAATTGTGTCTTTACTTACTGGTTGTCTTATTATAAATCAGAATATGTTATAAAAAATTCAGTCTATGTGGAGAATTTATATTCTTTCAACCAAAGGTGTTGTCCTCTTCTTGCAGCTTAGAAATAAGTAGCACAAACACCATGATTTTTACACCAAATCTTGGTCAGCTATAACAAATTCTGAGTAAGTGTCTCATTTTAGTGGAAATCCTCTATGTTTACACTGGCAAATAATTGAAAACAGAGCTTGACTATGTATTTCTCTGCCTATTTTATGAATCTCCTTAATGAAGGCAATACTGGGTTTATGTACTTGTCCACCTACTTTATGATTCTCCTTAATTAATGTTATAGAACTTTAAAAAAATATTCATAGTTGTTCTTTTTATTTTTTCCATTAAAAATAAGCTTAAAGTTAAATCAAGTAAAGGAGAAACAAAGAATCACAAATCCCTGCCAAAATTAAATACAGAGAGAAACTCCAAAATATCACAATGCAATTTGCCACCAGCACTAATTAGAGCTATCAAAACAGTTCAATATCACAGTTATAAGAAAAAAACACCAATAAAAGTGTGTATTCTTGCCAGTGTCATAATTATAATTCTGCCACCTTCTGGAACCATTATGAGAAAAGTACTCGAGTCACCAGACAGTTCTGTCATAGTAGGAAAAAAGACAGTTTTCACTGTGTCCCATAACTTGCTATGCAATTCATGTCATTATGGACTTCTTAATCAAATCTGGATTGGAAGATCATTCAAGTCTACCTGTCATTTTAAATCAAAATTTTTAACCTTGGGATGCAACTGATAGTAGTATTGTTGTCATTCTTTCAATCAAGAAGATAAGTCAGTAAAAAATATATTTTTGCAAAGCGTACCCAGATGTTAAATTGCAAATGGTTGGTCCCTTTTGTATGGCAAGAAGTTAAATCATTTTTATTTTCTAACAGTGCCCAGGATTAAAAACAAAACAAAACAAAACAAAACAAAACAAAACAAAACAAAACAAACCATAATGAATTGGTCTGTAACTATCACATAAAGCAGCAGCCAAATTAAATAATTTCTATTGTCCAAACACTTATACAAAAAGAAACTGTTTTATTGTCATTTTCAACTGGTGAATTCAACTATAGACCATTTGCATGGTGTCAGGATAAAGTAATATATCAGGAGAATTCTTTATTTTTATGAAATATTAGTATATAAATTTCTGATGTCTCCTTGGGGACAGTGTCTTACTCTCCTTCAACTACAGAACACCTATGAAGTAGTCAGAGAAAATATTGTGGTTTTATTTATGACTCATTCTTTTCCTGCCATATTTCAGCTGGGTTCAGACATATGTAAATGAAGAGTCTGCAAGAGAACAATGTAGGCAATGATGAAAAAATAGTGTTACAGTAAATGATTAAAAAATGAAAACTGGTCTTTGAAAAACAAAAAGAAAAAAAAGAGAAAATTAAACAATAAGGAGATTAAACAGGGGAGCTTAATATTGTACAACAACAGATGGAAGCTTTTGCCTACAACATGAAGGAAATAAGGTAGTAAACCAATAATACCTTTAATACGTATCTGCATTTACTTATCATGCTACATGAAGCCAGCTTTATTGCTGATGGCCTGGGGATAAACATCTATGTTCTCAGAGCCAATATTACCTTTAGCATTTGTATAAGGGTTGAATTATGTGCGAAACTAGAAAGGTTAGGGATTGCTGGGCATCTGCTTGTTTGGCCTTGAGTGTTTTTTTATTATTAACTTTTATTTGTTGATATTATTTTTAACTTTCTTTAATTAGCTCTTTGACAATATAACAGAGGTGTTTTAATTCTCCTTTTGTCTCTAGAAGAGATAAACATAGTAAGGCAGAGAATAGAGCTAATAACAGTAGCTTTGCAGCCTGTTTTCTGTATTTGTGAAGCAGAATCCAAATATTTCTGAGATAACGGCTGAAGAATAATATTTATGTGTGCGTATGTGTGAGTGTGTGTGCTTGTGAGAGAGAGAGAGGAAATTACAAGATAAATCATTGCATGACACATACTAGCTGAGGTAGTCTTGTTTATGTGTATGTGTCCATGTAGCTGGAATATTGGGATTGTTTGGAACATATAGAAAATAGCAGCAGAAAAACCTTTCTTGCTTTCTCCACAGTGCTGTGTTTCTATCGACCATTGTCAAATGCAAAATTGAAGTCAACAGTTTGCTTATATGTAACTTCTAACACAGTATTCCCTAGTACATTAAATCCTTCATGGGTGAAGACTTCAAATCATACTTCATTGACTGTACCTGTTAAGCTGACAGGTCACACAGAGAAGCACATTAAGGAAAGAAAAAAGCATCAGGAACAAAACCCTCTGGTTATCTCCGTGCAATCACTCAGTATTCAGAAATCAAATTTTTACACCATCCAAAAAAACATGTTGGTGGCTTAAAAAACTGAGATTTAAGAAATGCTGAATGCTGACAACTTTGATTTACCTTTGTCTTCCAACTTGGGAAGAGGATTTTTTTTTTCTCCTGAAAACTCAGCAACTATAATCTTGAGAGAGGAGACCAAAAGTATTTGTGGGGAGAGAGGAGCATCACAGCTGTGAAGGGGAAAAAAAAAGTGTGAGAGGAATTCTAAGGAAAACAAGAGACCTAACTAGACACTTGCAAAGGAAAGATTGTGCTAAGTGGGGGAGAGGAGCTGCTGCAAAGATATTTTGGAAATGTTTTGGGGAATGACAATTAATGGGGAGAAAAGCATAATGCTTACCCATTGGAATTGTTCCAAAGCTGCTTTTTCAGTGCTCATCTCCCCATAATGCCAGTATTGCCAACACTCAGGAATCTCTTGTAAATTACTTGGTTGTAGGGATGGGGGGAAGTCTTAGAAGAACAATTCTTGAGAATGACTGTTCTCACTCAGCAGGTGAGCAAAAGGTCTGCTGAAGAAACTGGCAGACAGATTTGCCAGTTGTCTTACTGTTACGGTGCATTGGTAAGGGGTCAAAAGACAGGGCAAGAGTTTTAAAATTCTTTTGCTTCTTTTTTCTTCCTGTCCTGGAAAATGAGAAGAACCATAGAAAGAGCAGAGATGAAGCTAAAGGGGGCAGAGCTATTTAAAAAATGGTACTATGCAGGCAGAAGGGTTTAATGATCAGAAGGGATATGAATTCTGGAAAATAAAATTGATCAGGGGATTGCAACAGAATAAACTGGTAGAAAGAGTATGGGATATGGGCTAAAGGAAAATGTAAACATTCATTTTCTTCCAAAGGGCTAAAATTCCCTTTTCTAATATTGGTGGGAAGGTGGCAAGTCTATTTATCTCATGAACATGCATATGCCCAGAAATTATTTGGAGTTGAAATGAGATATTAGAGACATACAATATCTCTATAAGGATTATTTGGGCAACCAAGCTCATAATCTATCATCTATTAAGATACATACTACTGTTTTCTCTTCTCTCCTCCCCACTCCTCAACACAATCACCAATACAAACTGGTCTTCATCCCTCAAACCTGTTGAGACCTCCTGGAAAAAACTTGTAAGGGAATTCTAGTCTTAATAATGCACTTTCCACTAGGACTAACTCTCCCCAGTGTTTTCAAATCTGACATTTAGAGCTACGTGCAAATTATTTGTGACTGAGCAAATTAGCTAATTAAATAATTGGCTTAGGGCTTCATAAAATTTGGCTGCTATGGAAATGAGGCTGCCTGCTATCTTACAAGCTTCATCTAAGCGTTAAAATACTTCATGTCTCTACTCCAGCTGAAATTGCAGTAGTAGCAGATTTGTTTTTAAAATGGTTGTTTATAGAGTTGTTCTGGCATAGTTTCCAAATCACTATGCAGTGGGATACTTCTTCTGAAAAGTACTGTACCCAAATAAGACTTCAGTCTACCCTCCTCATACCATACATTTACATAACAATAACTATACACAATGATTTCAGTTGTTGTTCAAAATCACAGCTGGTTTTTGGTATTTAGTGTACTATATTGAGATTTGGGCCTCTGGATAATGCAGAATGAAAAAAGTAAGGAGTTAATTTTATTTGGAATAATACAGATAAAGATAATTCATTCTGTTTATCCCAAAGTACCAGACCAAAGCAAGACTGTATAAAACAAATTAATATATGTTTAGAACAAATTCAGGGTAATTTCACTTTGCCTAGCCCTTCAGCCATGTGCCCTTCGTCACCTCATTAAGTTATAAAGATAAGTACTACTACTGCACGCAAAAAGGATATGGGTACTTTCATACATAATAAGACAGAATAATTAAATAGCCTGTTACAAATATATGTAAAGTGAAACATAATTGAGTGGGGTTTTCTCTGTTTGTCACTTATTGAAGAATGTGGCACTGATACAGGGAAAGAGACAGACCGTATAGAAAAATATTTTACTGTTGTTGGGATCCTCAGAACTCCAGCCCAGTGCAGCTCCCCTGTGCCTTCATGTCTGTTATAGAGCATGCAAAGCACCACTTATTCTCTGCCACCAGTGAACAAGACCCTTTGCCCACTGAATTTCTCAGAGTGGTACATAGGGATGAATGTTGCCTGTTTTCCAAAATACAGCTGCTTCTGTCCATTATACCTTAAAATATGTCAGAGAAGAAAAACAACCACCTACATGGGAGATAGTCAGGACCTTCTCTGAGATTCAGCAGCTTGAACAGCCTCAGTGCCCACCTGCAGTAGAGAAGGAGGCAGTGTCTACCCCCAGAATGAAGGTAAGTGAAACCTCTGGAGAATGGAAAGGATGCAAGTTGGTGACTTCTGGCATGAAGAGAATGCCTACTGCCCCACTTAACTGCTTACAGCTGCAAAATAGGTTCACCACTCTCAAGATGAAGAGGAGCCAGGTATGTCTACAAGCAAAGAACCTAGGCCACCTCACCCCAAACTATGTAAGACTACCAGGAAGAAATGGCGAGTCAGAGGCACCCATCTGCTGACCCGATCAGTGATCTTGAGAGATTTGCTGCCTGCCAGGGACCAGGATCCAGGATGTTGTGGAGGGATTGCCAAAACTCACCTGGTCCTCTGACTACTACACACCCTGGTCTTATTCCATGTGGGCACAAATTATACTGTCAGGGGAAACCTGGACAGGATCGAAAGTAATTACAGAACTCTAGGGGTGGTAATCAAGGCCATGTGGGCCCAGGTGGTGTTCTCCTCAATCCTGCTGGTGAAGGGAAAGGATGTGAAGAGAATGGCACTAATAGGACGAATCAATAATTAGCTGCAGAACTACAGTTGGTGACAGGATTTTGGGTTTTATGACCATGGGACCCTGTTTGCAGATCAGTGTCTGTTTGAGAGAGGTGCAATTCACCTCACTAAGCAGGGCAAAGCTATTTTTCCCGAGGGGATGGCTGACCTCATAAGGAGGGCTTTAAACTGGGAATGAAAAGTGCCTAAAAGTCCTCTCCAGGAACTCAACATGCTGGGGTGTCTCTTTAAAGTGCCTGTACGCTCAGGTATGCAGTAATGGGAATGAACATGCTGAGTTAGAGACTCATGTATGGTTGCAGGGCTACGATCTTTTTGGCATCATGGAGACATGGTGGGATGGTTATGCCTCCCATCACTGGAGTCTTGCAGTGGTGGGATATGGGCTCTTTAAAAAGGAAGGAAGGAAGAGAAGACATAGAGGTGAGTTGATCTTTATGTAAGAAAGCAGCTGGAGTGCATGGACCTCTGCCTGGCGATGGGTGAGGAGCCAACTGAGACTTTGTCGTCTGCAATTAAGGAGAAGACAGATGGAGGTGATGTTACAGTCCGCTATAGGCCACCCAGCCAGGAAGAACAAGTGGATGAGACCCTTGACAGACAGATAGAAACACCCTCACTTTCACAGGCCCTGGTCCTCATGGGGGACTTCGACCACCCTGATATCTGCTGGAGGGACAGCACCGCAGGACTTAAGCAATCCAGGAGGTTCCTGGAGCGCATTGGTGATGACTTCCTCCACCAAGTGATAGAGGAGGCAACAAGGAGAGGTGCTCTGCTGGACCTTGTACTCACCAACAAGGAGGGGCTCATTAGGGCTGTGAAGATCAAAGGTAGCCTTCGCTGCAGTGACCATGAGATGGTGGAATTCAGGATCCTGAGGGAGGATGGTCAAAAGCAAGCTCACAGCCCTGGATTTCAAAAGAACAGACTTTGGCCTCTTCAAAGATGTGCTGGGAAGAGTCAAATGGGAGAAGGCCCTGGAGGGAAGAAGGGCCCAAGAAAGACAGTTTATAGTCACCTTCTCCAAGATCGGGGAACTCAATCGGAGTGAATAAGAAGTCAGGCAAAAGTGTCAGGAGGTCTACATGGATGAAGAAGAAGCTCCTGGCCAAACTCAAACACAAAAAGGAAGCAGGCAGAGAGCTGAAGCAAGGACGGGTAACCTCGGAGACATACAGAAATGTTGTCTGAGCATCTAGGGATGAAGTTAGGAAAGCTAAAGCCCAAATGGAATAGACTCTGTGTGGGGACGTCAAAGGCAACAAGAAGGACTTTGTTAAGTACATAGGTGACAGAAGAAAGACCAGAGAAAATGTGAGCCCATTGCTCAATGAGATGGGGGACCTGGTTACACAGGACATGGAAAAGGCTGAGGTACTGAATGCTGCCGTTGCCTCAGCCCTACTAGCCAGACTGGCCTTCAGGAATCCCACGTCCCGGAGACCAGGGGGAAAGGCTGGAGCAAGGAAGAAGTACCCTTTGTGGAAGAGGATCAGGTCAGGAAATACTTAAGCCAAGTGGACATCCATAACCCTATGGGCCCTGAGGGGAGGCACCCATGAGTGCTGAGGGAGCTGGCAGAAGTCATTGCAAGGCCACTCTTGACAATCTTTGATCGATCATGTCAATTGGGAGAATTTCCCAAGGACTGAAGGAAAGCCAGCATCACTCCTGTCTTCAAGAAGGGCAAGAAGGAAGGCACCTAGGGAACTACAGGCTGGTCACCTTGATCCCCGGGAAGGTGATGGAGCAGCTAATCCTGGAAACCATTTCCAGGCAAATGAACATCAAGAAAATCGTCAGGATTAGTCAGCAGGGCTTGACCAAGGGGAAGTCATGCTGGACCAACTTGATAAACCTCTGCAATGAAATGACTGTCTTGGTTGACAAGGGGGGAGCTGTGGCTGTTGTCTACCTGGACTTCAGGAAGGCCTTTGACATAGTCTCCCGCAGGACTCTCATAAAGAAGCTGTTGGTGCCTGGGCTGGATGAGCAGACTGTGCGCTCAAGTGAAAACTGGTGGAATGGCTGGGCCCAGACTGTGGTGAGCAGCAGCCCAAAGTCTAGCTGGAGACCAGTAACTAGCGGTGTACCCCAGAGATCAATAGCGGGTCCAAACCTGTTCAACGTCTTCCTTAGTGACCTGGATGATGGTGCAGAGTGTACCCTCCAGCAAGTTTGCAGATGACACCAACATGGGAGGAGTGGCAGATACACCAGAGAGTCGTGCTGCCATCCAGAGGGACCTTGACAGGCTGGAGAAATGGGCTGACAGGAATCGCGTGTAGTTCAGCAAGGGGAAGTGCCAAGTCCTGCACCTGGAGAGGAACAACTCCATGCACCAGTACGAACTGGGACCACCCAGCTGGAAAGCATCTTGGCAGAAAAGGACCTGGGTGGGGGTCCTGCTGGGCACCAACTGGAACATGAGCCAAAAATGTGCCTTTGACAAAAAGAAGACCGTTCTGATATTTTTTTGTAGGTGTCATCCTGGAATACAGACACTGCACAAATAAATAATGTATAGTGTACTTTAAATTGTTTGAGTTATATTTTGTGTTTTGCTTACTGAGCATCTGCAGTATCTAGGGCTCAACCAAATTTCCTTTTCCATCTACATCAGCCATGAATTTATGGATACCATACTGTAAAAATAGTCATGTTGGTCATTTTTTATTCCCTCATGTATTTTGACTGAACATTCAAAACTTTCTCTGCTTCTTCCATTGCTGAATTTAACAGTGGGAATGGAAGAGGATACATAGTTTGCAATGAGATGGAGTCCTATCCAGTACTCTATGAATTACAAAGACAGCTGAATCTTTGATTTTTGTGAACAGGTGGTGAGATAAAAGATTTACGTATGGATGGAAAATGCATAAACTTTCATGACTAGCTAAATTTTCTTGTCTGCATAAGAATTATTTCAAGAAAAAGGATAGCATTGTCTCTTCTTTTTTTGTGGATATACCTGTAGCCCAGTAAGTATGACTTGTGCAATTACTAGTAAAAGGCCACAGGTGCTGTACTGACCTGACACTGCAGGGTCTCAGCAGTTATCTGGGCTTGTCTTGGCCTGAGCTGGTTTTAGCTGTTACAGCAGTTGTCTAATGGTCAAGTGACAATTTGACTACTGGCTAACTTATTTTTACTTAGCTCTTTAAATGCTACATATTGTAGACATCTGACAAACCCAAGTAGTCACTGTACAAGCAATGACCGTTTATTCTAGTCCTTTACCATTAACTGAGGCCATCAGTTTAAAAAAAGGGGGGGGGGGGGAGAATACGTTATGTTTCTCTCTATATATATTTCAAATTCTAACAGGTTATTTAATTATTCTGTCTTATTATGTATGAATGTACACATATCCTTTTTGAGTACAACAGCAGTATTTATCCTTATAACGTAGCGTGTAATTTTCAAACTTCTTCTGTAAGCCAATGAAAAGAACACCAGCATTAAGATAACATATAAAAATGACTCTAAGCAGACCCCAAGACTGAGAATAAAGGGTTCCCAGCTATCAGTGTTAATGCATCCTGGACACTGTGGTGGTGACCTCTCATAACACTCCCTTGCATTTTATTGGTGAAACCTAAAACTGTTGACCCAGAGAAACACTGGGAAGGGTTCCAGAGAAGCCAGGCAGATAGCATGAATTTCTTGTATAACACTTTCCTTGGACTACTCTTGAGGAAGTGACTAGTTAATTTGGTCTAGAATTGTTATCATCCATTGTTAGTAATTGGACTGATAATTACCACTTGTATTTTGGTTGCAAGGTTAAGACCTCAACTATAATAACAGTAAATTCTTGGCTACACATATAAGGTGTTTTCCCTTTAACCCGTAGCAAGGATTTGAGGAAGAACATCTGATTTCCCTAGTTAGTTTTAATTTGATGAGAAATAAAATTATGTTCTTACTTTTGATTAAATGCTAATGTTTTCATAGTGACCTTTCAAATAGTAGTTACTCGGTTGTTCAAGTATAAAGCATTTTGGTCTAGCTACACTCTCACAGTCTAGTTTTTCATGATTGCTTTTTTTTATTTAGAGAAGACTAGTTTCTTCCTTGCTACAAACATTTTTAAGCTATAAATTTAATATATGAAAAATAGCTATTTCCCATCCAAATTGTTTGCTTGAAATCTCTACCTATCTTCTTTCAGGCTACAGCAAGGTAATAGAATTCCTTCCCTATGGGGAATAAGCAATCTAATACTGTTATAAGTTGTAAAATGAGTCTAGAACAACTATTTCTCACTAAGAACATTTATATTTATTGATTTATCATGCATACATTTTAATGCGACAAGTGAGTTAAGATTTGTCGGTTTGCATTGCAGTGCTGGCTGGAATGTGATCTATTGATTTCAGGAATCACTTCACTGATACCTGAGGCTTATGACTCTGGCATCACGATAAGGAGAGAATGCAGTCCAGTAGGTCTAAAATAACTGCCTGTATTCCCTGTGTGCTTAATATCCATAGAAACCTTTGAGGACCTGAAGAGGGAGATTGGGTATACACCAATTATTTGTTCCTTGTTCATATTAATCATCTAAAGATCTTCTTTGCTTCTAACTGGTAAATTAGTCCACATATGCTAGTGACAAAAACTTGATCAATTCTGAGAGGTAAATATTCCATTTCTCTCTTACTGACACGTCTAGGTTGTTTGGGTTATCTACATTGAAGTTTTGGGAACCAAGATACTATCTGCTCAGTAAGTTTAAATTTTCATGTTAGCCAATGTACACAAAGCTGCATTTTCACCCAACAATTTTGACAATAGTTTATGTAATTTTCTTATTTCATACTGTATATTTTTTTATTTATCTATTTAGTGAGTATTGTGTTTTGGTTTGGTTTGGGTTTTTTGTCCTAGACCTAAGATCTATTCAGTACAGAGAAGAGCCATTTATGCTAACCACCCATCAGAGAAAGGAGTTAAAACAAACCACAATTTCAGTTTTAAACGATTTTTAAGGATTGATGGCTGAATGAACATATGCCTTATTTTACTCTCTTCCATCTGCCCAAGCAAGTAGCAACATTTTTACTATTCATTAAAATCTATAAAGTGATTCTACAGTCCAAAATCTTGAATAAAAACAAAAACCTTTTTATCATCACCAAAAGCTCAGTTCTAAAATCTGCATTTAGGAGTTGTCAAGCCTTCTGGCCCAGGGGTGGAAATTCTTCTGTCTTGTGCCAGGTATGGTATGGTGTGTTCCAATTAAAGCCTGTTTGATGAGATGAGAACATCAGTCTGCTTTTAGGTGTGAAAGGTACATTCTTTTCTGAAGTATGATTGAAGCCCATAAAATGCTTATTAATTGTATTCAGAAGTGCAATTAAGAAGCAGGAAATTTCCTCTCTGGTCATAAAGCCTCTTTGCTAATGTGCCACTTGGGAAAGGAATCTAAAAGGAAGTATTGCTACAAGATGCCTCACTTGTTTTCCAGAACACCTTGTAGGTTTGGAAACGTCTGAGTCTCCCATTCTTCTCATGAGTTCAGTACCTGTGTGCGCTATGTGCAAAATATCAGACATGGGGACATACCTGAACAAATAGCCCTAGAAATAAAATTTGACATTTCTAGGCTTTTCTTGGAAGCCAGCATAAATCATTGGGGTCCTTGGAAATGGCTGATTCCAAGTGAGAAAAATAATTATCACAGAGGCTATAAAATTGAATGAGGCACCTCAGCTAGCTGTGTGAAAAGAAGGTAAGTTTTCCTGAAATAGTTCAGTTAATTCAACACAAATAACTGACCTTTTTTTGAACCCAGACTATCTGTTGATTCTGGATAGAGGTCCGTGCCATTCTTCAAGTCATTTGGTTAATGGCTGTGGTACTGACAACCTTAAGTAAATCAGCTCTTTAAGTGCAGGCTCCCCCTTTTAGGGTTTCCACTACCCCAAACATCTGGTGGGGCCTAGTACTGGTTTGCCTTGGGTGCAGGTGTCAACATGTTGTCAGCCAGCGGCCTGCAGGGATGGATGGTCTCTGTGAGGAGAGGCTGTGCTGGACATGGCCGGTTCCAGTGGGCTCCAAAGGACCCATCACAGGTTACAGCTGAACACATCATCCAGGATGGTAGTATATTTAAGATGGAAAGTGTATTTAAGAAAGGGGAGAAAATGCTGGACAGGCAGAAAAGGAGGAAGGGGGTGGGGAAGGAGCGAGAAACAGCAGAAGGAACACCAACATCAGAGAAGGAGGAGGAGGAGAAGGAGGAGGAGGAGGAGGAGGAGGAAGAGGAGGAATAGGTGCTCCATGGAGGAAGAGATAATCCCTGCAGCTCATGGAGAGCCCACACCACAGCAGATTTTCCTGAAGGACCCGTGCTGGAAGAGAGGAAAAGTGTGCAGAGGAAGAAGTGGCACCACAGCAGATTTTCCTGAAGGACCCGTGCTGGAAGAGAGGAAAAGTGTGCAGAGGAAGAAGTGGCAGAGATGAACTGTTATGGGAAGGACCCGTGCTGGAAGAGAGGAAAAGTGTGCAGAGGAAGAAGTGGCACCACAGCAGATTTTCCTGAAGGACCCGTGCTGGAAGAGAGGAAAAGTGTGCAGAGGAAGAAGTGGCACCACAGCAGATTTTCCTGAAGGACCCGTGCTGGAAGAGAGGAAAAGTGTGCAGAGGAAGAAGTGGCAGAGATGAACTGTTATGGACTGACTGCAACCCCCATTCCCCATCCCTCTGTGCTGCTCAGGGAGGACGAGGTAGAGGAGTCAGGAGTGAAGGACTGAGGTTGAGCCTGGGAAAGGGGGAGGAATGGTAAAGTTTTGATGTTTGCCTTTTTGATTCCCACTACCCAAAAATATTTATTCTCTTTGGCAGTAAATTAAATCAATTTTTCCCAAGTCAAGTCTTTTTTTGCCTGTGACAGTAATTGGTAAACAATCTCCCTATCTTTATCTCAACCCATGAGCTTTCTCATTCCTGTTGTCATTTTCTCTCCTTCTCCTGCATGAGGGGTGGGAGAGTGAGTGAGCTGCTGGGTGGAAGTTTGGCTGTCAAGGGTAACCCAGCACAAAAATATTAAGCTATTTGTTATTAGGGTGACATATTAGGTTCTCCTTGCATATGGGATGACTAAAAAACAAATAAAGTTGGAGACATCCATGTGAAAATTCATACATCTTTTGTGAATAACATAGAGAAAAAGCTTTCCAGTCAAAGACATAATGGAGAGCAAGGTTTACCGTTCCTTTTATGAGAACAAGAGTAATAGTTTTGATTTAAATATGTAGTGTAGGAACACTGAATTACCCAGTTTGGGATAAGGCTGTGTATGTAATGCACAAAATCTTCTTTAATTCTGATTTGCTCCATTTTTACCCTAACCTCCAATATCACTCCATATGTGAATACATTTTAGGACAGCAGGGAGAGATGGAAACAGCATTAAGTGTCTTCACAGAGAATAGGACTGATGGTGTTTTTAATTATTTTGCTAACATCATTGGAGCCATTACCTCATAATAAAAAGTGCTGAATGGTCACCTTTCCCCAACCTTTCTTACCACTTATCATCAAAAAGCAAAGCATAATGGGCAACAGCTGTTTCTGCTATGCCATGGATTTAGCTACACTCCCTAAGTGAGCAGTTTAGTTCACCAACATTCATTTCTCCATAAGTCCATAATTACAAAACCAAAGTTAATCTGCAAAACATTGGTATCTATTTTTAAGACAGATGAAGGGAGCCTTTTAGTTTTCATTATGATAATTTACTTTTCTTGTTTGGCCTTTCTTTTTCTTTCTTTTGTCTCATTCTGAGATTCCACTCCCACATCTTTGCTCTTCTTAACTATCAGCCTTATTATAATTCTTTCAGCCTTTTCTTTCTCACATCTTTAAAGTTAGAAAGCTACAATTTTGTGTGTTTGCTGGCTTTGCATCTTTATATTTCTACTTGTATTTTGTTTAATTTCTTGGTTTTGTTTTTTTTTTTTTAGTCTGTTTTGTTTCTTTCTCTTGATTTCTGAGACAGTGCCAGTGTCTGGGTCAAATGATAAACAAAGTCTAGAGAACATGTACAAAAGTTAAGGAAACTTTTACAGTAGAAAACTTTACAGAAGGAAAGACTATTATATAATAATAAGTGATGAAAATAGTAATTGAAATGTTTTCAGTCTAAAGGGACAGAACATACTGTTGAGTTTGAGGTTTATTAGGGAAAATCTTTTTTGCTCAAGAATTTTTTTTTAGTTCAGGATGAATTTTGCAGGGAAGATTTTTCTTATTTAAACTATGGCTGAAATTAGACTTACTAAGTTCACCATAAATATTCATTTTTCTATTACATGTAGGTAACTAAACAAGATGATCTCAATTTTCTCTCTTCATCTAGAAGCCTATTTTTCAGATCTCCCTGTGAGTAACTTTGGCAGTTGGGGTTATGTTCTCTCTCTCTTACTGAAAAAAAGAAAAATGTTGGCTTTTGCCCATTTTTGGCATGTCATAAGTCAAAATTATTAATCAGATGCACTAAAAATCTTTATCTTTTAAAGCTGACTTAATATTCCCATCACACTAGAGGGGTCACGTCCTGACTACACTATAGATACTACATTGTGTACCCTGCAGTCCTGGTTCAGAGAATTGTGCAGCTGCCTTCTCTTTTTCAGCTCACACGGTTTCCTTTTCCTGGAAACTGAAGTGCAGAATGTGATCTGGCTGCATCTTAAAATTGTGTCAAGAGCCTGGCCATGTACCCAAACTAGATAGCTAGTCATCTATTTTACAGTTATTGCCTGTGGATTGGGTTCCTAAAATAGAGACAGCTAGAATCACTCATCAATGCTGATTATGTTTTTTAAGCGGGTATCTCACTAAATCTCCTTACTCAAAGGAAAGGCAATGGGTACTTTGCATTATTTCTTGAATAAAATTAGTATTTTTTATTTAATTTTTCCATACACTGGTCTTTTTTCAAATACATAAACAAAAATGTTTGTAAATTCGGGGGGGGAGGAAGTGTTCTTTACAATACAGACCTATTTAAGATGTTTTCTTTTCTTTCTCCTTAGATCAGACAGGTTTCTAGTAAAAGACTGGCTAAAGTGTGGTTCCTTCTAGTCCCAAAGGTCATTACTGGGAAAGTTGGAATAATGCAGATTTTTGGAAGTTTTGGAAGCTGTTGTTTGCGTAAACTGCTTTTCCAAGGTCAATGACTATCAGAGTTAGTTTCGTATAGGGTTTTTGATTGTACTTAGCATTGAGGTCTATGTAAACTAAAATACAGCTCTATTACTAAAGACTTTTTATAATCTTCTGCCCCATTTCAACAGCAAAGCTGTATCATTTTGATTTGTAGGCAGCCTAAAAAAGGCTTACACTATTACTTAAAGTGATGCACAAATCAAATGGTTTTTATTCTCAAGTCCGTGATGAGCTCCTTGGCTAATCTTTATGCTGCCCCTCTGACTGCTAGAGCTTGCATCCTGGCCTGTCAGATACAGTGGAATGAAGGACTGTTAAAACATTGACCTACAGCTAGGATGCAGAGGACTGCTTTTTACAGTGCTACAGGGCAATCTCTTTTATATGTGTAAAGCTTAAACCTGTAGATGTGAAATTCAAAAGAACCTTTCCCTTCCAAAGAGAAGAGTCAGACAACTAGTCATTGTCTAGCACTGATACTCACTAGTGATAGGAATGTGGCAAGTCATAATGAGATAAAATTTTGCTTGTTAGCTCTACAGTTGAACTTGGTGTAGGAGTATGACAGCGAGCTTCTAGTTGTTGATCCTGTAGGACAACTTGACATCTTTCTGGAGCATATACATGAACTGAGAAAGGGTTTTGTCCTATCCCCATGGAAGTCAGTAGAAATCTTGGTAACTTTAGTGACATCCTGGACAAGGCTGCACTTCATCTAGTTTTTAAAGAACAGGGGACAAGCAGTTCTGTTTGGTTACTTGCTACTACACAATGGAGCATAATATGTTCAGATTTTATCAATTTTATCTCACAGGGTTAGAAAATAAAGACTGTTGTGCATTGGCTTAAAAAGTAGTTATTTTTTACATTGTTGACTTCCCTGACAGTGGATTACTAATACTTTCTTTGGTATTTCTGGGATAAAGTGTAGAAACATCTTCATAGTTAAATGTTTCTGCTGATTTTTTTTTTTTAATTTTTTTTTTTAATATACTGCATCACAATGTTTATTGTCCTCCTGGAACATGCTTAGACCTCTAAGGAAAACCATCATCAACCAGATTTCCCCCATCTAGAAGGGGGGGATAATCCATTCTTTGTATGGCTATTTGGATTTTTCAGCTGAAAAAATGTTCTAACTTTCAGCATGGCTAATCCACCACTAATCCTTAGAAACCTTTCACCATGAAACTGCAAGGGGAGACACAAAAATATGTATTACTCATTGTATACCTAATACCCATATGTTAATTTCATTTTTCTTAATTTTCATTTTGAGGAACAGCTAACCTCTCCAAAGATGGGTTAATAGTTCTAGTTCTTAATTATGACAAAGAATTACAAGGTAAAGAAACATATTTATCCTATTTTCTTATTGCAGAAAAGAAAAGATGAAGCTGCTCACACTGCAGGTGAAGTTTAAAAGACATCCTACTTTGCAGAATTCTTATATCAATTTGGAGCAGAAAACTAGAGATTCGAAAATAGATCATTTTGAAAACTCTGTTTGGTATTTGCTGCATAAAATAAAAAAAGAAGATCTCTCAGTAATGAAAGCTTGTGAATTTCTACATTCTTGTAATTTTTTTTTTTTTCCCACTTCACAGCTCTTAACCTTCTTTACTGAAGGGAGAATATACTGTTTGTCTTCACAAACACAACTCGTATAACCTTGACTTGTTGAAAATGAAAAAGAACATGCTATTGCTTTTGTTTAATGCTTTGGGTTGGGTTTTTTGGTTGGGTTTTTCAAAGAAGTTTTTGCATTACGAAGCAGAGCTGAGCAAGGAGAATTCAAATTCATCCATATAATGCATATGAGTTGTATGAACTAAACAGTTACATTATTATTTCAGTTCAAGAGCACATAGCCATTTTCCTGAATGATCTTTTCTTTAACTTCCCCATCTGTGGTGATATGTTTTTTCTGTTTATACTTCAGCATATATGAACTGGAACACGTTCTATGATACGGTCATCCACAGTGGAGGTATGTGTTCCAGTCCAATTAACTTAAAGACTTCTGATCTCAAGCTAGCGTGTGGAAAAAAATGGAAGACACTGTAAGGAAAAAAAAAAAAGGTAATTTCTTCCCTTATAAGAGAAACAAACAAACAAACAAATGGTAAGAAATTGCTTGTCTCTAGAAAAATTTATAAACTGTTTTCTCAGCAAGCACAGAGGATAATTTTTGGAAAGGGGTACAAAAATCAGAACTTGAGCATGGACAGAGAAATGTCTGTATCAATTTATTACGGTAATTATATTTCATAAGAGCTCTTGGCTGGAACTGTTTATACATTGACACTTCTCAAATATCCAAGTCTCCTGCTCATGGGAACTCTAAAAGGGCTCATGGAATGGCTACACTGTCACAGCAGAATACAATACACAACATCCCTTAATAAGGAAACAGTTTATTTTTACAAGCATGGATGCTTTTCATTTTGTAGCACAGCAGTTGGTAGATGAAACATGGTGACAGTAGTCAAACTGGTGAGATCCTCCCTGACCCAAAAGATGCAAAAACCCTGCAGACAAAACCAGACCAAGGGACCCATACCAATAACAATGTTGACTTTCCAGACAAGAAACCATACCTATGCCTGGAAGCAATGAATGTAAGAATTCAACTTCTGCATAGAACTGTCAATGGGAAGAGAATAAGGAAGAGAAGAATTGAGTGAGAATAAAGCTCTGAAACATTCAAGCAGATGATAAAGGCATTTAAAGAGTTTTTCTCTCTCTGACATTCAAGCGTTGTTTTGGGTTTGGTTGGTGTTTGGGTTTTTTTTTTTCACTCAAATGAAGAAGCAAACCAGAATTAGATATGCAAATTTCTGACTTAGAATTCTAGAATTTAGCTATATTCTGAAGAAAGAATTAATGATGGGACATTGGATGCCACTGTGAGGGGAGATATCTGTTTCTCACAACAATCTAATACTAAATAAAGCATACCGGTAGCAAGGGCATCTAAACCAGAGGTAAAAGAACAACACAAGAACACTATTGCAGACAAACACACAGACTGACAACATGAAATTCGGGACCAAAAAGATAGAAAACCCAAGAAAGCAGAAAACTTGATCCAGAGTTTACTGTGAATTAAGCATGAATTAAGAAAAAAATGAAGTTGTGGGCAGAAATACAGGGATTTTTTTTTTTCTTTAGAACAGTGAAAAATAAAGATATTATGTGTTCAAATACAAGTACCCAAGGTTGACACAGTGACCAGTGGAATTAAGCCAGTGAAGCATTGAATTGATGAAATTTGGGTTTTGATCCTATGTGTCCCACACATTCTCTGTGTAACCAACCAAATCCCAACCAGGTTTCTCTGCATATTCATCACTATTTGTTTTGTTTCTCCTTTCCTCTTCTGTAACTCTGTAGTCAACAGTAGAATAATTTCTTATATTCCCCACATTTTGAAGTAGCCTCCTTTCATCAGTCTATGTTTTCTCCAAATGTTCCAGGAGCAGTGTCTAAAGCAGTTTCCCTAGCCTCCTCCTATGTGTCTAATTGCTAATATGTGCTTTCTGTTCCAGAAATGCAAATAAGTGAATTGGATAGGTCACACGAGTTTGGTATAAAATTAGTGCTGTAGCCTGTCCCTCAGTCAGTACCTCTACTCTGTTTCAGAAAGCCATCTTTAAGGTATTTATAGAGAAAATTTTACCTTTGAGAATATGTTATCCTCTGTCAGATTTTCTTGAACTTATTAAGGGTAGGCAAGCAGACTGAAAATAAAAAGACAATATTTTCACATAAACCTTTGAAGAAACTAATCTGAAAAGCAGAAGTACATTTGGGGACTGAGAAACTCCTAATGAAGTGAGCATTGCAGCATGACTTCAGCAGATCCAAACCCACTTAGCTACAGAACACTTGCAGCCATTCAACAACCATACTTGCAACTATGCTTTCAGAGAAGTAGTCAGTTTGATTGTAACTAAATTGTGGACCCAATTTCATTATAACGCCAGCCGTGCTTCTAAGCAACAATATTAGATTGGAGGAATAAGAATAAGCATTAATGATGTACAATAAAACCATTGTGAGGGCAATATAAGGAATGTAGGTAACAGGTAAGATATGTTATTGCATCAAATTTATAGCAGTTAACATACAAAAATATGCTGTACTTAACAGAAAAAATGAATGATAAGCAGAAGTCATCAAGGTGAGCTATTGCAAAGCCACATATAGAGGTAATCAGAAACATATCAAACCACCAAATAATCCAACCATCAGATGAATTGTCATACAACGTCATGGCAGAAAGAGCATGTATTGCAGTACAATATGTCTTAAAAATTGTCTTAACCTTGAGAAAATATGGAGAAAAGTGATGAGGTTCATAAGGAATACTGTGTACCAACAGCAACCAGCAGAGAAAAGGGAAGGTGGAAAAACCTCCAAAGCTGAAATTCCCATATCAATGATGATAACTGAAATAAGATAAGGAGGATTGATCAATACACTTGAAAAACAGAGAAGCTTAAGTACAGTTAGAAGTAAATGGTGCCTGATTTTCTTTTTTAAATCAGACCAAATAAAATCCTATTGTTATCTTTCTTTTGTTAAATGTCTTGTCTGGTTCTAAACAACAGCTTCACTTGTATTGGTATGCTAAAAGGCTTGTTTTATAAAAAAAAATAGATCCTGTAGATTTTATCACTCATGTAAGCTGATACTTGTCCATTATATTCAGGGGAAATTTGGTGTCAGGGAAGATTATAACACAACTTCGAGGCTCCTCTCATGATAATTCTTTTCAGAATATTTTAGTAAAGTGGAAAAAAGGAGGAGGAAAAGGAAAATAAGTGACATGATACACAAATATATAGATTTTTGTTTTCCATCACACTGCAGAAATAGGCAGAGTAATTAGATATAGTTTATTCTTAAAGTAATTTCCCTAATCTTTTGTGTGGTCATCAGTATTTCTCTTTTCAATGAGCAGATTTAGGAATAGCTCTGAACACTTTCCAAAAGTAACAACAGGTGACCTGAAAGACTTAAATACTATTTATTCATAGCTCTCAAAAATGTAATATTTGGGGTCTACATTGGCATATTATCAAAAAGAAATTTAAAAGATTCATTTATTTGAACTGAGAGAGCCCTCAAAAATGCACATAGTTTTTCACACTTTATTCAGTGGGAAAAGCATGTGGGTGTCTGAAGGCAAGATTTGGCCTCTGTGGTTGCAAGCTCTCAGAGAAATTGGTGTTGAAGACAAGGTGCACTATGAAATAGCTTTGTTATGCTACAGAATTGCTGCCCTACTTTAAATGTAACTGTGATTTTTAAATGGGACCTTTCCTTCATACACTTTGGGGAATGTGTGTTGGTGTACATATTGTATCTGTTGTCCCTTCAGTAAAGAAGGTTAAAAGCTGTGAAATGAAAAAAAAAAATTACAAAACAACTGGTCTTGCTATTAAAGACTGAGGCAAAGGAGGTATTAAGTACCTGAGCCCTTTCTTCATCCTTTGTCATTATGTTTCCCCCTGCATCTAATAAAGGATGGAGTTTCTCCTTAGCCCTCCTTTTGTTGTTAATATATTTATAGAAACATTTTTTACTGTCCTTTACGGCAGTAGCCAGACTGAGTTCTAGTTGGGCTTTGGCCTTTCTAATTTTCTTGACATCCCTGTAGTCCTCCTGAGTTGCCTGCCCCTTCTTCCAAAGATCTTAAACTCTCCTTTTTTTCCTGAGTTCCAGCCAAAGCTCTCTGTTCAGTCAAGCCAGTCTTCTTCCCCTCTAGGTTGTCCTTTGGCATATGGGGACAGCCTGCTCCTGCGCCTGTAAGATTTCCCTCTTGAAGAATGTCCAGCCTCCCTGGACTCCTTTGCCCTTCAGGACTGCCTCCCAAGGGACTCTGTTGACCAGGTCCCTAAACAGGCCAAAGTCTGCCCTCTGGAAGTCCAAGGTAAAAATTGTGCTGATCGCCCTTCTTACTTCTCCGAGAATCAAAAACTTTATCATTTTGTGATTGCTGTGCCCAAGACAGCCTCCAACTGTCACATCACCCCCAAGTCCTTCTCTGTTCACAAACAACAGGTCCAGCAGGGCACCTTCCCTGGTTGGCTCACTCACCAGCTGTGTCGGGAAGTTAGCTATCTGCCACACACTCCAGGAACCTCCTAGACTGTTTCCTCTCAGCTGTATTGTATTTCCAGCAGACATCTGATAAGTTGAAGTCCCCCAGGAGAACAAGGGCTAGTGATTGTGAGACTTCTCCCAGCTGCTTGTAGGATATTTCATCTGCCTCTCCATCCTGGTTTGGTGGTCTATAACAAGACTCCCATCATGATATCTGCTTTGTTGGCCTTTCCCCTGATTCTTACCCATAAACACTCAACCCTATTGTCACCATCGACAAGCTCTAGACAATCAAAACACTCCCTAACCTACAGGGCTACCCCACCACACCTGCTTCTTTGCCTGTCCCTTCTGAAGATTTTATAGCCATTCATTGCAGCACTCCAGTTGTGCGAGTCATCCCACCATGTTTCTGTGTTTGCAACTATATTGTAGTTTTCCTGCTGCACAATGGCTTCCAACTCCTCCTGTTTGTTGCCCATGCTGTGTGTATTGGTGTAGATGCATTACAGTTGAGCCATTGATCGCACCACCCTTTTTGTGGAAGAAGTCCTAATTCCTATGTGACCATTCTGCGGCGCTTCCGTGGTTTCTGACACATCAATAACCCTTGTGTCTTTGCGGTCACATGGCTCTCCATCCCCTACCTCCACTGAGATGGAAGACCAAAGGACCTCGCTAGCACACCATCCCTCAAATATTGGCATGCCACCCCTAGGTTTATCTCTCACCCCCAGGCTTACCTCTACTGTAGCAATAACTGATGATGTGTCATCAGCCTAGGGAGCAAACAAAAGGTAAAATGTCTGTCGTGGTTTAAGCTCAGCCAGTGACAAAGCACCACGAAGCCGCTTGCTCACTCCTTCTCCCCCCCGCCGTGGGATGAGGAGAAAATACAAAGGGTCAAGACAAGGACAGAGAGGGATCACTCACCACTTATGGTCACGGGCAAAAGACAGGCTCAACTTGGGGAAAAAAACAAAATCAACTTAATTTACTGCCAATCAAACCAAAACAAGGATACTGGTAAGTAAACCCAGCCCCGAGCACCCCTTCCCCCAGCCCTCCCTCCTCCCGGCCCACCCCCATCCCGGTTCTCTCCACCTCCGGCCTCCGAGCGGCGCAGGGGGACGGGGAATGGGGGTTGGGGTCAGTCTGTCACACCTTGTCTCTGCCGCTCCTTCCTCCTCAGTCCTCCACGAACTGCTCCACCGTGAGTCCTTCCCGCGGGCTGCAGTTCCTCACTAACTCCCCCGGCGCGGGTCCTTTCCGCGGGCCGATCTTCAGTCACAAACTGCCCCAGCGCTGGCTTCCCCACAGAGCGGCGGCCATCTTGTGGGGCATCCACCCCCCGCTCCCCTCCATGGGCTGGGGGGACACAGCCTGCCGCCTGGTCTCCCCACAGGCTGCAGGGGCATCCCCTCCTTCCTCCCTGCCCTCGGGATCTGCACAGGGGTTCCTCTCCCATCCCGATCCCCCGACTCCCGGCAGGTTTCCCCTCTGGAATCTGTTCTCCCAGAGGCGGGGCCGGCTCCCAGCCGGGGAAGCTTCCAGCAGCTTCCAGCAGCAGCCGGCCCTGCAGCTCCCTCCGCCACTACCAAAACCCTGCCACACAAACCCAGAACAACATCAAACTAAAAATCTCTAGAAAAATAAAAAGAAAAAAGAAGAAACCTGCAAGGACATTCTGTGCAAGACATTCCCACTGAGTTATTTTAAGATGAAAAAAACCAACCATAAATGAGATGTAATAAGACAAGGCTGATAATAAGCAGTCAGTTATAGGAAATGTCTTGACTAGTTCAGATTTTTCATGTTTTATTAATACACCGAACAATATATAATAGAAGCAATGCTCTTTAAATCTCAGTACTTTTGTAAAGATTTTTTAATGAAGAGGTCACAATGTTCTTCATTTGTCTCCCCCTTCAATGATTTTACTGTTTTCTTATTCTCTGCAATTGGTCATTGCTGAACTGTGGCATTCCTTCTTCCTACAACATATTCTTTAAACTGTTAGCTACAGGGAGAAGGTACTCCTATTTCTCTCTCTGCAATTGGGTACTGAAAGAGCCTAGAATGCAACCTAAGCTTTCACATTAAACTTTATCAGTGCTTCTTCTGTAGCCCATTTCGAAGTCTTCAGGTTTTGGTAACGTATCTAAGAGGTTATGTAGAAGTTCCTACATATTGTATTCCACCTGTTACAGTTCCTGTCTTACTTGGCAAAGGGGAATCTTTGTGTGGGTTGGGTGTTTTTTTTTTAATTGCATACTACATCTAACAGCAAAGTCACTAATCAACTGTCTTACTAATGCTATTTTGAAAGCTGGATGTCAGTATCCAAACACATTTCTTTTTATATTTTCTGAACAAACACACTAGGCCATCATTTACCTGTACACCGGGAAACAGTTATAAAGATATTCTTACTTCTCTGTAAGTGATTAAATACCTAAGATCACAGTAATGATCATGATGACAATACCCCCACTGGCCTTGCTGTGGTCGGTAATACATACCAGTACATTGGCTGCATCTAGCTTATACAGAGTACATTAAGGCTTTCTTACTTTTAATTTCTTAGCATCCCTCTGTGGGACGCATGCGACATATAATTTTTACACAGATCACTTACGTTGAAATCCCATTTACACAATAGGGTTTTTTAAACTGAAAAATGTTAAATCTAACAGATAAGCTTTTAAAAATGAATTTCTCATAATTTCTGCCTATGTCCTAGAAATTAGGGGGTGGGGGAAGCCTTTTTTCCTCAAGCCTAAACAACTTATCCAGCCAGTCCATTTTTATTCCTTTGGCTATTTTTATGAAAAGACAAATTGTCTATAAGACAGTGTCACACTGAGTCATCCCACTTGGGTCAGATGTCTACTTTTCAGGCAAGGAAATGTCAAAGTGAATGTAAAAGAAAATCGCCCTTAGTGAATATTTATTTAAACATCCTAAAAGGAATTTGCGGGCTCCCAGCAATTCCATCGACAGATTATCTGTCAATATACTTGTGCTGCCACAGCTTTTCATTTGGAATAATCCCTCTCTTTTTCTGTGGACAGCACCATAAAAATTAATGGAAGTGATCCCTGAACTCAGGAGTCTGAGCAGAGATTTGAAATATGACTTCCTGAGTAATAAACAAGGGAAGTGGCAAAGGCTGTGACAGAAGGGGTGGGTTATCACAGTGAGGTAATTTGGTTACTCATCTAGAGCTGGAACTCTGATGTTAACATCATAAAAAAAAAAATTTAAAAAATATAATCACAGCAATTGCTGCCTTACTTAGCTAATACTTTACAATGCTGCAGAAAAAAAGGGATTTACAGGTCTTGAAAGAGATCTTTAACTCATACTCCATTGAAAGAGGTCTACAGGCATTCTGCTGAAGTTGGCATGTGAGGTATTGAGGTTGGTATCAATGGTGGCAGGTGTGAGAGATAATCAGAGATAAGGTCCAACAAAACCAAAGATTGGTTAGAGGAAGGACTTGGAGATCTCGATCAGGAAGATGAAGTCAGTGCACTCATATTTCAAATGTCTCAAGAGTTACAAACAGAAGAATATTTAGATGTTCCTACATAAGACTATTCCAAACCAGAAAGATCCCTGAAACAGCCTGACTAAGAATTCTTCCCTGACTGAGATCACAAAGTTCCACTCAATTTTGTCTTCCATGTTTTATGAATACCTCCCAGTTTCCTGTTCTCATCTGGGCAGTTTAGGGAAGAGAAGTAACATCAATAGAAGACAACTATCAGGTGATGGATTCTCAAGCAAACTGGACATGCACGAATCCATGGGGATGGATGGGATATATTCAAGGATGCTAAGGAAGCTGACCAACTTCACTGTGGTAACTGTGGAGAGGCCCTGATGCCTGCAAAAATGGACATCTTCAAATATCTTCAAAAATGGCACTAGGAGGATTTAGAAGACTACAAGTTGGTCAGTCTAATATACTTATGGACCAAACCCTTCTGGAAGCCATTCCAGGCACATGAAGTTCAGGAAGATGGCTCGGAACAACCAGCATGTATTTATCAAAGGAAAAATCATACCTGACCAGCCTGAATGGTGATGAAATGGCTGGACAAGGAGAGAGTTGTTGTTGTTTATCTTGATGTTAGTAAAACATTTGACATCTTGCTATTGCATTTTGATAGCGAAGATGAGACAATATGGACTTGTACCCAAAGTGAGTGAAAACTAACTGTGCTCAAAGTGTAGCAGTCAACTCTTCCAAGTCTAACTGGCAGCCAGTTGTGAATGGTGTTCCCTGGGGTCGATTGTGGGCCTGGTACTGCCTAATATCTTCACTGGGGACCTCTGCCACAAAAAAACAGGCATCTCAGTGAATTCTCCAAAGACTCCAAACTAGAGGGAGCAGCCAGCTACCTAAAGGTCAGGGTCCAGGGTTCAAAGGGACCTTGACAGGCTGTAGAAATGGGCTGAAAGAAACCTCATGAAGTTCAGCAAAAGCAAATACAAATTCCTGCATTTGTGACAGAATAACACCTTGCAGCTGAACAAGCTGGGGTTAATTAGCTAGAAAGTATCTTTGCAGTAGAAGATGAGAATCTGGGGGTCTGATGGACAACAGCCTGAAAAATGCCCAGTGGACAACAACCAGCAATGTGTTCTTGTAGTGATGAAGGCTAACTACACTCTGGTTACTGCAGCAGACAGGTTGAAGGAATTGATTGTTCTTCTCAACCCTTCTGATACCATTGCTGGAATATTGTGTCCAATTTTGGGCTCACCAGAGTAAGAGAGAGAGTGACAAAATAGAGTCCACATGAGGGTACTTAGGTGGCCAGGGGGTTGGAACACATGGAATATGACTTGAAGATG
Source organism: Haliaeetus leucocephalus (assembly GCF_000737465.1). Classification (NCBI taxonomy): domain Eukaryota; kingdom Metazoa; phylum Chordata; class Aves; order Accipitriformes; family Accipitridae; genus Haliaeetus; species Haliaeetus leucocephalus. The sequence continues at coordinate 3,336,427 of NW_010972468.1, read as the reverse complement.
AGGAATTGTGAAGCAGACAACTTAGGGGGAGGAGAGAGAAGAGGGTTTGACTTGCTTTCTTCAACAACCTAAAGGGTGGCTATAGAACAGCAAGAGTGAAAGAGTTCTTTGAAGGTGCACAGAAAAAAAAGGTAACAGTCAGAAGTTGCTGCACAGGAGATTCTGACTGAGTATAATGGACATAATTGTCACAGTGAAGGTGATTAAGCACTGAAACAGGTTGCCTACAGAGGCTGTGGTATCTTCCCCCTTTCAACACTCAACTGGACAAGACTCAGAAAAACCTGACCTAACTTTGATATTGAAGTTGCTTTGACCAGGAGGTTGACCTGTTCAAGTGACTTCCAGAGATGATGAAAGTTTTGTCACCCAGACTACCTGAAGTTGAACAGTTTTACTGTGTAGTAATTTTAAGATGCAATACTCACTAGATACTAATCAGGAGTCCACTAACCAGCAAGAATCTCTGAATTTTCCATTGTGTGAGGAATAGTGATGAACAATCTCTGGCATGTGCACTGTGTGCAAACTGTGGGAAGTTTAAACAGCAAGAAATGGATGAATACAGGAGAGCTGCTCACTAGACCATGTCCTCATTCTGCTTCGCCCTTCACTGTCTCTTGCCACTTGCACCAGTCCAAAAAAAGGTGGAAAAGGCTCATAAATCATAATTGCAACATTTTGGAAAGCAGAGTAAGTGGCTATCCATTAAAGTCCAAGAGATTATGATTCTCTACTATGTCAGTTTTATTTTGGCACAATGCTGTTTATTTCAACAAATTTTCTTATTTGTACCATTTGATGTAAAGGAGTGAAGAATCAAATATGTCTTTGTAGAGTTAGCCGTTAGGCATACAGATATGTATATTCATCACCAGACTCATGGAAAGAAGATAATTTCAGAACTTTCCATAATAAAGCCTTATCCCACTGGAAAACAACACATATGCAAAGAAATTAATTCTTTTATTCTTAAAAAAAAAAGGAGCTGAGACGAAGTTATGCTTTCCAAAGTCAATGTGAATTCTCCTGTTTACTACAGTGAGAGAAAAATGGGCTCTAAAGTAGTTTGCATAGTTTCCTAATATGAAAAGCAACACAAGAGTCCTTTTTTTTTTTAAGGGATTTATTTCATTTTACTGATCAGTTGCTTACTCCCTACTGGCTTTTCTCAGTCTTCATAAGGAGCTTCACATCTTTGGGTCAGAAAGATAAATTACTTAGATGGGAAGTGTTCAAAAAAAAGAGCTACTTGACCTAGTGGCAGGCTACAGTCTTGCTGGTTTTCTTTTCCCCTTTAATGATGCTAGCCTGTCATTCTGATTGTGCAATGTGATAAATGTAATTTTGAAGGCAATGTTAGCCTGTTGCTCAGCGTTTCAAAACCTAGATGGTGCACCAGACAAATAATGATTTAACTAGACACTACGCTTATACCTTCTGATTTCTACCTAGAAAACATAGCTGGTTATACTAGTACTAGCTGCATAAAAAATTCAGAACAAAAAGGGCACCCACATCCAACAAGCTCAAGTCTTTTCCAACATCGTGTTAGTCCAGTTTTAGGTTTGTGCATTGAATCACACTTGTTGCTGGTGCCATACAGCACCACTGCGAACACTTGGATTCCTAAGCCAAGTACCGTGTACCCTTCACAACCTCAGTGTTGCGGTGTGAGGACCCTTTGGGGCACTGCAGCTGGAGCCATATCTCCTCGGAACACGGCATATGCTACATAGCATGCCCTCTAGACTTATTTTTGGTTTATTAATAGACACAGTATGCAAGTGTCAAAATAGATCCTGAGCATGCATCAACATTAGACATTGTAACTGATTAGGACTTGGATTCAAGAGAGAGCATACCACGTAAACTGTAGGCATGCACACAGCAGTACCACAGATCATAGCCATGCTGAACATGATTATCTGTCAGGAATCTTCAAGCTTTTGTGATTTCTGGGTGACATAGATATCTTTAGAAATGTATTTTATTTACTGTAGAGGATATGCAGAACTGATCTTCTCAGCCATTTATCTTAGTTCCCTTAGAAGCATCTCCAGGACTAGCGTAGATAATGGACTACAAGTTGAAAACTCTGATACACACTGTTGAAAACATGACTTCCTCCTACACAGATTCTAGTGTAGGGCAGCCATGAGAATAGGATGACTAATGAAATAATTTTTTACATCTTCCTGGTGCAATTCTTTAGCTAATCTGGCATAATTAGAAGGCTGTCAGTGCATCTGCAGTAGTCAACACCTTCACAGATCTGGTGCTTTTCTAGTTGGTATTAAAAGGTGTGAATTTCCTCTCAATTACACTTATGCAAAGAAAGACTATTTCTGCTGAGACTAGTGATATAAGTGAAGCAAGATTCAAATTTACTGGCTAAGACCTCATTGTTTTCTACTCTGTATCTTCTGTAGTTTTCCGAATAAATTCAAAGACACTATGGAATGGTACATTTGTCCTTGGTAATATTTTATACTGACTTACACAATAATAAGTGATTACAGCAAAAAGCTTGGATCTGAACTACATAAAAACCACTTTTTTTTTGGCTGTGAGAAGTGGCCTTGAAGAATATATGAAACATAATTGCACTACCTGAAAAGCGTAAAGGTAGTCCACTGGAACTGTAAGTGAGGTTTAACATACAAGGCCATGGAGAATCAAACTCTTCCATCTAAAGTTTGGACTCCATATCTCTGAGTAGAAAGCTCCCATTAATGTTTTAGTAAGGCTTAAAAGCTTCATTTTCTGTTGGGAAAACTTATTATAGCATTAAAAAATACTCAAATAGGCTTTTCACAGGGAAAACGAAGTTTTAATGCTTCGAAAATTGCCATGGGGACTTCATGTTTTGAGAAGAACTTCCAGCACAGCTACCCACTGTAGCTTTAAACAAGTTTTTTCTAAACATTAAAAAAAATTGAAAAATAACAAATTGCCTTTTCAGTTAAGTTGGGAGAGGCATTAATTATGGAAATTTAAGGTAATATAAATAGACTGTAAGCTTCTGCGGTTAAAATCTTTTTTTGGTAGTATTAAAACTATATTGGTCTCAGAGGGTTTAAGTACCAGTTGTGCTGATATCCAGTACTGCAGTGGAGAAAAAGGGGCATTTTTAGGGTGTGATTCACCTGACTTACTTTAGGCATCTTGTTTAAGATGAAAAAAATTGCATCTCAAAGGTTGGACCAGATGATCTTTTGAGGTCCCTTCCAACTTGGGCTGTTCTATGATTCTATTGATTGATTTAAAACTTTCCAGTTCTCTGCATTGATTGCAAAGGCTTCATGAGGTGATCCCACTCTATATGTCTGTATTTTGTCAGATTAATCTTCCCATTTTAGAGACTGACATTACAGTAATTCAAGTTGAAACAGTTTACTGCACAATCATTAAAAGACATGGAAGCCAATTAATTTTTTTTTTCTGAATAAAGTGTGTGCACTCTTCTCTCCATTCCAGAGTATTGCAAGGTTTCTAGAGCCAAAACCAGATTGTGTTTTATTTCTTTTGTATCCAGCAGCAAACAACTCTTCATCCCAGCAATTTTTTCTCTGCTAAGAGATATGCTAATATATCTTCTTTTTTATAGCCTCAAAATGGTTACAGAGAAATGTATACATTAAAAGATTTATGATGCATCAACATCTATAGGTAAATTTTATGCATTGCTGACTTTAAGTATCTAGACATCTATCAACATGAGAAGAAGCTGTAAATTGGTTGAGGTTATGAGAGTACTCATCAGGCTGAAAAAAAGATCACATCTCTAATCGTAGATCCCAAGTAGCTAATAAGGAGTGAACTCTTGCAGAGTCTAGATAAAATTTAAACCATCCTTAGTTCCTGCATATTAGATTAATATTTTCTTCTGTTTTTCACATTTTATTTCTTTTTCCTTTTTTTTTTTCTTGCTATACTATTTTTTCTTTCTTTTTTGAGGAAGTGGTCTTGCCAAACCATCATTTCATCTTCAGAGATCTGCAATGCTAACTGTCATAGATGCACTCTGCCAGTAACTTAATTTTCACTTGGTAGCATTTTATACCCTCTCTGTGGCAATGGAAGTTATCAACTGTGATGCAGAAGAGAGGAGAATCAGGTCTTTTAAGAAACAGATTAGAAGTCTTTTTATCTTGATGAGTAAGTGACAATATCAATGTTTACTGGTGGAAGGAGAGGAAATCTAACAAATACAAGCTGGATACAGGAGTGAAAATAAAACAGAAAAAGCTATTACACAAGCTGAGCTCAGCTCTTGGATGGAGCTTGTCTTGGTAAAGGAACTGATGGAAAGCAAAGGTAGCTTTATGATACCTTTGTGTCTGGATTCTTGTCTGGTCTTTGATGTATGTCAGAAGCAGATTGATTGGGAATGTACATAGAGCTGCCATGACCTTTTCCTCCCTCTCTTTTGCCCTCAGAGGCAAATCAAGAGGGAGAAAGTAAAACAAGGGAGAAGACAAGCCTGGGAAGACTTTACTTTCACCTCCACTGATGAAAAATTCTGAGGTAAAATTTTCATGCTAGGTTTGCATTCAAACCCCACTTCTTACCACTCGTATTTTACTAGCTTTTCATACTAAAGGAGCTAACAATCCTAAATGGTTCTCAAATACTAAAAATGACAAAAAAAAAAAAAATCCACAAATCATTCCTCAACATAAATATCCCAGAGTTACAGGAGAAGTTCATGAAACACATCCTGGCTGAGCTGCAAACATTAGAGCAAGCTGAAACTGTCTGCCAACACAGGAACATAGGTCTCCTGCCTAAATCTCTTTTATAGTAATGGCAAAAAGAATTCCTTCAATATTGAGAAAATCTATAGGATATTTTGAAATTTAAAAATAATCTGAATGGGGTATAGTAATCTTATTAGTTTAAAACTTAATTTAAATTCATAATGCTGTATTTTTATTATTGAAAAGGGGAATTGTGATACTTGTTCTGTGACTTCATAAGAATGTCAATTGCCCTTTCGGTAATTTTGCTGGTCTGTAATTTTCCTGTGTCTTTTATGTCCTCTTGTCTCTCTGGATATTAAATATAAATCTGGATGAGTAGTGGACACGCATAAATTCTGTATGTGGGTGCGTAGGCACGTATACACACAATAGATCCAAAGAGCCCAAAACTTTTTACAACAATTACAAATTAAAATTACAGCAAAACAATTGAAATAGAGGACAGAATAGGACTGCATAGGGCAGACATTGAAATATTGTTGCCATTGTAAGCTGGAACTTGAAGATGAAAGGCTACCATGCATTTTGATTTGCCTGAGAAAACACAGAAAACTTGTGGCTTTTTTTTCTCTTTGTTTTAGGTTACTGTTCAATCCTCTGGGCTAAGTGTGATCTGAGGTACCTCATCTTAACTTTGTGATCAGACCAGTGAGAAGGTCATTTTGTCAGAAAAAAAGTATAGTTTGAGTATTTGAACACACTTAGACTTGAGACAGGCACCATGTCCGTCTGCTTTTCCATTGTAGCTGCAGTTCAGGGGATACTCAAGATAAAGGAACCTAGGGAACTTTATTGTTGAAATGATGTTTCCTGTAGGTAGGTTATAAGCATTACGTTCCTGGAATTAAGGACCTATATTCCAACTAAGACCCACTTCAAGCATTTTCCTTGGATAAAAGCCAAGTCTTTTCTCTGTGTTGTTTGAAACAAAACTAGTGATCCAATGTTTTGGCCACATTTTCCCTTTTAAAACCTTTTTCCCTAACTTTACTAAACTTTCAAGAGTTCAAGCTGACATTTTCTGGTAAGCTTCAGGACAATTTTGGAAACAGTTACAGAAAATACTTTAGAATCTTCCAAAAAATAAATTGGAAAAATACTTTGTCTGTAAAACCTTTTACTAAATTGTATGATAATGAAGAAAAAAAAATACTATAACCCCTGCAGAAACCAGTTACTTGAGAAGCTCTAATGACTTCTGGTTTTGGAAAGGGGATCTGGTATTTGGAAGGTGAAGATTACTGTGCTCTTTTTCCAGGAAGAGCTGTTTACATTTTTGTTAAGTACACATCTTTTCTTCCAACTTGGTCAACAAAGTATTGTTAGACACTTTTCCAAATATTTCTATGTACTGTACATGTACTGCATCATTGAAACAATGACTAAAATTCCTTAGCAAGGGCATCGCCACATGAAGAATATTTCTCTCACTGTATGAGGAATATGACAGCCTGGTGATATTAGCTCACATTAGCTGTCTTAAAATCTAGCATGTGTTTATGTTAAATCTAACAATGGTGTTTCTCACCATTGCTCTTCTCTGCTTGTTCTGGGGCGGGATGGGGGGTGGGGGGGAGAAAAGAAAAAGAAAAGAGAGAAGTGTGCCTTGTTTTTGTCTGAAAAGTGGAAATAAATATGGTTTTCTGTGACTATATCACGCTCAAGCCTTAGATTTTTCTTCCCCCTGTCAGTTCTTGCTTCCAAAATGCTGAGGCTCTTTTTACTACACTGAACCAATGCCTTGGTTTTCTAATGGGCACAGTACCATACTTTTTTTTTTCATATTTCTTCCTAAAGCCTTTGTAGGCCAACAGATTGAAGATCTCTGCTTTTAACACTTAACTATTTTCCAGCAGTTCTCTCAAGGGACGCTTTGGATAGAAAGAGAGCAAGGTTTTGTTTGTCAAATCTTGCTAAATATCCAGTGGGAGGAGTAAAAATGTCACTCACTCTATTTTATCAATGGTACAGACACATTTCTTGTAAATCTGGCAGTTAAAACCAGCTTTGACTAATTATACTAAGAAAATCTAGACAAAGACAAAATCACTGGTAGCTTGAACAGATGCAATTTAATTTACTTCAGAAATGTTTTACCTCTCTGCAACAGTGGTAATTAAATGTTACTTAAATCAGGACCTAGAGTTCTCATCAAGCAGTTGATAACAGTGGAATTAAGGAAATAATCCCAGTTCCCTTTAATAATGGGGTTTTGATTACTGACAGAAACTACAGCATTCCATCTGACTGCCAACAAGGGGTGCATCCATTACACATCTGGGTTCCCAATATTCTGGAACCAATGAAGGAGAAAAGCACAGCTGCAAAGCTAACTCTCTGTCTCATGTCTGAGTTGCACAGGAGAAATCTCCCCATGTGAAAGTTTATTCAACTTTTGAGCAGAGCAACTAGAAATTCAGAAAGAGAGCAAAAGTAAATGTTCATATGTGACTAGGTCAGGCTGGGTCCCTTCATAATCGATGTAGAGCATTCTAGGGCACAATTCATCTCACTCTGAAGTTGGTATCTACTATAGGCCTTAAACATCGGTGATTTCCCTGATGAATACTCTGATGTCTGATAGCAATTTCCCTGGGTCATAGCTCAGGTGTCGCAGAAAACTTCAGCAAAAGGGTAGGGCAATGAAGTAGTAGCTGACATCGCAGACAGGTCCTCATATGGATGGTATAAGGTGCGGTCAAGGTATTACAGTAAGATTTAACTTAGTGTTCTTTTCTGTGACAGATGTTATTTTATTACATTATTACATATTGGTAAAAAATATCCTTTTAGTCTAAAATCATACCTAACTTTGAAAATAAAGAAAACCTTCTTAATCTAAATAAAGAATTAAGCAGCAGAGCATTTTTTTAAAGTCTCTATTTACAATATGTTCAAGATGGGCAGTTATCTTCATGCTATTTGATAAAATCTCACTGACTGATACATATAAACTCAATACTTGATAAATTGCTAGAACAATTAATAAAGCAGATAATTTGTAAGCACCTGGAGGAAAATAACTTGTAAATAGTAGGCAACATGGGCTCATCAAAAACAAATCATGCTGAACTAACCTCATTTCTTTCACTGATAGGATAACAAGCTTAGTGGATAAAGGAAATGTTGTGGACATACTACGTCTTGATTTTAATAAAGAATTTGATACAGTTCCACATGACATTTTCATAAGGAAACTAGAGAAATGTTGATTAAATGCAAACACTGCTAAATAAATACAATGCTGGAGAGAAGAAAAAAAAAAGTAACAACAAAAAAACCCCAGCAACCCACAGAGCAATTATTAATGGTTCAGTGTCAGGTTAGGAAGAAGTATCAAGTGTGGCCTACAGAGGTCTGTTCTGGGTCATGAGTCCAATTCTGCTTAATATTTTCACTGTGTGCTTGGAAAACAAAGTAGAAAGCATGCTAATCAGAAAAGCAGAAGATAAAAAATAAGAACAAGTTACATTTCTGTGGATACCTATAAATAGTTCCACAAAGCTTTTAAAACAAAACAGAAAACAGCACAAATCCCTGCAAAGCTTTACCCACTCTGAATCTTCAGCAATGTCGTAAGAAGGAAAGCTGATTTTCCCTGGGCTAGGTCAGTTAGGATGGTTCACTTCCCCACACAACCATCTTCCATACAAAGTTTGGGTTGGATCAGAAACTCAAAGGGCTTTTTGTGAAGCAATGACCTTCACATTGAAGTAGATACTGGGATGTAACCAGATCGGGATCAGCTCCTTTCCATAATAATTCCTATCCTTCTGAGAGTCTTCTGGGGCGGAACACACAGTACAGATGCACTTGTTTTTCTGACCTAATGACTTTATAGTATATAATGAATGCTGCTAGGAATGGGGATGGGTTCCAAAAAATCTGAAATGATCAATTTTACTCTTTAGTTTTGTCAATTTTAAATTGGTTTATTTAAGTAAGAAAAATCATAGAAAAAAAGTAAAAATTATATATTTGGTCAACATTATCAGCACAAAGGAAGGGCTGGCCCATGATTAGCTAAATGTAAATGAACTGTCTGATAACGTTACAAACCCATGAATATTGCAAAGTAGTATGGTATGTACAACAAGCAAGTAATTAGACAATTAACTGCTTGATACTGATCAAGCTTTAGAGAGAGTATTGCATTCAGTTTTGGGTTCCACTTTAAAAAAAAAAAAAGAGAAAAAATGGAAAAGGTCAGAGGGAAAACCAACTATAATCTGGAAATATATAAAGAAATATTAGGATGACAGGGACATTTATTCTTATTAATTGATAAAGATAACATAAACACTAATGGGCTAAATCAACAGGGAAAGATTAGAATAAATGTTAGACAAAACAGAATATACAAAGCTTCAATTATATAAATTTATCAATTGCTTCAATAATATAACTTTATCCATTATAAACAAGTCAGTTCTTCTCCAGCTCATCAATTATATAAATTTACTTGAATTATATACAATCATATTATTTTTTTCTCTTCAATTATATACATGGGACTTTACCAATGCCACAATCTCCATGGTCTGGAAGGGTGTCATAGGAAAAGACTTCACCTATAGGTACAGTGCAGAGATGCACAAAACAAGTAACACTAAGCTTGTGGAAGGCCAACTGCAGTATGCTTTTATCAGTTCCATACACATTGAAAGGGCTACAAAGATACACAGGAATTTTAAACACCAGACAGTAATAACCCCCTGAGGAGCAGTAGTGATTTCAGAAGGTTTCTTTCCTGAAGAAATACTGATAGGAGGTAGTATGATTTGCCACCTAAGCAGCAGATGTCTGAAGAGCCATGCTGGGTTAAGGAAGTAATATCATCATCCTTCTCTTACAGGATGGAGAATTAGAGCTCCATTGACGTTAAGAGTCCATCATTTCTGAATTAACAAAAGTGATTTGTGGGCATTTCTGCTACAGTGCAAATGTTGGCATATGTAGGCCAGATAATGCTCACTCATCTTCAGCCACCTGAGACATTTAAGTTAGGTGTTGTCCTGGTTTTGGCTGGGATAGAGTTAATTTTCTTCCTAGTAGCTGGTGTAGTGCTATGTTTTGGATTTAGTATAAGAAGAATGTTGATAACACAACATGCTGAATGTTGATGTTTTAGTTGTTGCTAAGTAGTGTTTACACTAAGTCAAGGATTTTTCAGCTTCTCATGCCCAGCCAGCAAGAAGGCTGGAGGGGCACAAGAAGTTGGGAGGGGACACAGCCAGGGCAGCTGACCCAAACTGGCCAAAGGGGTATTCCATACCATGTGACGTCATGTCCAGTATATAAACTGGGGGGAGTTGGTCTGGGAGGTGGATCGCTGCTCAGGGATTGGCTGGGCATCAGTCAGCAAGTGGTGAGCAATTGCCTTGTGCATCACTTGTTTTGTATATTCCAATCCTTATTATTATTTTTATTGTCGTTGCTGTTGTTGTTGTCATGTTATTGTTGTTGTTGTCATGTTATTGTTGTTATCATTATTATTAGTTTCTTCCTTTCTGTTCTGTTAAAATGTTCTTATCTCAACCACGGGTTTTACCTTTTTCCTTCCGATTCTCTCCCCCATCCCACTGGGTGGGGGGAAGTAAGTGAGCGGTTGCCTGGTGCTTAGTTGCTGGCTGGGGTTAAACTGCAACAGGTGTTTAAACCTTGTATTCTCTTCTTGTAGACAGTGTAGATCTTTGCAAACATTTTTTGAGGAAGACAAAGCAACGAGTAATAATTTTTTCCCTGTTTTGCAAAGCAGTTGAGGAGGGGGCAGATACTTTAACTTTCATGTAGTCCTTTTAACTATATTTTTTTAGAGCCAGTGTTGGTGGGTAAGGAGGAAAGAAAGCAAAAAATGTGAAAGTGTGTACTTGGGTGCAGGTGATTAAGTGACAGTATTATTCTGAGCTAGGAAAAAGGTATAGGAGAAGATTAAATGCCCTGTGAATGACAGAGAAGCAGATCTTGCAATGAAGAAAGAAGGAAAAAGAGAAAAATATCAAAAAAGGAGTAGAAAACAGTAAGGAAAGAATAAAGGAATAAAGGAAATACTACATTAGAAATAAGGACAAAAGTGGAAAAATAACAAAAATTGAAATGCTGCAAAGAAGCACAAATTTATTCACGTAGATAATAACTACATGTGTACATATCGTTCTGGTAAGTTAGTCATAAATGCTGTTAAATTAACAATGACTTTTAATCACAGCTGTTTTTGCTATTTCCTTCTCACTGATGTTGTCTAGCATGGCTAGGATAGTCTTTATGTGAACCATAGAGTTCTTTTGTCAGGTAGATGAGAAAAAGACTTTATATTTACCACAGGCTGTCCTGGGGGCTCGTAAAAGACAAATATTCACACCAAAATGTTCCAAAATCTATTTTTTAAGTAAACCTATAAGCTGCACTAGATTCCTTGTGATGTTTCTCTCCATCAGATTTCATTAAAACACTGGCCATTTGAGGAGATGCAGCATGACAACAGGCAGATATATTAGCAAGAAGAGTCTCTGTCAGATACAAATCCTAAAATTCTAAACAGGTATTAGCCAGAACTGCTAATACTGAAGAATTAGTCCAGAGTTAGTTCATAAAAAAAAAAAAAGAAAAAAAAAAAGTCAGACTTCTAGTTTTGGAGAAAAACAGAATTTGTCTGTTTTAACATTGTCTCATAATATACTCTTAGCTGTAAGGCTGCTAGCAGGGCACCTCCTAATATAATTTCGTGTGACATATTGTTTCACTACTTAACGTGTGTGTTTCAGTAAGTCTACATTTACAGTTTACTTTCCCAGCTTTATTTGCTTTAGTCATTAATTTTATTTTAAGTTATTTAGCTCTACAGCAATATGTCTTCAGCACCATCTTTTACCAGCTATATAAAAGAGTACAGGAAGATTCCTCTCTGTTCTCAATCATACAGTTTTAGTAAGAGGAAGATGACAGTGTAATCTTCTCATGATAACTCACATAGAAACACTTTCACAGTCTTAGAAGTGAAGTGTCTTTGTTACAGAGCCAGTAAATGAGGAGATGTGCAGAAGTCAGATGTGAGTGAAGCGGTTCTGGGCTTTTCTGCCAGTTGTTCTGCAGGTTCCAATATTGTCTCTTTACTGTACATCACTGCAGAATTAGTTGTATTAATTTAAGTGAAGATCTTATTTTTCTCAATCCAGCTAATATAAGGATGGCTGCTTTTTTCTGTGTGTATGTGGGTTTATTTCATTAAAGACTCATCTCTCATGCATACTCACTATTGGTTACAGGTAGAGAACAAAATTCTGAAAAGTAAAAAAAGGAAAATGCCTACTGAAGAAAAGCAGATGGAGACACATGCTGATCCCATAAACACTCTAATATTCATAGAGCTGTTGTGGAAGGTGGCAAAGCGGAGCTGCGTAAGCATGTGGACCATACCCGATCGAGACATAAAACAGCACATGGCAATAATGCAATAAGACTGTGAGGCTACAATAGCACAGGAATGTATATAAATTATAGAGGCTGTTAATATGTTTTGGAGGGCTTTAAGGATTTTGTTTAGCTGCTTAAAAGTAGTCGTTCATGATAAAGCAGAACTCCTAGACTGCTTAATGCTTTTGCTTAACGTTAACCTATTCTCTGATTGAAGGCATAAGGAGACTCAGAAAGCCCCAGAGCCAGTTTGAGCCGGGAAAAAGAGATATAGTAACAACTAGCCTAAAAACCAGGAAAGAACCTGCCTAGACATGAGAAAAAGGACCCAGTGAGAGACAAGGTGACCCCAAATCCAAATATTACTATTGGACCAGACTATGGTGTGAGGGGCAGGGACTTAGATGGTAATGGTATAATTGCCCAGGGAATTTAGTGTTTGGGGTCCCTCGCCAGAGGCACCCAGCTCGAGCTGTTTAAATGCGTGCAGCATAGATAGACTAAATTACATTTTTTTATCTTGAAGGCCTTGATTAGAGGTTCTGCTTCGGGGAACGTAGGGTCGAGCCTAAGGGAAGAGGCAGCACCCGTGGGTGAGTGTCTGTGTGTGTCTGTGAGTGTGTGTGTGTGTGTCTGTGTGTGAGGGGTCTGAAGGGTCACCCGTCGGCTCACTGGAGTCGCCCGCTGCGAAGGGACTCCAGTCCAAGCAGTTAAAGTCTTGGGTGCTCTGCATGTGACTCCTGATTGGTGTGTGAATGCTCGGGCAGTGGCTTCTCCCTTAACAAGCCAAAGGAAATGCATGTAAGTATGTGTTAGCTGCTGCCACATCTTTGGTACCATGTCCATTCTCATTGGATGCTGTACAGCAAAAGCATTTCTCCCAAAGAAAAATTGCTTTGACAGTACTGGCTCCCAACATGGGATTTTTATTTTTTTTTTCCAACTTAAAAGCAGTTTATATCATTTCCTTTTGTGCTACCCTAACTTCATGCAATGCTACATAATAACTAAATTCACGTCTCTTTTAACCCAAATTTCCTGGCCACTATGAGAAAACAGTTTTACATACATTTTCAAACTATAACTGAATATGTATTTTTATATACTTCCCACACCTTAGATACTATACCAAAAAGAAAAAAAATAAATAAAAGGACATTGCAGAAGAGAAGAGGATCTTTTGAAACTAAATTGAACCATGACCTTTACATACAGCCTTCCTAGATCTCTCCCAGTGAATCCCATAAGCCTCAAGAAAGGCTGGAAGTTAAATTCATTTTGCGGGTATTCCCTGAATATCCAGACTGGAAATCTAGGTGTTAGTGTACTACTCAGACAGTATGTTTCAATACACACATATATATATATATATATATGAAGACTGGGCACTAATGCCTTATCACCGTGTGAACGTAATGTGTGTGAACCAAAGCTCTTAAGCTGTTTCTAATGGTGAAAACATAACAGGAGAAAGTTGGTTTCTCAGGTAACAATGCACAAAATCATTTAAGGATTTCTAGGTCAGAATCAACACCTACCTGTTACCTGAAACTCTTTTAGCTGCTTCTGCATGACAGTGAAGTAGCTCTTCATGTCTCTGGGAGAAACTCCAATTGTTAATGAGCGGTTGAAGTTTCCCATTGGAACAACCCTATTCTTAGTCACATAGCAAACATCTTTATACAGAAAATATATATTCTAGTACTAGTACGGCAAATGATGGTGAGTAGAAAAGACTGCCATTTTGCAAATAACAAAGAGCACTTTTAGACCTGCTGCAAGAACACCTGGAAACACTGGGTTCAAGTTGTGGTCATTTGTGACAAATTGTATGATGGCCTCTGGTAGATCTATGTGGAAAAAGTTGAGAAGTTTGAAATTAATTTTTGAACATTTACCCTATATTGAACTAAACTAGCTTAATTCTTTATCTTGGCAGGGGGTGGTGGTGTGATTTTTGGAGTGTCTATATATAGAGAAGATGTAGGTAAGAAATTGTGCAGAACCCCAATGAAGTCATATTTAGTCAGGACAACTTAAAAATGACTAGTCAGGTCCTAGTCAAATGTATGTTTTTCTCTCAGGTTTAGAATTAAGAGGCATATAAAAAACCTGATGGACATGAAAATGCTATGTAAGATACTGCAATATCAGGTTACGAATTAGATAGGACTGATAGGTCAGATTGCACTGGCGAGTGAGTGTTGCTATAGCTTAAGTTATATAGAGATGTATCTACTGTGTACAACCTCCTATCTCCCAGGTTCACTGAAGAGCTTACGTGCTCTTCATGTACAGTGTCAGCTACCAGCTGTTTTTTCAAATGAAATGAATTGTAGCATTTGGATTTAGATTAAGTCCAAGTGTGTAAGAGTACATGTGTTCCGAGAATACCCTCATGCGTCCACCCACACTATGTTGTCTTCCAATCCCCATTCTGATGTAGTGCAGCATAGCCATCACACTATCTATCTATCTCAGGTGCTTTGAACTGAAATATCATGCACAGAAATAAAAATTGCATTTTAAGACCAGAACACAGGAATCAGAAGAGACCTTGGCTAAGTTGTAAACGTGTATTTCTCTGTAAAGAGGACTGACTTTAAGCAGCGTGGTCACAGTCCTCTCTGCATATCCTAACTTGAGGCCCAAGTTGTTCAGTGGTATAGGTGCAGATAAGTCAAACAAGGTAAACAAATTAACTGTATCAATAAGAAACATTCCCTCTGATTTGAATATTTCATGTCTAAATACAAAGAATATTGTAGGAAAGTTGTGTTATTAATCACCTGAACGGGATAGGTATATTGACTGGGACATGCTAAGGGAGATGAGAGAGATTACGATGGCAGAAAACTCAGTAATAATGAAATACTCAATTATTCCCATGAAGATTGGTAAAAAGTAATTTTGGGACATGTACTAAAAACTAATTTTAGATGCTATAATGATTGCCTCTTAGAGCAGCAATTTTTTATATAATTCTGAGCAGAGCATAAGAACTTACTGAAATTTTTACTACTGAAGAGCCATTCTGAAATCCTGACTATAGTACATTTAAATTCTTCTTCCCTACAAGAATGAAAAAAAAAAAAAATTTACACACGCACATGTATAAACAAGGGCACCCCTATAAAAATGAGTGATATTAGGAAAAAAAAAATTAATAGAAGAATCTTAAAGGATACAATTATTAAATGTGTAATGGAAATTTTGTAAAGTTCATGGTGATAAACAAAATTATGTTATTGATAAACAGCAGAATAAAGAAGCTCTTCAAATTAAAAGCTTACTCTCAGAAAGTGGAATTTATAGCCATGTAAGGAAGATCTGAATATCATGAGCTCTGAAAACTTTAATGTAGAATCAAGCTAAGACCAAAAAAAGGTTTAGAGGACAAGCTTGTGAAAGGCATGAAAACTAACAATAAGCCTTTTTTCCAACTCATCAGAAGCAGAATGTCTGCCAGGGAGTCTGCAGAGCTGATAGATGATGGAGGTGTAATAGAACTCAAAGGAGATAAGACCACAGTAGAAAAATTAAATGAGTTCTTCACATTGATACTCACCACTGAAGAGTTTAGGAAGGTTCCCACAGTGGCTGTTTTCTTTGCAAAAGATGAACTGGAGGAACTGTCTTAAATTAAAGTGTCAATAGAAGTGATTTTAGGCCAAATAGATAAATGAATAGTAACAAATTGCCAAGACAACATGGTATACAGCCCAGGCTTCGTAAATAGCTCAAATATGACCTTGTCATTTGACCATAGATCTTACACTATTGCTCAAGTCAGCTTCTGTATGAGAAGAGTAGAGGTTAGCAAATTTTATGCCATTTTTTTAAAAAAGGATCCTTAGAGAAACTTGGCAGGAGAGATGTGGGGAAGTTGCAGAAAATTAAGAAGTTGTATGTCTGATTCTTTACAGGTAGATTGGTAGAACAGGAGTCATAGACACATAGATAAATACAATAAAATGAGAAGGAATAAAAATAAATTTTGTAGAGAAAATTCTGGCTTTTTAAAGTTCTTAGAATAAATGAACATACGGGCATGGGTGTTCTGTGTCTGGTTGATACACTGTGCCTGGATTTTCAAAAACTTCTGACAAGGTCCTCTGTAAAAGGCCCTTAAATAAACTAAACAGTCATAGATTATAAAAAGGAACTTCCACTTGTGGATTTATAAATACCTGAAGGACAGGGAATTAATAAATATCTAGAGGACAGGAAACAATATCAGGAGAAAATTATCAGTTTTAACAATGAAAGTCCCACTCTTTCTGAAAGGTTGCAAAAGCTCCTCACACACCTGACTGGGTGATAAAAAGGCAGAGACAGCACATACAAAGAACACCTGGGAAAAAGACAAACGGAAATTCTTACTGCCTATAAATGGTGAAAAGCTCTAAACTAGCCATTGTTAACCCAGAAAAGATATTTGCAGGTCCTCTGGATACACCTAGGAAAATGTCAGTTCAGTGTTCACTGACAAACCAAACCAAACCGAACCAACAAACACAAAACCCTAAGAATTACTGGGAAGAATACCAGAAAAAGACACTCTTTTACATAACAAAATAATCATCAGAGCCATTAGATGAAGCTGTAAGGTAATAGGCTTAAAACAGTGAAAATTTTTTTTTTTTTTTCCATTTAACATATGACTAAACTTTGGAACTCATTTTCATAGGATAGTTTGGATGCCAAAAGTTTAAGTGAGTTCAAAAACCGATTGGACAAATAAATGGAAACTTATCAAGGGCTATTAAACACTAAGATACAAGCTTCAGCTTAGGAATTCCCCTAAGCCACACAAAACTGAAGAAGTATCCTGAGGAGTATGCTACTCTGTGCTTGCTCTTTTTAAATACAATTGTAAACATTCTATTATTACCTTAAGTAGCCAACACTTGTCTTAGAGAAAGGGAGGTAGGACTGAGTTTGGACCTCTGATCTGATCCAGAAGAGCTACTCTTCTACAGTCGTCTGTTCCTGTGATGCCAGAATGTTAAAAAAATGTTATTCTTCCAATATGTGGAGTCAGCTGTTCAGGCAGTGTAAATCAGTATCATACTGAAGAGGTCAGTGTGTTATCTTGGTTTAAGCTATGTACAGACCTGACCGAAGTTCCTTATTTGAGGCACATACTTTTCTACAGCAAAGCATTTGATTTGGACTTCAGACAGTATGTAAATGTATAAAAATACATATATATATTTATTAATACAAAATGTAATGTAAATAATATAAACACAAATATAAGCATAATTATAATCAGTTCTTGCATGTTTCACAGCATGACTTGAACAAGTATATGAAGAACCTGCGGAATTATTCAATAATCATTATGAAACCACACACAACTCAGACAAACCGTTCTTCTGCCCTGTAGGTATAAAATAACTGTGCATAAGCAGGCTTACTGTTGATGCCTACAAATACTACGTAGTAATAAGCCAATTACTACTACTTCTTAGGCCAATGAGCTAGGAAAAAATCAAGCTTTAACTAGAATTAAAGAGAAAAGATTTTAGAAACAATTACTTGCTTTAGTTTTCTTGCCTGATGAAACCTATTTTAAAGCTTTAGTTGCTGTAGGCAACACAAGCAGCATTAAAAGGTAAATGCAAGCTTAACACAATGAATAATGTCAACTAGGCAAAAATAAGTACATCCAATTGGATGAAGTTTATCATGCATTTGTATGAGATGAAGAATCCTTTTTTTTTTACTTTACGGAATGAAATATATTGAGGAAAACCTGAACTCTTTGTGATCCAGCTTATTTCCAAGACATCCTTGTCTGACCAAAAAAAATAATAAAAAATCTCACACTACTAGTGAATCATGTCCCCAGAAGCATGGTACAAAGGTGGGCTATGGGAAATGAGTTGATGATAGGTTGCTAATATTTAGTTTAGCAGGTTATTATTTGCTTCTGAGAGAATTTCTGAGCAGTCACTCGCCAAGGCAATCAGCTCTGGTGCAGGTGCATTCTGCAGCGGAGCTGGGTATCGCAGGACACATGGCAGGTTTCAGGAGCTGGCAGCTCTCAGGAGGGAGAGCAGCTGACGAGGCCTAGGCAGGCCAGGAGGAATGGCGGCCACCCCTCATTGCTACCAAGGGCAGCACTGGGGAGCGCTGGCAACCAGGAGCTTTGTGACCAGAGCAGGCAAACAGGGCATGGCGTGTCAGGCAAGGCCTGGCACGGCCGTTGGTGTAGGAGGGAGCCTCTTTGAAGGAGGGACATTCCACTGGCCATGTGGAGAGGCTTGAAGTCCACCTAACCAGCAACCAGGCACCATTCTGTCACCATCCGCGCAGGCCAAGGGCACTCATCCTACCTGACCCTCAAGGCAGCATGGTGGGGAACGTGACGCTCAAGGGCAGCCTTGGCTGCAGTGACCATGAAATGGTGGAGTTCAAGACCCTTGGGGCAGCGAGGAGGGCACACAGCAAGCTCGCTACCCTGGACTTCAGGAGAGCAGACTTTGGCCTCTTCAGGGATCTGCTTGGTAGAGTACCATCAGATAAAGCCCTGGAGGGAAGAGGGGCCCAAGAAAGCTGGTTAATATTCAAGGATCACCTCCTCCAAGCTGAGGAGCAATGCATCCCAACAAAGAGGAAGTCAGGCAAAAATGCCTGCATGGATGAACAAGGAGCTCCTGGACAAACTCAAACACCAAAAAGAAGCCTGTAGAGGGTGGAAGTAAGGACAGGTAGCCTGGAAGAAATACAGAGAAAATGTCCAAGCAGACAGGGATCAGGTTAGGAAAGCCAAAGCCCTGATAGAATTAACTCTGGCCAGGGATGTCAAGGGCAACAAGAAAAGCTTCTATCAGGTAGGTGATAAAAGGAAGACTAGGGAAAATATGGGCCCTCTCCAGAAGGAAACAGGAGACCTGGTTGCCCAGGACGTGGAGAAGGGTAAGGTACTCAATGACTTCTTTGCCTCAGTCTTCACCAGCCAGTGCCCCAACAACACCGCCCAAGTTGCATAAGGCAAAGGCAGGGTCTGGGAGAATGAAGAACCACCCACTGTAGGAGATCAGGTTTGAGACCATCTAAGGAACCTGAAGGTGCACAAGTCCATGGGACCTGATGAGATGCATCTGTGGGTCCTGAGGGAACTGGCGGATGAAGTGGCTAAGACACCCCCATTTTTAAGCAGGGAAAAAAGGCAGGCCTGGGTAACTACATGCTCATTAGTCTCACCTCTGTGCCTGGTAAGATCATGGAGCAGACCCTCCTGGATACTATGGAAAATAAGCAGGTGATTGGTGAAGCTAACATGGCTTCACTAAGGGCAAATCATGCCTGACAAATTTGGTGGCCTTCTACGATGGGGTTACAGTGTTGTTGGATGAGGGAAGGGCAATGGACGTCATCTACCTGCACTTGTGCAAACTGTTTGACACTGTCCCACATGGCATTGTTGTCTCTAAATTGGAGAGACATGGACTGGACATACAGACCACTTGGTGGATAAGGAATTGGCTGGATGGTCACGCTCAAAGAGTTGTAATTAATGTCGATGTCCAAGTGGAGGCCAGTGATGAGTGGCATTCCTCAGGGGATGGTGTTGGGACCAGCGTTGTTTAACATCTTTGTCGGTAACATAGACAGTGGGATTGAGTGCACCCTCAGCAAGTTTGCCAATGACACCAAGCTGCGTGATTTGGTTGACATGCTGGAGGGGAGGGATGCCATCCAGAGGGACCTTGACAGGCTTGAGAGGTGGGTCTGTGCGAATATCTTGAAGTTCAACAAGGCCAAGTGCAAGGTCCTGTACATGGGTCGGGGCAACCCCAAGCACAAATACAGGCTGGGCGATGAGTGGATTGAGACCAGTCCTGCGGAGAAGGACTTGGGGGGATTAGTGGATGAAAAACTGAATATGACCCAGCAATGTGCGCTCATAGCCCAGAAATCCAATTGCAAGAATTGTGGCTAGCAGGTCGAGAGAGGTAATTTTGCCCTTCTGCTCTGCTTTCGTGAGACCCCACCTGAAGTACTGTGTTCAGCTCTGCAGCACCCAACATAAAAAAGATCTGGACCTGCTTAAGCAGGTCCAGAGGAGGGCCACAAAGATGATCAGGGAGATGGAGCACCTTCCCTGTGAGGATAGGCTGAGAGTTGAGGTTGTTTAGCCCTGAGAAGAGAAGGCTCCAGGGAGACCTTATAGCAGCCTGCCAGTACTTACGGGGGGGTACATGAAAGATGGGGAGGGACTCTTTAACAGGGCGTGTAGTGATAGGACAAGGGGTAATGGTTTTAAACTGAAAGGCAGTAGATTTAGATTAGGTGTAAGGAAGCAATTCTTTACTGTGAGCATGGTGAGGTGTCACGGCCTGGGCTGGACAGACCAAGGAAGGGGTGTGGTGAATTCAGAATTCCTTTGGGCTAAATTAAGGTAAAATGACACCAAATGATCAGTTGAAGATTTTATTCATGGTAGAAGCAAACTGAACTTGGAAGGTGTAACAGTAGGTGGTGGGGCTTCTCACAACAGGAATCGGCATGAAACTACCTCAGTAAACAATGTAACCTGTGGTAACGATATACATCAATTCAGGGCATAAGGTGAACCCTCCCGTCGGGTCAGGAGGTTCAGAGCGGAGCCCCTTGCTTTCCAGACTCCTTCTCAGAGAGGAGCCCAGGGGTGGCTGGATCAGCTCCTAGTCCCAGACGTGGTCAACGGTTTTGCGTCTAAATGGATGAGGTGTAGGGATTATGGGGGGGAAAGGAGAGAGAAAGAGAGAGCGAGACAGAGAGGAAGAGGAAAAGAAATAAGGAAGATTTCACTGGTCCTGGGTTCAGTGTTGTTCCAGTCAGCCAAGGGGTCCAGTTCCAGTGGGCGCACGCATGTGGGGCTTTAGTTTGTCCCCTTTTATCATCTCCTTGTGCCTCCTTCGGGCAGGCACTTGAACTCATTAGGTTAATTAGGTGTCATGCGTGGTTTGTGCTTTCAGAACCTTTGGGAAATGGATCGGTGGTTTTGGGGTCATTTGGGTAGTAACTTCCCCTTCCGTGCAGACATGACTCTTGTTTGATCTTTGCCCACACATGGTGAGCTGCTCTGCTCAGCGTATCAGAACACAGAGCTGGGCGCCCTCTGGCACACCCTGCCTGTCCTGTTGCTGATGTCCTGTTTGTTGATGTCCTGTGCTGATAGGTGCTGATCGGCTTCTTTTCACCTGTTTGTTGTTATGCAGAGTTCGTCCTTATGCAGAACTTGCCCCACCACAATATTTGAGACATTAACTCTTTCAGTCTCTCACATGAGGCACTGGAACAGGTTGCCCAGAGAAGCTGTGGATGCCCCATCCCCGGAAGTGTTCAAGGCCAGGTTGGATGGGGCTTTGAGCAACCTGGTCTAGTGGAAGGTGTCCCTGCCCATGGCAGGGGGGGTTGGAACTAGATGATCTTTAAGTCTTTTCCAACCCAAACTGTTCTATGATTCTATTTTCATGAGTAGTGAAAGACTTCCAGTGAGTTCTTAGGCTATAACTCTTCTTGCTGGTCTCCACAGGCTGGAAATTCAAAGAAGCTTTCATTCTCTGGAAATAAGACAACCATGAAAAAGGTACCGGGAAGTTCTGGCATGAGTCTTAGTTGGCTCAAAGTCAGTTTTCATGTGTTGGTAGAAGTGTTTTCATTTTTTCAGGAGGTATACTCAAGGGGAATATTTCAACCCTTCAAGGGGCATATTTCAACCCTTCAAGGGGCTTACACAAGGTAAGAGCATTCCAGGGACCTGACCAGTAAACAAACCTTGCTATGAATCATGTGTGCCCAATTCCCAAACATTGAACTGGTGAATAGGTTCAGAGTTACTCAGATTTTCTTGCTGCAATACCTGAAGCTTTTGTTAATGGGCATGCCAGATTTTCCTGAATGGGAAAAAGTCTTTTCATAGAAGGGATTTGCCTTTGTCACTTACACATCAGTCATCTCCAATTGATTTATACTTATTAGAGTGTCATATTTGCATTTATACCAGTGAAACTGACTGCTTTGCATGGAATGTAAAAGACCACAGCACAGAAAATACCAGGAAGAATCTTCCAAAACACTTAAAGGGGTATTAAAACGTCTATCAGATTAAAAAAAAAATGGATTTCAAGCAGTCCTGAATGCACCTAAAAATCCTACTGTGCAAAAAGCACAACATACAGTATTCCCACTAGTGGATTTTTAGGTCTGTCATGAAGACAGGCCTCAGAGGGTTCAGTAGATACAAAATTTACCAACACACTGTCTACTGTCTTGGCAGGGCCAGATGAAAGAAACGGTTTCAGTCCCATGAAGTTCCTATTAATTTCTGACCATAGTTGGAAGTGGTAATACTGACCTTTAAAGTTCTGTGTAATTTGAGTCCTGGATAGCTTAGACATCACTTCTAGTCATGAACACAACTAAAAGAGTTAAAATCAGCAAGTTCATGCCTGTCAGCATATTTGTGCATCTAGGAAACGGTGTTAGAGATTGGAGAATGACTCTTGACCTGGGACTAAGGGCTGCTGATACTGGAATTTGGTTCTCCATTTGTACAAAACCCATTGATTTTAACTTGAAGCATAGAGTAAGGTTATGTGCCTTGCCTTAACTTTTTCTAGTATAAACAAGCAAAATGTGTTCATATTTCTGGAGGAACTGAGTTTCATTTTGATAAAACTTCTTATTCATAATTTTCTAAAGTAGCAGTTGTATCATTTTAATTCTAGGGCAAAAGGATACAGAAACTTAATGTGCATACATTTTAGGAAAAATAAGTTGTCTACCAGAAAAACACAGTTGCTGCAGAATAAGAACTTAAGAAAAACATATATTCTATTTGAGAAAAGAAGTGACAAACTAATCTTCTTAGAACAGACCTTTTATAAAGAAAATAATTTAAAACTTCATCTATTTTAAACTACATCATATATTTAAAAACACTTAAATTGCATATTTCACGAAGATTTCACTCCCTCAACTACCAGAATACCTAGCTGCACAACACTTGTTTCATATGAACACGATTATTGCCATTTCTTAGGCTTTTCAAAAAAGATAGCACAGTGTCGTTTTGACAAAACAGCACATTGAACTAAGAATGTAGAAATCACTGTTTTAGTTACATAAATTAAGAATGAATTGCTTATGGCACCAGTTATTGGGCAGCAGGTGTCAGAAAGCCATATAAATGTGCAACTGAAAATTGAGCCGCTCAGAGCTTCAGGAGTTGGTTTCAGAAGGTTATAGAGATATGGCTAGGCTTTAAATCCTAGATATCATCTTATAAGTGTCTTGCAATTAAATTCGTTTCTCAGAATTATCTATGCTGAGTGCCCAGCAATAGGTGATTTCACATGATATGGCAGACCACTCATAGACAAAATAGATGCACAATACAACCCTTGGCCTGAAAATCTACTGAGATGAGGCATTTAGGATTGCGCTAGGAACATGCTGCATGAATCTTGCTGTAGCCAACAAGCTGAACTGCATGTGTGATGAATTAATTACTACAATTTCACTTTCAGATAAGATTCAGGGCAGAGCAGGGAGGAGGTTAGAGGCAGAAAATCACAAGGCCCAGGAAAATGTTGTGAGGAAAAACCTTCCCAGGCATAAATAGAGCATCAGTAAAGAGGCACTAGAAAGTGTTCCTTTTACTCTGATTGCATGAAAATCAGGCTGCACCGAGAACAGAGTATTTTTATTTACAGAGCATATGTGTCATCTCTCTCCCATTGGGATAAACCCATATCTTGAGTCTCTTTTAGTCTGCCTCTCTTGTTTATTTCTGTGCTCACGTCAGTGGTGATGCTTCATTGCTCATCTGAGTGCCTCCATCTGCCTATGAACAAGAAATCTTTCTTAAAACATTTAAAGTTCATTTCTTA
This sequence comes from Haliaeetus leucocephalus, assembly GCF_000737465.1. Classification (NCBI taxonomy): domain Eukaryota; kingdom Metazoa; phylum Chordata; class Aves; order Accipitriformes; family Accipitridae; genus Haliaeetus; species Haliaeetus leucocephalus. The sequence continues at coordinate 3,312,357 of NW_010972468.1, read as the reverse complement.
TTCTTTCTAAGAGATAGATCAAGTTTTCTATAGAGCTTAGAAATCAAAAGCACCAATGGCACTCTTGGATCTACAACATTTTCTTTTTTTTTTTTACTTTGTATGATAACAAGATATTGATTTGATTTCATGTGCAGTTTTAGCCAGATTAGTAATTCAGGGGTTTTTATAATTTGTTTTGAACTACAAGCATAAAGAAGTAGTAATACCTTAAATTCATCCTAAAAAACCAAAAACATTCCAGGTCTGGTTAGATAAAAATCAGAGACATATGGGATAAATTAGTTGTATCTCCCATTCTGTGATGTTGATGGCTTAAGAGTTTTCTCAGATTACTGTCCTGCCAATGCCAAATGCATTAAGGAAAACGTCATTGTACAGGTTTGTTTATTTATTTATTTATTATTTCATCTGTAGGGGAAAAAATAAGAGCAGATGAGGACAAATCTGATCATCCTTAAAGCAGCTGATAATGTGCCGGAAGGACATCAAGGAAAATCTGAAGCATTAATAAACTAATGTGTACTGTACGCCCCACTTCATTTATTCAACTTATATGTTCTGCATGCATTATGCATTTGTGCATTTATTCACTTTGTACTCAAATATGATTAAGTAAAAGAAGTCTAAATTCTAGATATTCTTTCCTGTCTCAGAGGGTTATTTTTAGAGAAATGTAGCAGTGGCTAAGTAATTATTTGCATAATTTGCTCTTTCTTTACTAATAGGCTGCATGTGGCATTAATTTATTTTTTTTTAATTTCCTGATGAAAAACATAGCTAATCAAGACCATCCTATCTCTCCTTACATGGAGTAGACTTGGGTTATTCTTTTGCCTTCTGAGGTAGAATGTAGGACAGGGAAGTAAACAGTGTTCTAATCTGCTCTTTTATTGTACACTGACTTATTACTGAAGAAAAAAGATTCTTGATTTGAGTGCTTGAATGTTTTTCTCTACTGTAAACATATGCACACCTATAATTACTGCCCTCTCTTTTGTGATAATGCTTTCTTCCTGGTTATTAATTAACAGATGCTGCTGACCTACTGATTTTTTTGTTAGCTGATTGCACACCCATTTATACACACACACGCAGTCTGCAGATTTCATTATTTCATATAGCTTTTAAGAAAATAAGGCCTAAAATTTTCAAGCTGACAATAAACCATTTAATTTTCATTAATTTTATGACATATCTGTTTTCTGCATTTGCAGCAGCTATAAAACATATGTTAACTTCGTAATAAAACCTGAGTAATGTTTTATCCATCACCTTTTTTTTCCCCCCTTTTTTTCTGCAGTGGGAAACAGTGCACAAGTTATTACCTAGGGAACAGTTGTTGCTGTCTCCTGTACAGATCCATATCATTCTCAAATTTGCATTCTGATGGAGAAGCAACAAATGTTACTTAAATCCCATGAAGTGTGTTAATTACACTGAGCTCCGTGAAATTATGGGTGAGAGAGCCTAAAAGAATTCTACAATTGCATCTTGTGTCTCTTGAGCATATCTTGTCAGATTAATGTCTTTGTCACTCACATGATAACCTTAAAATTGCTTTTCTCCCTAAGTGATATTCCCTAAACCTCAGTGATATGGAAAATCTCACACAAAGCTAAATAGCAGATGCACTTTGTATTGTTTACATAAATAATGCTGGTACTTTTATGAAAATAAATAAAAATTGAATTTCATTAACAAGTGCAGCTTGTTACTTTCCCCTAATTATTTTACAGTCCTTTTTCTGTGCTTCTGCATACAAACCACAGTATGAGTCCCTGAGACAATATCTCTTCCTAGTATGTCCCCAGAACAAAGGTTAAAATCACATAACTGCCTAGGATGTACTGCTTCATTTTTTTCTCCTTTTTTCCCTCCTAATTCTTTGCAAGCCCTAAATACCCATAGCTACCTCATTATTTGAATCCAGAAGCCGTTGTGCTGTGTAGCTGTAACAGAAATTGTCCCAGAAGATTTGCCCACATGGGTATGTCCCCACAGCTCAACTGAAGGTTTCTTAAAACCAGGTAATAGGGAAGATTTGCTGTGCCAGGGCTTGAGGTGCATGCTTCTGTTCCCCAGCAGGGGACATACTCCACCCTCAGAAAGCTGCAAGTCTTCTCACAAAGTCACAACTATGACTGGCGAAACTCAACCCATTGGAAATCTATATTAGATGTCAGACCCATCTAAGAGACAAATCTAATCCTTTTGGCTGAAAAATAGCTCACAGCAGTCTGCTGCTCCTAGTTTACTGATATTTGGAAGAATGGTTTGGTTTGGCAATCAATGTCCTAGAGCCACCAAAGACCTTGATATTATCTTTTTTTCTTTAAGCCCATAAAGGGGATTACTTGGAGAAAAAGAAAAGAGAAAAAAAAAAAAGAAATTTTGTGATGTTATATGAATGCCACCAGTATTACTTATCTTTCGTTTTTTTGCTTTCATAAAAAATAGGCTATGTTACTGAAGCTCACTAGTAATATTTTAATTATTTGTATTGCATTGTAAAGAGTTGTAAGCTTTACTTTGCTAAATGAGAGAAGCAGCGCACAATCAGATGTGTCCTATACAATAAGAAGTACATTTGGAATGAAACAAGTTCTTTTTGTCTTACCAATATCTCAGAAGTGGTAGGTGATGAACTCAAAAGATAAGAACCTGAAAAAAATGCGCTAAAATCAGAACCATAGCAATTTGCACTGGTTAAGAATGCAGCCAAAAATCTTTGAAAACAAGAAGGACCTCATTTTCCAGAACTTCATACTATAAACTGGTTTTTACATTGGTGAATGTCAAACTGTAAAACATGACCATTTAAGTTTTGTAATGCTGTGCTTTTTCTTTGTGCTTACTATATACAGAATAAACACAAGATTCATGGCATTGATAATAAGGCTCATGAACAAAATAGAGAATTATTTTCAATTTCCCCTTCTGAGAATCTGGCACTTTACATTTAAACATCCTTTCTGAAATATAAAATTTTATAATGTAGCTTGAAAAGGGGATGGTGGGAATGAAAGAGTTATGCTTATGGAAGTCCATCCATCCAGTCTCTGCAAGGCTACCAGATCTATAAATAATGGAGAAAGGCCCTCAAGCTAGGGATGCCAAATTTAGTAGCGTCTAATGAAAAGATAGGAGTAAAGTCCTGAAATCTCTTTTCAATTAACTGCAGCAGAAATGGGCACCTAGATTGAAAAGTCCTCAAGAAGCCATTGGTAGAGGTTTCTCTGAAAATCTTTATATTCTTTGTACAAATAACTTCTTCAAGATCACAATTAAAATGTCTGTTCTTGCTATGCGTTTTAAAACCTGATCTGTTTACTCAAATCAAGGCTTTTCAAGCTTTGCTTAAAGTCACTGTAAGAAGGGGAGGGGAGAGACAAATCCTCATCATTACTTTTTAAAATGACTTAAGAGCAACCGACAGCTGAATAAAGGAATGTCTGGAAGGACCTATGTGGAAGTCTGTCTACAAAGTAGATTGAAAAAGTGTTTTGTTCTAAATCCTAATCTCTTCTGTGGTCTCAAGAAGGCTAACACAAGAAGATTGCCACAGAGATGAGTGATATTTGTCACCAGACATCTGCTAAGACACAAGCACAGTGTATTTTCCCTGCTGGGTGGCATGTAATGGAGGTTACCCAATCTAGTGTTTACCATGAAAATTCAAATCCAGTGTTAAGAGATTCTCTTGCTGCAGCTCTTAATGAAAAGTGCCTTCTGGATCGGTTATATCAGCAGGCTGACAGGAAATGAGTGGGATATCAAGACTTGAAAGCAATAGTTTTTAATCTGTGTGATTCCCAGTTTAACTGTACCATAAATAAAATACAGTGATGCTAGCAGTTAGTAACAGGAAGAAGAACAGGGCAGTGAGACTGTGCATAAGCCCATGACTGGTTGTCCTGAAATCACACAAACACAAGTTCCTTTTCTGAGCTCAGTCCCACTTACTCTGTGCTTTAGGAGTTGTAACACCGTGAAAGTAAATGCAGAAGTGATATACTCCCTAGTTTTAGTGTCTTTGGGGGAGAACAAGCACTGAAAAGCAGAAAAGCACTTGAGAATAGATGAGGCAATGCTAAGGGGCTGGTCAGGGTTTGGGGAATGGGTGAATGACCTTGATGCAAGCATCTAACCAAACCTTTCAAGTTTTGCCCAACACTAATTAGTGGAAATAAGTGAAAGGACATAACACAAACTATATGTGTTACCAATTTATTATTCCTATCTTACCTGCTCCACTGCAGAAAATATACCATCCTTTGCTGTATCCTCATACGTGGCTGGGGTGACTTAGACTGGGATGCGTGAGAAGGACAGGCAAGCTGTTTCCCGTAAATCTTCCTTATGCAGGGAACCCTGTATTGAGACTCTGAAACTGCCTTCTATTTTTCTTTCTGTGTCTTATTCTCCAGTTTGATCCTAGCAAGCTCTGATTCCCCAGCAGCCCCTGGTGTTAGGATCACTTCTGCCCATACCCAGAATGATAGCTTGTGGGCAGGTTGGGGCAGCTTCAATCACTCCGGTCAAGAGTCCCTGGTACTGCTGCGTCATCGCACCTGATGCAAAAAACAAACCCACTTTTGTGCTGTTAGCACAGGAGGCAAGCAAAGGCAGTCCCATCCTCGTGATTATCAAGACTGGCATTTTTAATTTGCTCCTGTATCTTTCTGTCTCCTTTGAAAAGCAAAATACTATAAATAAAAATTAAAAGCTATGTAAAACAACCTGCTATAGGCTTTTCTACTTACTATCTGTAAAGGTCCAGGTTGGAAATAACTATTTTGTTGTAAAGAGCATCTGAGTTACACAGTGCTGTATTAGGGCATTCCAACAAATTACCCTCTGTAGCCACACAAGTTTCACCAAATGACTAATACCATGCAAATTGACAAATGTCCCCAAAACTAATTTTGCGAGTAAGGGGAAAGAAATATGTAAATCTCAGTGAAAAAAAGCCATAGTACTTCACAAAATTGTGGTCCTTTCCCTTTATTCCTTTTTCTTACTACTACCATGCAAAGAATTCAACTGATCTTCTTTAATGCTACAATAAGTACGAAGCACCAATAAAATACAGACACAGTCAGATTCCCGGTATATACAGATACATTCTTTCAAAGGGATTTGAAGATGAATGTATTCCTTTTACACCTAAGAAATATAAATTTAATTGTGAATGTTCTCTATTTTACCTTTGTCTCTTTAATAAGTCTCACCATACCTGAAAAAAAAATAAGGGTGGGTTGGTGGAAAGATTTGGGAGGTGTTTACAGTTTAGATACCTTCTGCTCTAAAAGCACGACTCTTCCAAATGAGCTAATGAAGTACTGTAACTCCACTAGCTCAGTCTGACAGCCATTACTCCCAGCTCTGCAAACACTGCATTAAATCTCTGTGTATCCTTGGTGACTGTTATTAGTAGGCCTGGGTGTATTTCACCAGACATTTGGAATTCAGCTAAGAAAATTCTCAATCTGAAACAAGCCGTAACAGAGCTAAAGATATTACAATCACTTTCTTTCTCAGAAGCAAGCAGGGGGGGAAATGATTCTTTCTGACTAGAATTGTTTGATTTTGATAACCAGAAAATTGCTAAAAGAGCAATTCCCGTACCACCACCCCGCAGCCTCCCCAGCAGTATGCAGTTTTCCTGCATGTTTGGGCATCTGCTGATGCATGAGAACTGCAATTCACATAGAGTTTTAAATAACACCCAGCGCTCAGATCCTTTAAACCATCCATCTACCTCTTCCAATACCTTAAGTCTAACATGAAGGCACCGCTTACACCTTTAAGGCCAACACTCAGCTCTTACCCACTCTGACAAACATAAATTCATGTCTGTAAGAAGTCAGGAAGCCTCCTGTATCTTAATGTTACTTATATTCCCATGAGGAAATATTTTCTAGGTCTGCCTATCCTTTGATTTGGAGGAAGTCCAGAGAGACTGGGCTCTGATCTTAGCTGAACACCTGAAATTAAATGGAATTAAGAAGTATTAACATGTTTTGAAGTTTTGGATCACACTGCCTCAGTATCTAATTCAAACTTATTAATGTCTTTCAAGTAGTACAATCCTGGATAAAAGTAGGTAAATAGAATTTACTTGCTTTATTTTACAAGATATATTAACATATATTTTCCCGTGTTTCATATAAAATACGACGCCTCTGTACCAACACTCTTACTTACTATTATGCCAATAACACTTTTTTTTTTTTTTAAATAGTAAAACAGATGTGTTTGTTAGTTACTTGGTAATCTCCTGTTAACTGACCTTGTGGTAATACTTAGTGGTTCTTGGATTTATCTTTGTGGAGTTATTGACACCACTTCCTGTAACCAGTTACATATGTGATGTTATTCACAAACTTATGTTTATTGGTATCTCTCTGCTGGCTGACAGCATTGTTCACATTGAATGTCCAAAGTGTCATGGTTTAACCACGTTAGTGGGTAGCCAACAACTAAGCACCACGCAGCTGCTCACTCACTTCCCCCCCACCCGGTGGGATGGGGGAGAGAATCAGGCAAGAAAAAAAGTAAATCTTGTGGGTTGAGATAAGAACAGTTTAATAGAACAGAAAGGAAGAAATTAATAATGATAATAATAACAATAATAAAATGACAATAATAATAAAAAAAGAATTGGAATATACAAAACAAATGATGCACAATGCAATTGCTCACCACTCGCCAAACGATGCCCAGTTAGGCCCTGAGTAGCGGTCCCTCCCCAGCCAACTCCCCCCAGTTTATATACTGGGCATGACGTCACATGGTATGGAATACCCCTCTGGCCAGTTGGGGTCAGTTGCCCTGGCTGTGTCCCCTCCCAATTCCTTGTGCCCCTCCAGCCTTCTTGCTGGCTGGGCATGAGAAGCTGAAAAATCCTGGACTTTAGACTAAGCATTATTGAGCAACAACTGAAAACACCAGTGTGTTATCAACATTATTCTCATACTGAACCCAAAACGTAGCACTGCACCAACTACTAGAAAGAAAATTGACTCTATCCCAGCCAAAACCAGGACACAAAGTCAGATTCTCAAGGATACATGTGGGGTTTTGTCCAACTGTTAGTGGATTCTGGCTACAGAGCTTACATCTCTGCAGCAGGCAGGATTGCCATTGACGATACACGCCTAGACCGGAGCTCAGGTGCTGTTGGCCCATTTCACTGCACAACATACTGTGCTGAGCTAACACAGCTGTTGTGTTAGCCCCTTGAAACTAGTGTGACAACCCCTTAATTTTTTTCTTGAGAACCAGTCTTGCCTCCATGAGTCCTAGCAAAGTAAAAAGGTGAGCAAGATATTTTTTAATCTTTCCACCTGTATTTTATAGCGAAACCCTTCAGCTTGAGCTGAGTTCAGCCTGTTTTCCCTTATCTTCCATACAGTTGAATATAGTGCTAACAAAACAGAAATCTGCTATGAAGTTTTACTCTAAACAAACTCTACCAATGACTTCTTATCCAGAAAAGGCAACAGCCCTGCTATCCCTGTCTTGGTCTAGTGATAACTCCAGATGTAACCATTCAGAAGAGCAGTGCTTCTTCTGGGAGGCTTCAAGTGAATTTAAAATGAGGCCACAACATTTTTTTCCGTTGCTTGAGCCTTCAGTTCAAATCAGAGATGAATAACAGCTCCAGACCTCTGCACAGCCTAGTCTATCATTGTTTTCATGAAATTAATTCTGGCTCAAATAAGGAGTCTCTGTCTTTCCAGTTGCTAGATACTGGGAGAGGATTTTTGAATAATTTTACCACAAAAAAACCCTGGTTTTTTGCCTTCCATAAGCATCTTTTATTTCCCACCATTTAAAACAAAATATTGGGCTAGACAGAGTGGCAGTGTAACCCCATATATCGTACTCACTTTCTTCTGTTCCCTTATGGTTTATTCACGAGCTGGTCCTGCCTCCAGTGAAACCATCATCAAAACTCAATTTGACTTCTGGGAAATGGGAATACACTTTTAAGTGGCTATTAATTCCAATGCTTCACATGCAAGATCATTTCCAGGACACCAGGAGTACCTTGTAACAACTACTTCCTTTTATTCATATAATAAAAATAAATAAGTAAATCCATGTTCAGTAACATTGGTGTGATTATGAAACAATTCCTGTGACGATAAATAGATGGGTTTGGAATTGTATTTTGTACTTCAATTTTTTCCTTCTTAGAAAGGGTGCCAAGGAAAGAGTACGTGTTTCTATGAGTGGAGAGTACCAGACCTTTCCCTTTTGACTTTTACACGAAATCAGATGTTTTCCTTTCTCCCACAGCAGTTTTAGTTATCTAGCTGATTTTGGGTTGTTGGGTTTGGGTTTTTTTCTCCTCTTTTTTTCTGTTAGTGATGGATAGAATTAGATGACTTGCATCCTGCAACTGGCATATCTTCTGATGAAATTCTCTAGAGAAAAATCAAAGGCAGATGTGAAGAAATGTTACATTTGACTCTGACCAGAGCTCTGTGTAAAAAGCTGTGGCTGATCAATACTGGCCCTATTAATTCTTATCCTGGACGGATGATCATTGCTTCTGTTCCCTCCCCAGAGCTAAATTACTTTGAAACAGCACAAAAACTGCTCACAGAAGTTAGTCCAAAGACATACAAAAATATTTTCTTCCACACTGTCAAGTATAACTCATAGTTTCACAAACTGAATAGAAGAGAATTTGGTTTTATATTGCACCCTTCATCAGCTCCAAGTACCCCCAAAGCAGTTTGCAATTTTGAATTATTCGAAGCACTGACTGTGCAGTGAGTGTGTAAGCAATAGTTCAGCATTGGTTACACAGAAACCTACGTATTAGAACCTGTTTTGCTGAGGGATGGAAAAGCTGGACAGCCTTCCTTGTGGGATTCTGCACTTCCACCTGCATTGCTAACTAGCAATGGGCTGCAGGTGGTTCGTTTAAACATTTCATTGAATGGTGCAACACATCCTTTACGCAGCAGTGCCCACATTAGGCATGAGTATGCATGCCAGTGAGCATGAAAAAGGAACTATATTAAAGTAAATCTTTAGGTAAATATAAAGAACTAGAGCTTCAGATGGTGAAAATTGGCATTGCTCCACTGAACCCAACACAACGCTGTTGATTTCCACCAGCTGAAGATCTGGCTGTAAGTATTTTGAGACTGAGCCAGGCCTCTTTCACAATTGTGTTAAGTCATTAAGCTTTATACTTAAGTGTGCAGTCCTATCAATTGTATTTAGATAACTAATTTATCAGTTCTTTCGGAGTTCTGTTCTGTGAAGAAGCAAACACATTTATGTAGGATTTCCCTCTTAGGTCAACTCTCAAGAAAGCAGAGAAGAAAAGTAAGGAAAAGAAACTGTGTTCAGTTACAATTTCTTTTTTAGTTTGTTTTTTTTTTTAATTCAGAAATCAAAATGAAGGGGGAAAACCAGCACTGAACACACATTCAGAAGAAAAACATAATATCGCATTCTAGGGTCTACCTTACTATTATTTTTATTATCATTCCTTATAAATATTCATCAGTGCTGTCAATGCACATTTGGAGGATTGCTTACAACCACAGAATCCAATCATGCCTATAAGGTATTGTCATGGTATTGCAGTTAGTGGAAAGCTATTAATGTTCTGAAAAAAAGAGAGGCACATCTCTGCCCTAAATACTTTGATGATTTGGGCCTATAACTTTCTGGCTAAGTCTGTGCTGCTCTTAAACAGTAGCTCATGGTTGACCTACCTCCCCTCTAAACATCTGGCAATCTACAACAGCAAAGACAACTCTGTCCCAACAGCAAATAGATTTCAAGTGATGCTCAACAGACAACGTAGACATAGCCATGCATCTCTCGGTACTCCATCTTTCAAACAAAAATATTCCATTATTTTGTTTGGAAGAATACAGAAAGATACTCCCTCTCCTTGCATTTTTTGAGGGTGTGGTGGGATGACCTTGGCTGGCTGCCAGACAGCCACCCACCCAGCTGCTCTCTCACTCCATCTCTTCAACAGGACAAGGACAAAATAAGATTAAAATGCTCGTGGATTGAGAGATCACTCACCAATTACCATCACAAGCAAAACAGACTCAACTTGGGGAAAATTAATTTAACTTATTGCCAGTTAAAAAATAGAGTAGGATGGTAAGGAGCGAAGATAAAAACTAAAACAACTTTCCCCTACCCCCTTCTTCCCAGGCTCAACCTCACTCCTCCATTCTCAACTCCTCTATCCCTTCCTCCCTAACCTGAGCAGTGCAGGGGGATGAGGAATGGGGGTTTGTGACACTTTGTTACTTCCTCTTCTTCCTCCTCACGCTCTTTCCCTGCTCCAGCATGGGGTCCCTGCCGTGGGATACACTCCTTCATGAACTGCTCCAGCATGGGTCCTCTCCATGTGGTCCATCAGGAACAGACTGCTCCAGCGTGGGTCCCCCATGGGCCGCGGTTCCTGCCAGAAAACCTGCTCCAGCCTGGGATCCCCTCCACAGGCTGCAGCTTCTTTTAGGGTATGTCCACCTGCTCTGGTGTGGGGTCTCCACGGGCTGCGGTGTGAATATCTGCTCCCCCATGGTCCTCCATGGGCTGCAGGGGGACAGCCTGTTCCACTGCCACCGCCACAGGCTGCAGGGGAATCTCTGCTCTGGCGCCAGGAACCCCTCCTCCTTCTTTCACCTTGGTGTCTGCAGGGCTGTTTCTCTCATGTGTTTCCTCACTCCTCACACTGCTGTGCTGCATTTTGCCCTTTCTTAAATATGTTTTCCCTGAAGTACCACTACCTTGGCTGAGGGGCTCAGCTGTGCCCTGCGGTGGGTGTACATGGGGCAGCTCCTGGCCTCTCTTCACATAGACCAACCCTGACACGACCCCCACAGTACTAAAACTGGGGCACATAAACCTAATACAGAGGGAAAGCTTACATTTCAAGCACTAATACATTAATCTTGATAAGGAAAAGAGTAACAGCTGTCCTTTCTTGTGTAAGACAAAATTAATGAAGAAACTTGTATCTACTTGGTAAAGGAAAATCTGCTCCTAAAAACAATTGTTTGACCAGTTTTTATAGCTGTTCAAATAATTCAGGAAAAAACTTTCAATACAGGTGTTAACATTAGATCCAGAAAAAATATGGACACTGAAATTGGTGGAATTTTCCTCACTGAATTTTAGACATCTGCAAACCAGTCACCTGCAGCTGAGCTGATCACTCCAGATACTCTACAATTCAAGGAGGGAGAGAAACATTCTTTCAGGGTGAAATTCTTCTCACCAAATATAGATGAGCACCTAAAGGTAGGATTCTTCTCCTAAAAGTGTTTATTTCTCTTTGACAATAAAGATAGCTTAGCTGCCTATGTTTAGTCACATAAATTCCACCTCAGGTGTTTTATGATCAGATTTCTAGATATTTGGATGCCTAATAAAGACCATAAACTTGATGTGTTAAGACATGCTGAGCAAGCGGAAATGCCTTTTCAGTATGAAATGCTGAATTTAGTCATAGGCTGGTGGTAATTAGTAAACTAGAGTGAGACAGAATGAAATTCCAATCCTTGTTCCATAAATATTGCAAAAATTTTATATAAGCAGAACATTTTTAAACAGATGAACTTGAGAAGACCTGGTTTGAATACCAAATAGCCTATTGGTTAACAGATGGTTCTGGTGATATAGGTTCAGCTCCCTACAGCAGCGCGAAAGCTCACATGGGGTCTTCCAGGGACATGGGTGCATGCTCTAACCAGTAAATTCCTATGTAAAAATTGGAGAGGGCAAAAGGGAGTACAACATCTTCCACCAGTAGTTTCTAGGAGGTTCAAGGCAATAGGCATGATTTGAGAAGTCAGATGAATCAGTCTCAAATGGGCAATTCAGACAGGAAACTATCTTGTTGTTACGTACTGACAGAGCTGAGTTATAAACCAGACCTTATCTGTTCAGTGCTCCCTAGATCTAGGCAGTTTTGCGTAGACATTTAAGGTTCTTAAGCAACTTTAAAATGTAAATGTAGGGACTTCTAGTGTTAGGCAACAGGTTTTGAATGTGTAGTCTGTAGTTCTTCAACTGGCATTTAAGATTTTTAGCATAAATCTTCTCATTTCTGATGTGAAGATGTGTTAGAGCTTTTCTGCCTTATATATATATATTTTTAATAGAAAACTTACAATTAAATAAGCTGAGGAAAATTTGCGAAATTAGGGTTTGTAGCAAACAAAATTTGAGAATCATTACCAGAGGAAAGTATACTTGCCTGTCTGGCATTGAATTGTATTTGAATAAAGGAGATCCAAATACATAATATTACTATACCCTTTCCTGAAATTACTTTGATTTCACGAGGAGTGGTGTATTGGTCCGTGCCGTTTCAGTGTGATGTGTATTGACAAGGTGGAGACCTCAGTACTGCTCTGAGCACCCCATGCACTCCGATTCCCCAGGTTACTGATTCCTTACTTCTTCATGTGGCCAGTAGCTAAGCAGAGCTGTAGGCAGAGACTCAGGGTGTTTAGCAAGCCATGATAATATGCCATCCTCAGCATGTCAAATGTGGTGCATAGCTCAGAGTTCCCCTTATATGTATCGCTTCTGCTGCGGTTATCATTTATAATTTTTACAGTGCCCAAAAGAGTATTCCTAGGCAGGAGTAATTCAGCAGCCTGGCAGTTTCATTAGTGCAGAGTCAGGCTCTTGTGTTCAACACATTTTACCTTGCACTTGCAACACTCTGCAGTTCTCTGGGCGGGATGAATGCTTATATGTATAAAAGGAAATATGTTCCCTTTTTCAAACATTTCCTGCCCCTTATTTCCATAATTCTTCACTGTGAACAGACTTAACTCTTATCAAAAACTAAGAAAAGCTCCTAAGCTCTAAGGCAAGGCAACTTTAACCCCCCATATCAGTAACATCTATAAACTATTTGCCAAGTTGTTGCTAGCCACTCAAGTAAAGGAGCAAGAATTTCTCCTTACAGATTACAACTATCACTATTCCTTTGCTACATGCATAAAAACGCATGTCAGGCTTAAAGTATTTCAGATGCAGAAAGCTCATCATTCCCTTTTGCAAACACACCTTCCTTTGGAAGATGCACTCGTAGCTGTTTAGCAGAGTCCAAAGTCTATATAACTGTAGAGACTTCCACTTTCAATTCTGGGTTTGCATTGTTTTATTTGAAGATTTCTTTTCGTGCTTATTTTAAAACCTTTCCCCACTTATTTTTGTAACTTTTATTGGTAGCATCTTCAAAAACTATCCTCTCCCAACCTGCCCTTTCCAGTGTTCTAAATATAAATGTAGAAACAAAGAAATGCATATTAATAAGTAAAGAAGCACAGGTGTGCCTTGCAGACAGTAAGTTTTTTAAAGTCCTTCCTGAGTTCTTGAATCATTATCCCTGCATAATTTATACTGTGTTACTGTGTGCAAATACTGAACCTGGCCTACAAAGAAGATGTGAGCCGGTTCAAAAGATAGACCTTGGATTTTCACAGTAGAGGGTAGAAGCTATTTATTTATGTATCAAATAATTATGAAAATTTCTGGCTATATTTTCTAATCAAAGGAATGTGAAAGAAAGGCAGAGGATATGTAGTTCATTATTGCCTTTCTACTCCTCTTGCTCAGAGCCAGGGATGCTGATACTATACCCCTTGAGCACCAAGTTCTCTTCATTGTCATTATCCTCCCATGCTTTTAAGACTTTCTCTATGGAGAAAAAAAGAGGGAAGGATACCTCTTAAAGTGGCTGCCGGATTCATGTACTGAAGGAAAAAAAAAAGGAGAATTAGTTCTTTGTGCTAATTGCATTGACTGAAAGCACAGCATAGACACAGCCTGGTCCTGAGTACAGGTACATAGTCTGAACATGTATTTTACAGGACAGCTCCAGGGAAGTAACAAAAAGCCCAGACTCCTTTGGATGCAAAGTAGGTCCACTCTTCTCCCCATGTTGGGAATGCACTCTGCATAATATCTGAAATTTATTCTCCAAATTGGTTAAATACATCAAGATATACTAAAATTTTAGTACATTTTCCCTTTACTGAGAAATATTTAAAATTTTTTTTTCTTTTTTCTTCCTTGAAGAGTAATGAACCCTTTAAATAGACCTGAGTGTGATGAGATATCCTTAGCTACCCGCTAAATGCCCATCCAGCTGCTCATTTACTCCCCGTCCTCAACAGGACATAGGGAGAAAATAGGAATAGAAAAGTTCTGGGTCAAAAGAAAAACAGGGAGATTGCATACCAGTTACTGTCATGGGCAAAACAGACTTGTCTTGGGGGGGAAAAAATAAAAATATTGCCAAGTAAAATGGGTTTGGGAGGTGACAAACAAAACCAAACACTAAACCCCAGCTTTCCTCCTTGTTTATTCAGGCTCAACTTCCCTCCTTTCTTGCAGACTCCTCTGTCTGACGCCCACCCACCCTGAGTGGTACATTGGGGTTGGGGACAGGAGGGCCAAGTCAGTCCATAACAGCTCTTCTCTGCCGCTCCTTCCTCCCCACACATTTCCCCTGCTCCTGCGTGGGTCTTCCACAGGCTGCAGGGAATCTCTGCTCCAGTGCCTGGAGCACCTTCTCTCCCTCCTCCTCCTCTGACCTCAGTGTTCTCTCTGCTGTTGCTCACCCTTTCTTCCCCCCCTGCTCCTCTGCTTGTCCAGTGTTTTGCTCTTTATTAAACACACATTTCCAGAGGTGTCACCACCTTGGCTGAGGGGCTGAGCCATGCCCTGCGGTGGGTCTGTTGGAGATGGCTGGAAATGGCTGTGTCTGGCATGGGGCACACCCCACCTCTCCTCACAGAAGCCACCCCTGCAACACCACCCTTGCTTCCCTCAAATCTTGCCATGTATACCCAATATACTGGGCAAGTACTGGCTTTTTTTTTTTCCCAATTATGAAAACCGGGAGAAAAAAGTCATGAAAATACTTGACTTGGGTTGAAAAAGAATTTTGTCAAGTTTTCACAGGGGCACTAAAGATCACTAAAGTCATGTTTGTCAAATGGAAACATTTTCTTTGATCTGCAACAAAACATTTTGGTTTGCATTTTTTTAGACCTTTACCTATTTTCCTCTTTAACTTGTGCAATTTTAAAACAAAGTAATGATATTTTGAAACAAACAGTTAAATAATACGAGAATGAAAAGTTGAAAATGTTGAGATTTTTAACACTATCGATTTGAAGCATTACATTTGGGAAATGTCAAAATTAAATCTGTGTGATTTTTTTTCTCTTTTACTATATTTATCCCAGACTATGTTGGAGTGTAAGGGGAATTTTTTAAAGATTTTTCCCCTCTGCTACATGGAAATGACTCATTCCGTGTTTTTCAGAATAGCAAAAGATTTAAGCATCTGTCTAAAGTCCACATTGCGAAATTGCCTTGCAGCTATAGAGAATCGTTTTCACCTGAAAGCTGAGGAGAATCTCTGTGAAGAAACCAGAGAGGTTTCTACTGAATATAACTCAGTTGCTTAAGATTTCAGTTTTGATGAATCAACATTTTTTACTAAAGATTTTTTTTGGTCTAAAAATGTTCAGCTAATTTTGTTGTTAAGTCATGTCATGTCATCACTACAAATTCATTAGGCCTTCTTAATAAAGCTAGTTTTACCTTTTACGTGATGGAAACAGTTATAGTTTGATAGTATCCAGCAGTGAAATGAAGGCAAGTCTAGGCTTGTTTGCTTTTTCAAAAAGTTATTTTCAACAACAGTTTGTGGGGGAATGTGTTGGATGCCAGCATCATAAAATGGTTTCCACAACTTCCATAATTGTTGACCATCCCAGCTCAGATGCTGATGAATAGAAGGGAATGAAGACTGTCTTCTGACTTGAAGACATGGTAGCAGTGGGCTCAGTTATGTATCTTAAGCATGGGTTTGTGCAAAATGTGGTTGTATAACTCCGGTTCTAAATTTTGACTCTACCAATTTGGCTATTTTCATGACTAAAGAATTAACTTTTTTCCCCTTTAACAGACTAGAGTAAAAAAAAAAAAAAAGAAGAAAAAAAAAGTAGAGTTTATGGTACAGGCATACTCATTTAGTATATTTTAATTTCTGAAATATCTATCAAAATCTTGATCAGATTTCTAGACTAAACCCATTTTTCTTGGCACAAAAATTTAGTCTCAGCTTGTGATTTAGAATACTCATCTCTCAGTTATCTCACTTTTAAGTTTTATCTTTTTCTTCTGAAATCTGTCTGGATATATTTTGTATCTCATCCAGCTTTTCTTTATCAACTCCTCTTCTACAGTGTTTATGTCTCCAACAGATCAGAATTAAGGGGGAGAGAACAGAATGATGTGTAAGAGTATAGGAGTATTTAACTATTTCATTTAAGCTTTTGAATGCATAACTACATATTTGTTTGTTTTCAGACAGTTTTCATTGTCGTAGCCTGAAGTGCACCACTTCTCTAATAATTATTGACTGTTTTTCAGCAGTTACCGGAGGGAATAGCAATGAGCATCACAGCTTTTCCTAGCGGGCTCAGGGAAGCCTGCTCACAATGTGAATAAGTCATCAACAGTCCACTGCAGGTACAGCCAGAATACTTTGTCAGGTGGATAGTTTCCTAGATGCAAACCAAATTATTTTATGCTTGGTTAGTTACACAGTATATTTCTACATTTACTTCTATTGTTATGCTGCATTTAGCTGACTAATGACTCACGAACTTTATTTGCTAACTTCATCCAAAGCACCTGCTCAAGGATTGCAATAATATAAATAATTTCTATGGAATTAACAAAGGAAAAAAACAATTTCAGCCAGAGAAAGTTCAATACTGCTTACAAAACACACCATGATTGCTTAATAAAATCACTGTAAAGATCTGGCTAGAAGACTAGTCATTAGGGAGAGAAGGACATATTGATGTACAAATCTCAGTGACACTTCAGGACAGATTTGCTGAGGTGAAGGTAAGATTCTGGGGCTATAGCCAACCCATCAACATGTCCTTGGGCAGCGTGCAAAGATATGACGTGGCCGTAACCTTACAGTTGAGCAGTTGTGCTGACCATATTGAAGCTGGGTCCGATCCTGATGTTACCAATGGATAGATATTGTAGGATGGTTTGCCCCAGTCTCAATATGATTAAGTTTAAGTATGCATTTAAGTCTTTTGACTTAGTTAAGGTCTATGCCACTCTGTGACAATGCAGAACAACAGCTGTCTTCCAACAGCACATGTTAAAGGATATATTAGTATAAATTATTATTTGTACATCTCTACCTTCTTAAAAATTTGTGCCAAATGAAAAACCTTAATCTTCTCATTTTCAGTCTTGATCATGTTTCTTCTGTATGATAATCTATTCTTAACATGTAAACAAATAATTTTATGTAGTGATAATTAACAATGAAAAGGAAGACAGTACCAAGACATTATCTTGCACAAGAACATTGACTGGGGCTGTTGGAAAGAATGGGAAAAAAAACCCCTAACTATACATTTCTTGAGAAATGAGAAAGTACTAGTTCCTATACTAGCTTAAAGAAAACACGTACAAGGTATTATTAGGACAAAGTTTACCGGACAAACAAATGTGTATCTGTATTCACACACAGTCAAGACCATGAAAATGTCCTGTCTTCAGAAGATGGCATTTTATAATAAATGTTTCATGACTTTTAAGTGAAAACTATCTATGTTAAAATGGTAAACTAAGCATACCAAATTCATTACAGGAGCAAGTGAAGAAGTAGAACAAAGGATGTAAATCCTCTGCATGATTCTCTACCCGATAAGTTTAACTCTGTCATAATACCTCATCTGTGTACAGTGACAGCCATGTTAGATTGACATAATTGGAAAAGTAAGTGAACCTTACGCAGTCCAGCTGGCATAAATTAAAATAGCAGATTTGATCTTAGTTCTTCAATATACATTAGTTGAACTTTGTGATTCATATTGGAGGGAAAGGTTTTTCTTCAACAAAACTTAAAACCACTACAAATGGTCCCATGTGGAAACAAATTGACTTGACCAGTGAGCAGCTGACATATATCAATATAAAAGAAGTTGTCAAATTTAATGAATGCTTTTAAAAGTGACATTCATTCCCTCTGATTGTACAGCCTGGACCTAACCACAAACAGAGGGTATCACATAAAATAAAAAGTGATTTATGCTGTGCCTTCTTTATTGACGACTTCTGCAAGCAGAGAACACCCAGAACCCTGTCAAATGACAGAGAAAATAAGTTTTCCCATTTGAATTTGAAAAACATGCACTTGACAGTTTTCAAGGGCTGTTTTCAGAATGGCCACAGATTTAAAAGTTAGCTGAGGTTTATCTGAGACCTGACCAGAGCATTCTGTTCTAAAGAAAAAAAAAAAAAAAAAGAAAAAAAAATTGCTGAGTTTTCTCAAGGGACCTTATAATTTGCTGGGTTTTTTTTCTTTAAAAGATTGCCCATATTCAGCACCATTGTAGTCCTGTAAAAAGTAAGAACAGACTGGAAAATGTCCTGATCTTGAACTTATGTTTGAGCGAATAATCTCAGTGAACACAACAGAAGATTTGTTTTGAATCAGGAATATAAAATCAGTCCTTCATTTATTATCCCAAGTCTGTGTTTATTGTTCTGTGTTTCCATAAGAGAAAGTGACTCTCGAGTCCAAAGCTTCCCTACTATTTACCGTTCTAACAAAATCTACTTTTTATTTTGATAGAAGGTATCGCTTTATCTGCACTGCAGGGAACCCATAACTGAAGGGTTATGTGTATTGTTATCAGTCTGAGTCAAACAGATAACAGTTGGTGAGATTTGCATGGAGACGATCATAAGACTCAGCTTAAATCATTTAAAAGCATTCTAACCTATCTGCTCCTCAGGTTTCCACTCCACTTCTTTACATTTTCACTGCTGAGAATTAATCCCTGTTTTGCTTTGCTATTCCTTTGAATACATAATGGATTGGATAAAATGTCACAAAATGGCTAGCTTTTACAAAACTCATCCCTAAAGGAGTAAAGTAACCTCCTTGGAAAAGGACAGCAGAATTTTGATGAATGAACACTGAATAGAAGATTTAAAAAAATATATTAGTTCAGCATTGGACTACTGGGAGCAGTGTTAGACCACATCTGTATACTTAAAAAGTATGCTGTATTATTCATTATTGATATGATAGGTCTTATATAAAAAACCTAAATGCATTCTAATTTGAAAAGTGCTCTTACAGCTACAATGTTGTTTTCAAAGTCGATCTAGTTTCTAAAAGTCTTTAAAAACATTTTCTTTGTTAGTAAATGTAAGCAGTTAGACAAGGGATTTTCATTTTATTTCTTTTTAACATTTCCAGTTTGTCCTTATTTTTGCCTGTCCTAACGCATATATTTTAATCCTTTTGATAGTATGTCTCTTTTCACTCGAAATAGTGCAGCCTGCTGGAAAGTATAACTGATAGGGCAGGATGCAGCTGCTTGGACTGTAATCAGTGCAAAATGAATTGACCGTATTACATTAAAACTTGGTTCATCAGCTTGCGTCAGCCCTAAGGTTTTTTCACTGATGTACGAGAAATTATGAAATCTCTGGGATTCTTTGACCCCTTGTATTCCAGAATTCTAGCTGAAATCATCAAAGAAAGTTTTCATGACGCTTGCTTTAGGAAGCTGCTTTCCATCATGTTGCTGTCTAAATAAAAGTCCTTGCTATGGGATATTAGAAATGCATTTTACATTTTACTTGCAATTCATATGGCTTTATTCCATTTCTCATGCTTGAAATAATATATCCAGTATGTTGTGTAGTTATGCTTTGGAATTTAATTCCCTACTAACTAAAGAACTAAACTAATTGTCTGCCAGTTCTCTGGCTACTGAAAAGTTAAAAGTTCAAATGTTAAGTTGTCTGAACTTCAGAGAGATTTTAACTTATTTGAAACAAAATTCAAGACTAAATCCCAGGTGTGAATGTCATTACATTTTAAAGTATTTAAAATCCCTCTATAATTTTAAATACTATGACCTAAATTTGTATCCACATATTTTTCTTAGTCTCCCCTATACACACATTTAAACATACACACAAATTATTGTCTCACCAGTACCATATTTTGCCTTTCTGTTTTAATGAGAATATTCTCTCTTTTGAATGTAAATTTTGGAATCTTATGAATACAGTAAGAACTCCTATAACAAAGAGATCTATCTACTCCACAGTGGTTTGCATTGATTTATAGCATATACTGTATCATACACATTAACCTGCGCTAAGATTACAGAGGCTAAAGCCGTATAGAGTGTCTCTAACTTGGTTTCAAAGCAGCCTATGACAACTAAGCATACCATAAAAATCAAGCTACTACATGGCCTACTTCTGGGGAAAAGACTTATATGTATCTATATTTTTACTGTAATCTATTTTTTGCTCTCATTTAAGTTCCATAAGTAGTATTATGCTTATAGGAGTTTCCTTTGAATTTGAAACTAAAAAATGAATAGTAATATGCCATTGTCATCATTTAATATTTGCGTTATGTCTCTACTTCATATTCTATGTCCTGTGATTAAAAAATGTAATCGCACAAAAATGTATAAACTATGAAGAGATAAAGAAAACAAAATAAGATTAATCCCTTTTCATTGGTGGAAATTGAAAGAAAGAAGTAAGAGGGGAGGATTACCAGTATTCATCTACTCTGATTTATAAGTTTAAGCATAAATTGATCATCCGGATCCCTCAGAAAGTGTGTCTGGAACTCCAGTTCTGTCTCCCCTACCATAAACAACTGAAGCATTATGCAAAGGGTAAATATCATCAACAACTGTCTACCATCTCAAATAAAGCTAGTATTAGACATGAACATACGACGACTTTGCAGACTGAGGAAGAAGTTAGGTACCTTGATTCTCAGTGGATCGGTAGGCAGAGACATGCACCCATTTCCACTTGTGAGCATGTATGGGCACTGCTCAAATGGCTGCCTAGGGAAAAAGGAGACACCTAATAAATCTATGCACCAATATGTCCAGAGAGTCACAGTAATTAAGCAGGTTGTATGACTGTGTGGGACAGACGAGTTTCAGGTGGTTAAAGGCTAGGTAAGGGTAGATAGATTAAGGCTGGTTTTAGGTGGAGTGTATCTAGCACTTAGAAACAAAGCAAATGGATGCAGTCATTAAATGGAAACATAAAACGTTTTCAGAACGTGTGCTTACCAAAGGGAAAATTTCCCTGGCAACCTAAGCAATGGGCCTGTGACATTCATCAAAACTGGCTCTTTTTCACATGCTATATTGTATTTTTTGAATTAATAAAGTAGGAAAAGTGGGTCACAGAGTGAAACATTTGCACTGAAAGAAAATGTCATGTAGGTAACAGGAGATTATTTGCTATAGTCCGAGGTCAGCATGCATCTTGCTGAAACAGCTCAGACTGTTTTATAACTGCTCTGTTACCTGGCATATTTCTATTTTACAATTATATCAATGTACTGCATTGATATGGTAATGATTCTTGAACAGCTTTTGTACTTCTAAGCATCATATACCTGTCCAAGGTTTCCACTTACATGGAATCTTAATTATTCTGTGGAATTAACAAAGATCTAAGTTATCTTATCCAGTGAAAGTTCAATAGCACTTGCAAAGCAGATCCTGGCAGCATCAATTTACAAAATTCAAGTAGTGCAAAATCAGCTTCCGTCTGTTACGGTAGATAAAACAACAGTTCACATACTGAAAAGATTAAGTGAGTGTATTGGCCAACATTCAGTAATTACAGGTACTTGAAAAAAAAAAAAAAAGAAAAAAGAAGAAAAAAGTGCCACAAAATGACCATGGCCTCCTTAGCTATAGAATATTTTTCTGAGGCAGGGGATGTTGAAAGGGAAGATATAAACTAAGGACGGATCTATCTGTAAGCTTGCTAGTGACTATTTTGCCAGAAGACATTTTTCATCATACAAGTATAGAACAGATCATTTTAATTTTAAATAAACACTAAATAGAATATAAACTGACTAGAACTGTTGAATGGCTGCACTGATTACAAGCTAACATTCTGACTTACACCTGTGTGTACAGGGATTATGAAGGGGAAGCTTCCACATTGTTTCTAATACAGAACTCTTGAAAGCTGAATTTTAGCCATGTGGAAACCCTCCATCACTGTAACAAGGTAAAATAGGTCAGAGCTGCATGGGGCAAAACTAAAAGAAACCAATTCTCTAGTAGTTTCCTTAGCTAGAAGATGGTCTAAAAGAGCCTGTGACACCAAAAAACTTTAAATAAGATGTAATAAATACTGAAAGGGAGTGGGAAAAATATAGGCAGACATCTCATAAATAGGGGAGCGTCTTCCAGTTCGTGCAGGCTGCTATAGCTGTATGGTAACAAGGCATTTGTGCAACCTGCTTTTCCTTAACAGTATTTAGCAGGCATGCAGAAGTAAAGGGATTCTCTATTTGAACATTTATGTTGCTCAGGGGTATTGCCTCCCTCTGCCACTGATAGGGGCTGTAAATACCCAGTGTTATTGTTAGTGTTATGATGTGCCAGCAGTATATGTATTTATATGGAGGCATTAAAATACTTTGTACCGTGTTCCTTCACAGTGAATTGGAAGAAAAGTTTATGAGAATCTAACAGAAGAGAGAGAAATACATCAAGGAAGTTTGGGATAAGACACCTGGTCAGTTATTTGAACCACAGTGCTAGAATGGTTGGACATGATGAAAACTTCACCCTTGCATAGAAAGGAACTTAAACAAGAACTTGATGACACCTTAGGTCAAAGGTGCTATGCAGATGTCTTTAGCCCAACACAATGTAAGTCATATGTTTTATGAGATACTAATTAAAAAGCAGTATTAAGTGTAGATACCTTGGAGAATCTCTTGCTTGCTAGGTTTATTCATTCTGACTTGAAGCTGTTGTTTTGCTAGCATTTTTATTTCACAAATTGGGAGCCCTTGTGAGGAATTTTTGCTTCTAGGTACTGTTCAATCAGAATAGATGGATTTTTTCCCTGAAAGCTTAAAACCAAAGGCTAAGACAAGGGACACTAAAACACAACAGTTATAAAGGAAATACAGGAAAACCATGACAGTGTTAGTTATCAGACTGGAGCACTGTTCAGAGTTGTTTGACTATTGCCAAATTTGCAAATGGTATCATGAAGAGTTAGAAGGAAGAACTGCAAGAATGAAGATTAAGTCTTGTAGATGTTAAGAAGAAAGAAAAATCCAAATATGGGAGAGAAATTTCAAGATTTTCTATTTGAAAGCTAGGATGAAAATAACATGTAGAAATGCTTGAAAATAAAGTCCAGAATTTAAAATATTTTATATACAATGTGACAGATAAGGGAAAGGCCATGAAAGAGCTTAGCTTCATGGACAAAGGAACACGACACAAATATGATCTCTGAAGCACCATTCTGGGTATAAGCAGGGAAAGATTGTAATTGCTGAGCCTAAAGCAAGGGATTTTGTGATGACAAACAGATACTGTGAATCTGAAAAACAAACTCGGCCACATACATGTATGGAAAAATCCATAAATAAGACCTTAAATCAAAAGGATCTGCAAAATGTAGCCTTCGTTTTGACATGAAGATCTCAATGGATGTCCAACAGAGGGAGGCAAATGATTTTCTTTCATTGGCAACCTATGTTAATGGAGCATCCCCCTTTTCTACCCCTTATCCTTTTACCCATGTAAGTTAAGGGCCCTCCTGGATCATATTACCTTCCAGTTGGGAGGGTTCTTTTTTAATTAATTTCCCAGAGCCTGCAATAGCACTAGAGCTAGTGATGTTCATAGCACAGCAGCACAGATCCTTTCTGTCAACTTCAGTCTGGTAGCTGAAATTAGCAAAAGTATGGCAGGAGCTGTACTGGTAAGTTATGCTTTTCTTGGCCACAGCAAAGGAATGGCAAACAGACTGCTGGAAAAGTTAATGACTCCTTTTTTCCCCCCTTTCTTCCCCTCATAAGTTCACCATAGGGAGTTCAGGTTTCTGTCCACTGTGACAAAAAAGTGAGAAGTAAACTTTTGCTTTTCAACCACAACTATTAGCTGTTACTATTTTAAAATATGCTAAACAGTAATAAGATGAGCATTACTGTTAGCTTAAAACAAAAGAATTAAACAAAGAACAAAAATTTAGAATTTTAATTCATTTTGAGTTTGTAAGTCTGAAGTGAAATCAAAGGAAATCTTTAAAGAAGAATGCTTTAAAAGATGAAAACGTTTCATCTGGAAAGCACTGAAGCATAACATTTATTGTACAGTGATTTTTTTTCTCCATGAAAGGAGAAATATACAATAATAATTTGATGTTATTGTAACCACTCTTCTGTGGATGGAAATGTTACTGCAAAGAAGATGAGTATGGTCAAGTGCAGCGAGGGTGAGGGGGGGGTCACCACAGCGTGCTGCTGCACTCGAGGACAGCAGCTAAGGAACTTCTCTGATGGAGAAGAAGCAGGAGAAATACGGAGAGAAAAGCGTGAGCCACAGGGAAGGAGAAAGTGCAGAGAGCTGTGAGAAGATGTCTGCAGAGAGAAAATTCGAGCCAGGAGAAAAAGGTCTGAAGGAGCAGAAGAGCAGCCAAGGCTGCAGACATGAGATTCAATTAAGCTCAAGAACAAAACTGTGTCAGTAGGAAAATGAGAGGACAGATTTGTACTGGAAGATGTCAGTCAGGTCACAGGATTTGCTTCACACAGAAAATGTATTCTTGCCTACATATGCAAAATATCTGTTGCTCTGGGTCAAAGTATTTTGCTGGTAGCAGATCTTTTTGTAGGAATACAGTAACATTTTGAACAACAGTTCTTGAATTACCACCTCCTTTGGACATTTTTGTCTGACCGTGCAGCCTCCCTGTGAGCTGTAGTCCAGATAGACAAGTCTATTGGACACTTTATCAATCTATCTTAATGATTATGGGAGGACAGGAACAATTTTAAATCCTTAGGTTAAAAACCAATGAACTAGGGATTTAATACTGATATGCAGTTCTGGTGTTTTTAGTGGAGAATCTACACCTCCCTAACTAATCAGTTCCAAATAACAATACTCAAATAGTTCAAAGTTTAAACAAAAATCTACATAAAAATTGATTACACAAAATATCAAACAAAATATTAATAGAAATACTTCCACTAGAGCTGACAGAAATGTCTTGAATGGTAAAATTCTCTCTGAAGAATACGTCTTCCAATACATATTTTTTCAATAAAATATTGTTGTGTATAACACATTTTGATGAAAGCATTTGAAAAAGAAAACTTGTTTTTGTTGCAAAGTGAAATTTTATTTTATTTTTCCAATTTAAAAAAAATTTTTACTTTACTGTAGTTCTCTCTCATAGCATTTCTTATTGTTGAATATAATAATAATAATGATGATGAATGGCATTTACTTTGGAGGCTGGGAGTTCATCCTTTCCTCTTTATCTTGGTTTCCTAACACACAAGGTGTATGGGGTCACAGCATGTGACTATGGTTATGTCTCTATTCCAAGCGCAGTCACACCAGTGCTTCAGCCTGTTGGTGACTTTCAATGGCATTTCACAAACATCTCAAATGGCCCTACCGTTTTACAAAAATAAGCTTCCGTGAAAAGGAAAGACTGTGACTGAAGCATTCACAACGTTGCTTCTCAGGATTTTCTTAGCTTCTCATGCAGCTTCTGCAGTCTCTGCCAAAATCTCTGTAGGATGAGGGTTACAGGGAAATGAAAGGGAACTATACGTGCTATGGGAAGTCCTGTCCTTCCTGCATACAGCGTTTTCACATGTACTAAAGCCATTATCCATCCTCTGCATTTTCCCTCGCTGAAGCGAAATACATCTCATGCCTCCTCAACTACATTCCCAGACTCTGTTTCTTTGTTCAGCTTTTAAGACAGCAAAGCAGACCTACCTGCAGGTTCCTGATTCCATCCATACACTGTGCTTAGAAACTCCCTGTCATCTCTGTCTCGTGCAGACCCTAAAGCCTGTTTATCTGCTGTATATTAAGCTCCCTGTATTCTTGGCTATTTTGTTCTTCTCGTTATTCCTGCGATGAGATGCTCATCTCCTGACCACCTGCCCTGATCTCTGCCATTCACTGACCAGAGAATTTCAGGTCCAGCTATAGCCCAGTGAAGCCTCCAAGCCCACTTACCCCCACGCAGAAGGATGACCCCATTTCACACAGATGCAGCCCTGCAGCCCTGATTCCACTTCTGACTCCTTCACACTCCTGACGTGACATGTGAGTGGGTCATCTGTGATATACCTCTTACTGGAGAGGGTGGGATGTCTGGAAGAGGAGGAGTGAGTTTTGAAGGGCTTCGTATTCAAAAGGAACCCAAAAAAGCAAAAGATTGCAATGCTTTTCTGTGGCTTTGCTTCTTCCTTATCACGAGACTCACCTTCCCCATCGGATGTGCTGATGTTCTCAGCATGTAGCATTATGCAAGTCTTCCTTTTCAATATGACCTGAAACACCAAGGCAAGAAAGGGTGGAGCAGCAAACTGGCTGCTGAGAAGCAAGAGCTGATGCTTCACTACCTGTGGTATCTACTGCAGTCACAAAACACCCTGAGTTCATTAAAGAAAAAAATGGCCAAGCGTCTTATAACTAGGAGGGAGTTGAATTCTTTATTTCTGTATCTTAAGGAGTTGTCTCTCATTTTCGCTCTTCTTCTTTTCATCTGAGTACTTTGTAAAACAGTATCAACTTAAGAAAGAGTTACAGAATTCTGAAAAATAAATAAATTGGGTTGATTTTGCTATGTCACAGCACAATTTGAGAAAATTTGAGAGAAAGCTGTAGAAACAGTTAAAAAAAACCCCAACAACAAACAGAAGAAAGGAATGCAAAAAACCCCTATGAATAGAGTGTAATGTGGTACTTTTGAAATTACAGAAATCTGTAAAATTGCTTCTTTGTTTATTAGCTGTCAGCAATACATCCACATTATTAAAAAAAATTTTAAACCCACATGGATTGTTTCCTTTGAATTTCAGTATTTCACTCAAGTGTTGGAAACACTGAATATATTGGAATCTCTTTTAAGTATATGAAAGCAAGAAAACAAGAATGATCAAATTCTAAGTGACTGATTGGTAATTATCCTTTGTACTAAGAGAAATGTAAAACGGTAGGGCAACATAAATAAAGTGAATAATATGTGTAAAATTCACGTAAAATTCAATCATTTTCTTTGAATTAAATAGTAATAAAATATATGGATGTTTTAGTATATTTTAATAGGTGCTTCTTTAAGGCTGGTGCTTCTTTAAGCTATTTTTATCTTTATACCATCTCACAGCTTTCAACAGCATTGATTTCAGTCATTAATGGTATGGATCAAAAGTGGTACAGAAATAATCTATGATAATCTATTTTCAATTATTCGAATACTTCTGTCTCTTATTTCCACCACCATCCCTATCCTTATCCACTGACATTTTAATAAAACTGAGACAATGCATTTTACAAGTGATCTGTGTACTAATTGCTCCTTCATTTTAATGTCTGTTGCGGTATTTTTAGGACAAGCTGAGGTTTGCAGAGGATGCTCTGAGGTATACCAAGCTGCTGGAAACCTGACTGCAATTTATAGTTTGCAGTGAGTCTTGGAAAGTTGAAGAACATGAGAGTCAGATCCACAACAGCTGTATGGCCCATACAGCTATACTGAATGGCACTGTAAGAGCATCCAATCTTTCATGTCTACCTTATATGTTTACATAGTCTCATATTAAAATACCTTCAGCTGTTTAAGTCAAACAATACAAAGATCCTGATACCTATTGACACATACCATTTGCATTTTCTCACAGTCTTACATCACTTTCATGAGTACTCCAGAGACCTGAGAAGTTGCTGAAATTGTCTGCTATAGCAGTCTGAAGGAAAAGCAAAGTAAGTGATGCTACATTCTCCTCTATTCTTAGTGACTTTTTCATGAAGAAAAGGTCCTCTGTCTTGTTCAGCATGGTAGCTCACACCTTCTCTATTGCCTGTTACACTTAGGAAAAGACTGGCCTTCCTGACCCCTGGAGAAAACACTTATACACCCAACTGCTGTGAAAACAAACCTATTAACTGTCTCCTCTTCAAGCTTAAGAGTCAGTGAGCGTGAGCGAACACAAACTGGTGTAATTGATTCTTTTCTTGAGACTCTTTCCTTTGTAAGTTTTTCTTTCCCTTAATGCCTGAGATACATTAGGAAGATTTTGCTTCTGTAAAATAACTTTAAACTCAACTACTGTACTGTTAAGAGGACTATTTATAAATCTACCGGTGCCAGCAAAATGCTAGTCATTAAGCCATCCTTGACTTTAGAGAAGAAGATTGGAAGGGGACTTGGTTCTTTGTTTCATTGCCCTCTCAGAAGCCATCACAGCTGTGTATACTGGTGTAAAGTGTTTTCCAGTCAACGTGACACCATTTCCACTGTCTTTGTTGATGTGGTTTCACATATTTATTTATTTATTTTACAGAATAAGAATGGCAATACAGTTCATAGCAGTGAAAAGAAACTGTGTTTTATGCTTTTGACATGTGACTTTACTCAATAGTTGTAAACAAGCTCATAGAATGTTTTTCTCTGCCTCACTTTGCGTGAAGAACTCTGATATAAATCAAAATAAACTAATCTTTTGACTGGTTCCTGTCTTCATTCTCTTTTTAACTTAAGCTGGGCTAAGAAACTGTGTTCCATGTCAAAACAGGATAAAGCAAATTGTATATTAAGATAGCTGACTGTAAGGGAGACACTGCTCAATATTTCTCAAGCTCACTTATGGACTGCTGCACAGAAATGCTAGATCTTGGTGAAGCTACACCTAAAAAACAGAAGTATGTAATATCCTGTAGCCTTCTAAAAGTAATACAGAGAATTACTTTTCCAACTTCTAAATTCCTAACATCAAATTGGGATCCAGAAATCACTTAAATAAATATACATGTGTTGGTACTGGACTCTCTCATAAGTGTTTTGTATGGAAAAACAGAAACAAACCTTTTTCTGCAGGCAAAAAGAGGTGTTGTAACAACACTAAGAGGTGTTGTGGAGACGAAGGAGGAAACTTGGTGCTTGTGACCTGCAGTATAAAATCTTTTTGCGCTGTGGTACTTAATTGAGTAAGATGAGAATCACTTCAGCAAAAGTAGCAAATACCCAGTATACGCATACATGACTGCCACTTCCCTCACCTCATGGAAGTTGTGCAATCTTTCCGAAATGAAATAATTGTAACAGGCTACCTGCCAAGCTGCAGTTTCTTGTCCAAACTCAAGGTGGATGAACCCTGCTGTTCTGCCATGCATGCAAAACTGATTTGTAGAGTTGCTTTGATTTAAAGTTGTTTTGGATTTACAACAGGAAAAGATGGTGCTCATACTGTGCATTAATATGGATGAAAAGTTTGCTCTATTACGGTAATCTTTCATCTACAAGGAATTCTAAATATCCTATCAACACAGCACAACATAAGCATTAATGCACTGTTAAAAAGGCTTTCATAAAGGAATATGTGGATAAAGAAAGAAAGATTGCAATACAGATGACTAACAAAAGTTAGTGCTGCTTATTTTTCCAACACCCACTCCTGAGCACAACAAGGCAGTATTCACACATTACATCCAAGTGCAGGTAACGTATATGGATATACAGCTCTACTGAAAATTAACTGGGAATGGCCCACGAGGTAAATCAAAAGAATTCTTTGGAAGCTTACAGATTCAATATTTGACTTCATTTCTGTTACTTTGTATATACTCTTTGCAAATTTCCTCTTTGTTTTATATAAACATGCGTATGTATAGTGCTTGCAGTATTTCAGTGGTGTTTTCCTTACGATTACTATAGCTGAAATTTTAGAAACATTGATACCAAAAATACACAAATAGTCCATGTTAGGGGACAACAATCTTATGCTAAGAATTTTGGGTTATTTTCTCATAGTGTTTTCAAGGTGTTATAAACAGCAACAGAGTGAAAAAAAACCCAAGCCTGAAAATGAGGAATACATTGACAGAGTCTTTTAAAGTAGTAAGTCACAGCAGGGTGTGGGGCTACACTACTGCCTAATAGTTGTTAATCTGAATAAATAATATGTTTTTAATCATCGAGTGGCATTTAATTAACCTGCAATAACTGGCTTATTAATTCTCAATTAAATCATTATTTGAAACACTTAATTTAAATGTGAAAGAGTATATTTTCTGCTACCTCCTATAAGGTATCTCACTATTTGTGATGAATTGTAAGTTAAAGTTTGGCATTTGATCTCCCTCTTCCTCAATGAACATCAAGGACAGGTTTGAAAAGCTTCATGCTGTTTGTTAATTAAAGTAAACCAGAAGAGCAAAAGACAGGGAATTCAGAAAACAAAATAACCCAATTACCATACACTCCAACAGTGCAATATGCTTTATTTACACTTAATCCCACACTTAACAAATACTCAGACCCAGATCCTCAGCTAGAGTAAACTGACAATATTGACTTGAATTAATTTATTTACTAAGTTATTACATGTTTTGGTTTGGATTTTTTTTTTTTCTTTGAGGTTGGTTAAATATGGGTAATCTGTTGGGTTTTGCCTAAGAATCACAAGCAAAAAACAATCCCTGTTCCAGGCAGTTTACGGTCAGGTGTATAGGAAAGTGGGGATAATATTTTGTTCCTGTGGTGCGATGAACACGCCAGTATGCATATAGTATGAAAAGAACATTTTTTACTAATAATTTGAATAAAAGCAATGACCCGTAACTGGGAATAGGACGTAGAGGAAAATATGCCACTAAGGAGAAAGAAATGGAAATGTAGAGCCCCAAACACTAAAACACACTCCATGCCAAGAAATATTTAAGAGCATCTTCTTGTAATAAAGTGTGACAAGCCTTTGAAGGGTTAGTCAAAAAGGCTGAATTTTACCTATGAAGGAGAATCTTCTTAGGCATCCTCAGTGGAGGAGGACACCTTCAGTGATGATTAAGAGCCTCTTGTTATGAAATATCTCCTTTGTGGAACCTGCTCCTCTCCTTTGATTAAAGAAGATACCTGCAGAGACTAGCTTTCCTGATGTAAGATTAGTCTTTGCAAATACCTCTCTTTAGCTTGCCTCAAATAGCCAGAGGACTACACAAGAAAAATGCTGGAGGGGTCCAAAATGGCATTAAACTGCATTCCAAGAAAAGGCACAGCTTTCTTCCATAAACTGCTTAAAGCCCAGCCAACATAAATAAATAAAAATTTTCAGGCGCTGAGCAAAAACTAAGTTCTGATTGTGTCCTGAAAAGATAATAAGGATATTGTGTAACTTGTACGACATATTTCACTGGAACAAATGTATTAAGCAGCTGTGATAATACGCTTGCATAATGGAATCTATTTCTTGCATTCACAGGACATGAACCCATCACAGGAATTTATGTTCTATATAAGGTGAAGTTAATATTTGCACCCAAACTGGAAAGTTTTATATTGTATTGTATCCATGTATTATCAAGACTTTTTTTTTTTTTCAGATTTCTTCTAATTTTCTTACTTTGTTGATCTTCTTTTTTATTATTATTTTTATTTTTTTTTTTATTTTTTTATTTTTCTGGCCTGATAAATTCTCTTCTTTCATTTTCCACCCAAGATGTTCCCCCAAATTACTTCCCTGGCAGCATAGCATATTTGCTCCTATAACAACCACCTACATGCCAGAAAATCTCCTAGTTCTAAATTGAAATGGCTTCTTGTTCTTTATACAGAGAGGCCAAAATAGGTTAGAAACATAGAAAAATATTTTAATGGCCGTGGATTAAACAAAAATGATTCAGCAGTTTGCTTCATGGTTATTTATTGATACGGGTATGAACTTAGACACTGATTAAAAAAGCTAGTGAAAGCTATGCCCTTCTGTCTCCTCCCGCAGCTCCTTTCTCTTCCTTCCAGATTGTCTCCCTCCCAGAAGGTGGTGCAGTACTGCAGTATTCAGATTCACTTCAAGACACCACCCTTCATTTAAAATAGAAGGAGGTAGAGAGATAAAGGATAATAGAGGTGTTCCTGAGTGTCAGAAGGTGCACCTTTAGGTTTTCTATTTTCACCTGTATTCTTTCCATTTTTATTTCTGATGTGTTACTGCTATAGCAAATACCTTTAAAAATCTTTTTTGTTTGTTTGTTTTTTTGTTTGTTTGTTTGTTTGCTTCTTTCTTTCCATTGGAAGCTTTTCCAAAGTCTCTTTCTTTCAGGCACCAGCTGCAACAACTGAATACTAAACTCCCAATCAGAACTACACAGTTCTCTGAGGTGATGGGGTTAGGGGAGATACAGAACCTCACCAGAAGAAGCCTGTCTTTTAATTTCCATCGAGGGATACTTTGAAACAAGTTCAGGTATTTTACTACCAGCATATCTCTGCACTAATGTAGCATTTCACAGAGTTTCCGCAATAACTATCGTTGGGTCTTCTCATAAGAGCCCTATAATAGTCATAAATATTCCTCAGGAGAGCCAGATAGACTCTGAAAGGCATATAATAGCTATCATAAATGAATAATAAAAAGTAGAAAGGACAAGCCACCATGAAAATGGCAAATGAATATGATGACGTGTGTGTTGTACATGAGTTAATTGTCTGAGTTTTATATTTACAGAAAATCCCAGCTGTTTTCTGCTGTGTCAGCAATATTTATGGAAGAGGAAGCATCCTCTGGAAGGTTAAGACTTTTTGCAGAATGAGTGAAGTAATTACAGAGTGGAAAGCTTGCACCACTGTTCTATGTGTACTCCTTATGCATCTTCTTAAATTGTTTGCTGCAATGACAAATTCTGGAAGTTACGGTCCAAGCATTGTCTTCATTCTGCCAAATGGTGCAGATAAATTTTACTTCAGCACAAAAACTAAATCAGGGATTTCAAAAATAAGTTAACACATGTGGATAGCATAATACTGCACTTCAAAGCCTCCCTTTGAGCATTTTCAAGCCTCCCTTTGCCAGGACTTCAGCGGAGTAAGAATACTGGCCCTGTCAGATGCCAGGTTCTCTTAATAAAAGTCAAAATGTGATTACCTTGATTTAGAAGTAGTCATGTACTTCCTGCATAACTTCATCAATTTCAGTCCAACAATATATGGTGTAACATACCACTCAACTTAGGAAGTGGTACTACTCTGTAAGTAGTCCCATTAAAATCAAACCCATTGCATTTGCGATGAAGTCTTTAGTTTTAATTACGCTGTCATAATCAGGCTTTGAAATTCTTCTTAAGGGGATATTATGGCTTCATAATCTTGAAAAGATAGCCAAAACATGAATGAACATACGGCTATATACAGAAAATATATACAGAAAGGGAATAGAATTCATGTGACATCAGTGTACAGAGCTGAATAGCAAAAGTCTTGAAATCTGAGACCTGAAAAAAGTTAATCTCTTTCTCTATGTAACGACAAATATAGGACCTTCTGTTTAAAAACAGCCATGTATGTCAGCATAAAAACAGACAGTAAAGCACATTGCAAAGTGGAAATACACTATCACTATGTGACTAGAGAGTAAGGGAAATTTGGTTAATAGTAACTCAATATTCTCCAGAATACTTTATATCCCCAATGAAGTCCTTTTCTATTTTTGCACAAAATAAAACTTTCTTAAGACAAGTCATTCAACTCATAAAAGACAGAGATATTCCTTTTTCCTTGGCATTTCCAGAATCCTCTTAACATATATTGGTAAATCGAGAAGACACTATAACAATTTGAAGTATAAGAAGGCTATAGAGAGCAAGCGTCATGATTTATTGAAGGCTGTTCCTGATATGTTTCACTTAGATTGTTTTATAAGCATGAGTCTCTTTAAATAGACAATGTCACAAAAAAGACTGAATGATATAGCCCATCTCAAAATTTCCAAAATAGTTGTTTCTGAAGGTGAAGGTCTTGAAATCAGAAAACCTGCTCTTTTGATTGTGGGGTGGGTTTTTTTCCTATTTTCCCTATTTCTGAATATTACTTTCTCTTGAGTACTGTATGTCTTAAAAAATAAGGGTAATTGAAGTCAAATCTGTGTTTAATTATGTGTGTAATTTACTAATATTTAGATATGTTTAACGTCATGCTGTGTCTCTGGCTTGCTTTATGAAATCGAATGCACAGTTGTACAGAGGTGATTTGTGTTGGATGTGAATTATTTTGTTAATGGTACATTAAGCCATGGCACTACACTGATCACAAGTTACATGAACCTGTTTTATACACCGAAGATTACGGTGGATAGCCATTTCGTTTTCTGATCCATAGATTTTGTTTTTCCTCTGCAAAATTCAATTTTGCTTTGTTTGACTGACACAGAAGCTAGCAGAGAAAAAAAATATCAGACAGAGATGCCTTACAGGAACCTGTGAGCTGATGAATGCCCTCAGTTCTTGTTGCAGAGAATAACTTAACTGTTTACAGCATTGGACTTTAGGACGGACAGGAATGAGTCTCTATGGCAATATGTAACACAGGACTACCATAAAAGTGAGCCTGAATTTACAATTACTTGCCTTTTCATATAGTAAAGTAACTGCCCAGCTCCTGATGTTGCCATCTCCTCTCTAACATTAACAAAGCAGCACTACATAGGCTGCACGTTTCTTGTCCTACTTCTAATTAAGCACACAGGAGGAAAAGCCACCAAGATCTTATAATTTGAACTGTAAAAAGAGAAGTCTTCAGTTAGATGCCTGCAAGGATATCTGATTTTCAAGAACAACAAGAGCTTACCTATGTGAGGACTCTAAGGGGAAAAAAAGATACAGGAGAAAACCGTGAGGCTGCGATATCAGGCAGTTCCTGTCAGCTCTTCTGATTCCTTCTTTATAACCACGTGAAACCTCCAGTTGTAGAGTGGAGATTAGCAGAGAGAATATGATGCTCTCTTCTTGTTCTGCATTTTTCTCTGCCGGTGAAATCAAGGGCTGCTGCATAATTAGACCAATCTAACACAGGTATCAAAGCTGTCACTTCCACATTGAGTATCTAAATTATGTACCCTGATTCAATGGGAGAAAATCTATAGAGGGAAAAGGCAATTATTAGCATGTTTGACAAACATTAGACAATAAGATTTGAAACTTTCAGTCAACACTTACCTTATGACATCATATCAGAAAGCTGTACTCAAGTACCTAGGATCAACATTTTTAAAAGTTAAAAGCCTAAGCTTAGGCATCTAAATTTGTATTTAGCTTTAAGGCTTAGTGTGCATCAAAGAACTCCTATTGAGGTAATTTAGAATCTAGGCAAGATGATCATAAAAACATACTTATTACTCTCACAGACAGTCTTTGGAATTATAACTATTATTATCCATCTGCAGACATGCTCTTTTATTTTGGGCATTATGTTTAAATAATATAAAACTGCATTATTACTTATGTTCAGAAAGATCAGTAAATGAAATCTGTTCTTTCTATGAACTTTTCAGAAATGCCTGTGTAATCTGCAGAGGACAGCTTCTGAAGAAACAGACGTCTGGAGATCAAAGAGGCACCATCCATATGTCTGGACAGGGTTATGATGTAGAGCACAAATATACTCCTCCTACTTAATAAATTCCTCTGTATGTCATTTCCATTTGAGAAGGACAAAGAATATTTTTACCAAATATTTACAATATGCTTAGAAATTGTATCTTAAAACAAAATAAGGGTATTTTAGTAATTCTTTTTATAAGCAATAAAATAATAAGAAGGAATTTGTCTGTGTTTGTATTTATGTTGCCCTCTCTTTTTTTGTCTTGGGACATCCCTGCATTTGTGAAGCAGACAAATAGTGATGTCTCTATCTAAAAAATTCCAGACAGGTATTATTTCAAGAGATATACCTTAGAGGAATGAGTTTAAAGAAAAGTGACTTCATTTGCAAGCAGTATGTTTGCACTAAATGACCACACTTATTCTGAAATTTTGTTTTCTTTTATTTTGGTTCAGGACCTACATGTTAGGTTTAAGAAAGCTGCAACTTACCCAAATGTATCATTGAGAAAAAAGGACTTCACTTCCCCACATTTTGACACTGATGTCACCCTATGTAGTGTTTAGTCACTACTTGCTCCTTAATTCCCTGTCGTCAAAGATTTTAAAATCCAGGATAAAACATTCTTCCACAGTCCAAATGCAAAGAAACAGTCTGTGTTAGGGAAGTATATTGGAATCTGCATTGCCTTGTTTCAAAAAGATTTACAGTTTAATGATCTTAGATCTGTTAGGAAAAAAGTAAATTCTGAAATGACTGTAGGATGCTCTATGTAAAAGAAAAAACCCACTTATTTGTTCTGTGGAATAGTTTGGGAACACTGCATCTATTAGCCACAGATCCAAAAGATGATGGCTTTTGCTTTTTCTGGAAAAACAATGCTTGCCCATTATGTTAAAGAGTGACAAAGGGGTTTTATAGTGAAAAGGTTCATACAGGCTGTGACTATGTAGTATTAGATGACATGTTTTACTTATTTGATAGGCAGGAAAAACTGAAGCAACACTAATTACATGTGCAAATCTAGGGCCTCAGAAACAGAATTCTTCCAAGTAGAAGTAGTAAGGGACCAGCAAGGACCAGCACTTTGTTGTGATACAGTTTTCTTCGGCTCTTATTTATCCTGTTGATTTCCCTTTTTAGAGGGTTTCACAGTTATGCCTTAGACTGAAGAGTAGCTGTGCTTCTCACTTGTTCCAAAACAGGCATATTTTCTGTGCAACAGCAGTCAACAGAGTCCTTTTTTTTTTTCCCAAGTGGTATTTTGCAAGAAGATCTACAAGTATATGCATTATTCACGTCCTAGATATGTAGATATTTGTCAGACCAGGGAAGGGGAATGTATTTCCAAAGGCTAATTTTTGTCTATAAAGGCTAATTTCCCCAGAGTCCCTTGTAGTCAGTAGAGGAAGACGGTATGATAGTATCCTCCAGAGAACAGTTCAGAGTAGGAGACTAATTAATCTCAGAGGGGGAGATTAACCATACTAGAATATAGTCAGGCTTGGTGAATGGCTCCCACTCTGGTCATTCACTCAGATTATGCCAATTGCACAGAAATAACCTCTCCTTTTCCTCATTTATTATCCCACCAAAGCCTGTCATCTGCAAAACTTGCTAATAAATATTTTTACATCGTTATCATAGACACAGGAATGGTCTGCAATTTGGTCCTAAGAGGACTCTTCCTACTACTCCATCGATACCTATGCACTGGCCGCACATATTGGCTGCTTAATATATTTATCCCATGCAGTTACCTTTGGTCTCCAGATCAAGTTTTGTAGGGTGGTTCACATCCGTGTTCTTCAATGTTAGTCTAGGGCAAACTAGCTGCATCCACGCTAAGCTGAGCTTGACACTGACTTTGCTTTAGTCCCATGTGAAGGCTTTATGGCAGCCTGTCACAGCCATATTCTTATAGCTTGAAATGTGTTGCATGCCCTGGCATCATGGTATGTTCAGGAACTTGTGGGTCAAGAGCACATTCAGAAAGTATTGGAGAATCGTGTAGAGCACATGGTAACAAGTCTATTCTTGGCTTAACCCTTCAGCCTTTTGGAAGCTATCTGTCAAAGCAGGTCTTCCCAGAACTACTTTCAGGTTGTGTTTCAGAAGGAGCGATTTTGTTCTCTTCAAAAGGAAGTTTAAATAATATCTGTGCTGTATAATCAGGAGACTAGATATGGCAGTGATGAGGGGAACTGAATTATTTGGCAGTGCACCTGTATCCATTAAGAATAACATTTAAGATTGTTTGGAAACTCAGTTTTCGAATTACCTGCTGTGGATCTCTTAATTCCAAGTAATGGTAAATCTTCAATCAAAATATTGTCTGGCACTATGAAAAATCAATTAAAAAATTGGTTTTGTAACATAAGCGATCTGCTTGGTAGGGATTCTTGAAGAGCTGGCTAGTGCATGATTCTGATTATTGTCTGATGACAACTGTTTTGTATTAGCAAAAGTTATTAAAAATGAAGACTGTCTCATGCAAAATTTATTTAGCATCGAAGCATTTATCACGGATCTGTTTTATCAAAGTAAACAGGAGGAAAAGTGGGTCTTACAATCCTGAATGGAAAGGAACTGTCCATGTAGCAGTTTCTCCCTTTAATGATGACCCTTATTAAAAAAAAGTTTGACCCTTGTCACTGTAAAGGAAGGTCTAGTTTTCTCTGTGAGGGTAAGCAACTTTAATTTACACGCATACCACCTCCTTTCTCATTTGCTCTGTATCCCTCTGGCAAACTTACGTGGAAATACATCTTGAAACAGAAGCTTAGCAAACATTCAAGCAAGACCCATGCACTCTGCAGGAGACAATTCTTCTGTGACAGAGATACAGATAATGGATCTCTTCTCTTTGTTATATCTAGACTTGAATGAAAACTGTAATATTGTTATTTAAATCAGCTCTACATGTTTCATTTTGTTGGTGCAATGAACAACTGTATACATCAAAAAGCAGAGAGTTTTTTAGCCTCATTCTGGACACACAGCTATGTGTGAAGAAAACCTAAAGGCATGTAATCTCCAAGAAAAATCTGATATATATTGTTTGAACTGCATCAGGATCATGCTGAGAGCAAAAAATGTAGTTTAGAGGAAAATTTTTATTTGTACCCTGAAATTTAAGACAGCTAAACCAGAGGAAACTTTACTTCTGTAAGGATATAATGTGACAAAGTTATTGCTCCAGCTGCTTCTGGCTGAAGTACAGATAAAGGCAGAAACATTATGTACAAAACCTTACAACAAATCATATAATCTCAGCTGCATTACACACATGGAGGTGTGTCTCTACAGTAATTGTCTCTTCTTTAACAACAAAGAATGCTACTGAAATATGTGCACTTACAATTTTTGTAGACAGCAGCGATTGTACTTACATATTCCAATGACATCGGGAGCATGAATCTCACAAAGGCACCAAGGAATTCATTACCAAGATATAAAGGCATGTAAAAGGGCCCAATGTCTCTTATTAATCCAAAGAATAATACAAGATATGTATCAGTGAACAAGCACAGGCAATTAAGGTTAAGAGAAATAATAAACATCTATAGGACATAATTTCTCTAAGTTGCATGGGGTCAAGTGTTTTGCTTTTTGTTAATGAAAAAAGCTTAAAGAAACTCACAGACTGAAATATGCAAAGTCCTGCCACAGTAATTGCTTACTAAATTCAAGATGTTTCAGCCTGCAAGAGATAGTCTTTGAGTCTTTTTGTGCTCTCTTCCATCACTGCTTTCTTAGAATGTGTAAAAGAACAGAACTTACATAATCATATTAGAAATCAACAGCAACAACACAAAAGAATTGTAAAACTCTGTCCTCCCAGGCAAGTTTGGAGTGTAAACAGTATGTAATAAAAGATTTTCTCCCTGACAGAATCTTTCACCTAGAAGACCAAGGCATCATTCGTGTGGAACTTGGAGAGCACACGATGTCAAAATTTCATAGCTCTCTGGCAAAACAGAGGTGACTTTTAACTGGTAATTCCCTCTTTTTAAAGAAAGGCACACCCTCAAAAGTATAATTTTTTCTTTGATATAAAACCTTTATGAAATAGCAGCTGAGTGTTTTGTTGTGACTGCTGGAATTAAGAGAGTTTTAGGTCTGTGATTCATACTAGCACAAAGGGAGAAAAAAATATTTAAAATTCTATTTCTGTGTGTTCTTTCATAACTGATCTTTAATTCTGCTTGAAACATCAACCTGGCCTTCTTACTTTACAGTCTAAGTGAGTATGAAAACCTTTTTCCTGAAGTGGTGAGAAACTCCTCTACTCTTTCCCGGAAAGTATCTGGCCCCTTTAATTACAGCTCATCTCGCTGTTGTCTTATATCTTTTTAAATGTATATAGAGTGATCCACTTTGGTCTTGCAAGTCCAAAGACTTGTGCTTTTTTCTGGCTCTTAACAGCGACTTGATCAGTGATCTTAATCAAATCCCTTAGAACTCAAAGCAGCAAAACACAAAACCAGTTTTTATTTGAATAGGACTTAACATTTAGCAACCACTTGAGTATTTTGCATTCTGTTGGTCTGTGCCTCCCATCTGTGTAAAGGAAAAGAGAATGTTTATACCTTCTTTTCTTCCCTCACAGATGTTGCAAGATTTAATCAGTTTGAAGAAAGATGGGGGTTTAATTGCATTGCAGAGAATTGAATGGCCATGATACATGAGAAAAGATGCAGTCTGACCAGCAGCAAGACTTACAGAGAAAAGGTGGGGTTGAGGAACTTGAAGTACAGCTCTCAAAGATTGGTGGACATAAAAGGCTATGTTGCTTCCAGGCTCCCATTTTAACTTTTTTTTAGTAAAAAGTTTCCTTATTTTGTTGGGTATTTGTTTTGAAACTTATTTAAGAAAAAAGAAGTAGTTAAATATCAGAATTCCCTAAAGAAATCCCGGGCTGTTTTTTTCCCCAAAAAGCTCCAGAGTTAAGGAATGCCATTAGTATTAGTATTCACAAATGAGGGGGCTGTAAAGATGAGATATGCATAAAATAGATATAGTTTCTTTCATCAGAGAAAGTTCCCAGGGCTACTGGTATTCAGATAAATCATCCTTCTTTTGTTTCTGAGGAATTCCAGAAAGTTAAGATATTAATAATTAAAGGCAACACCACCACCCCCATCCCCCAGCT
Source organism: Haliaeetus leucocephalus (assembly GCF_000737465.1). Lineage (NCBI taxonomy): Eukaryota > Metazoa > Chordata > Aves > Accipitriformes > Accipitridae > Haliaeetus > Haliaeetus leucocephalus. The sequence goes on along the minus strand of NW_010972468.1, from coordinate 3,271,688 downwards.
CCAAACCATAAAATCCAACAAACCAGCAACAAACAAAGGAAAGAAGCTGTAAGAGTCATTGGGGACGGATTTGGAAACGCTTCCTGATATTTTTAAATGCTAAACCTTCTGTGTATATGTGTACATAACACTGATGCCTTAGGGAACTCAGCTGTTGGGATAAGTTTTTAATAATCTATTTTGGATACTCAGGGAAGCATTCTTCAGTTTTCCTGCTTCCATCTTGCAAGACCTTGTCTGCCAAGAGGGGTCATGGGTGTCCTTGCAGATGTGACATTCTAGATTTGACCTTTCAGAAGAACAATAGAATTAAATATTTGGAGCAGATGACAGGAAATATTAAGTTTCTTCTCTACAATGCAATTAAAATCCCATATTTCTTTAAAATGAATAACACTATTGTTTATGATATATATGTTGTTCTTGTTCACCATTCATAAAATAAAGCTGAAATCCTGAGTCAAATTAACTGGGAGCTTTTAATGAAAGTATTGATGAAACATATGTTTTAAAAAAGTAAAGGTGTGGGAAAATGAGTTAATGTAAGTGAAGGCTTTATAGATGATGCAGTCCACAGATAAAACCAATAAAAAAGATCAGAAACTTTAACATATACAACTCCACGGTGGTTTTAACAGTTTGTTCTTAAGGAAACTATGAAAGCCTTTTAATGTTATCAAAGTTCATGTCTGAAAATTATGTTGTCTTTCCAACAGCAAGACATTGTACTGAGGAGAACTGGTGAAATCTCCTCCATGTGTTCTTACTGCCTGATCACAGCTCTGTTAAATTCTAGCTTGTTTCCTAAGCTTAGCAGAAAGTAGACCAAAAATGAAGAAATATTCTTGCATTATGAATGTTTAGGTCAGCATATTAGAGGATTTCACAAAGATAAATCTTGTTTCATGGTTGCTTGGGTTATCATGACACTATGGCTCTATATAGGTAGTTCATACAAAATTTGGGGGTCTGTTCCTAAAAGTAAATAAACAATTCTTTTTTATATCTATAATGTGTATTCAAGATACCATTGTCTTTTTCAACAGTAAAAATAAATTGATTTCATGGGCACATATTTTTTTTTTTTCTACAAGATGGCACACAGAATAGAGAAAGAACTGTTTTATGAGGAAAATCTGACAGAATTCTTATCTCCTGTTAGTGACTAAGAATCCAAGGCTCTAAAGAGTACAGTATTTTAGATATGATGTGCTTTTCCCCTGTGTATGAAATCCATGGTGCCAGGACAGTTTGTTGTGGCAAGGTCTTCAGACTTTGACCCCAATTGCTGAGCCCTGCCTCTAAGTAGGGGTCAGCTTTTGGCTCTGCAGGAAAAGCCTAGCAGCTTTGAGAGGTTTATACCAAGTCTGGGCTCCTGGGTTTTCCAGGTTTCTTGGCACAGAACTGTTGAAATGGAAAGTTGTGACAATTTCACATGACTAGCAGCAGCAGTCAACCTGACAAGAATGTTAATTCCAGTGTAGCAGCTGCTGGAGATCAATGGTGTGTGACCATAGGAAGCCCCACTGGGCAGATTGTCCTTTGGCCAAAGATTCTAAGATGTCTCGACTCCTGAGCCAACTCGTTCCCCAGCTTCTTGATACCCTCAAGGACGTGATTTTCACTTAGCAGCTGCAGGTCCCAGTGCATTTATTTTCCTTGATGGGAACAGAGGGCGATAGGGGAAAATGCCTTTTTTTCTTCTTCAGAATTTCTGTTCATGGGAAATTTAGCAAATTTGGTTTCTGCATGATTTGGTTTAAAACCAAATATAGAAATATCATTATGTAGGTTTTATTACACAAAATAGAGTATCTGAATTTTGGCCAGTTGTTGTGCCAACTACTCCCATCTGCCCTGAAACAGGCATGTAGCAGAAGTAGGTTCTAAGGACAAAAGTATGAGAGTGGCTGGTGTTCAGGGTGAATCGACTGCTACGGAAAGTTTAAAAAAAAAACCAACCCACTTTTAAAACAGACTTTGATACAGATTCTTTTTATATTCTTTTTATTAAAAATAAAGATAAAAGATCCTTGATTGAAAAGCTATCTCCAGAACAATAGCAAGAAAGCAATATAGTTGTTTCACACAGCCATCTGGTCTTCCCGGGGCTCCGGCAGTTAGACCCTGTTAACCCTGATCTAGGTTTATTTTTTTTTATTTAACTTTCTGATGTTGGTGGAAAGTGCTTACACATGCATTATCAAGCCATTTTGTATAAATCTGTACTAACACTCTTAAAACCACACAGCACTCAGAATCCAGGATTAAGGCTTTAAACCAGATGAAATATATATTGGGATTCCCAACAAGTTTTCTTTCTTTTTATAATGCAAATGTGTTAATGCTCTGACCTCAAAACTGAAAGACCAAAGCCCAGATAGCTATCAAGAATCTGGTAAAGCATTGTTCCTCTAGCACAGGCACTCAGAAAAACAGGACTCCCCATCCTAAATAACAACAAAGAGAGATATCAAAGACTTATATCTCAATAACATTATTTTGCTTCCATTCTAACTGTAATTTGAGATAAGAGTATTGGAATACTTTCAGCTTTCTGCCTGTTAAAAAAAAATTGTAATTCCACAAAGTACAGTATTTTTGAAATCAGTAGCTTCTTGAAAGAAAGTATGTTAATAATTTAATACAAAACACCGAAAAATGCTGAGGCACTTTTCTGGCCTGCAAGCAGTTTATAATAAATAAACAATAAATGGTAACAACAATAAATAGTTAAACAGTATCTTCTATTTTTGTGATTTTTGAACATGTATCTTGTGCCTTTCACAAATACATAACTTCTAGTATTTCTTTCATTAAGGTAATAATAAAAAAAAAACACAAAACAACTAGCGTGATGCACTCAAAACCAGCAGTAGAGTGCTACTCACAGTTCTATGCTCAGCCCAATAAAACACAGCTTGTTGCATATTAGACATTCCAGATGATTAGAAGCAACTGGTCTTCAAATAAAGAACAATATCAACCTTGTTAAACTTTCTTTCATGTTTTCTGTTGTTTTCACCACCACCACCAAAAAAAAAAAAAAAAGCTATATATACCCCTAAGTGAAATAAATATCATATGTTTTTGTATGTACAAGAAAGAATAAAAATAATACAGAAGTTGTGAAGGGTGCCCTAATTTGGTGACTCTTTGCTTCTTAAGCACAAAGTAGCATGCAGGTGATTTATCAGCAGTACAGTACAGTGCCATAGCACAAACATTTAGTCTCACCCTATTTTCCCTTTTGAAGGTTTCCCAAATGTTTCATCATCAAAAGGCATGGCAAGCCTGTAGAATTGGCATCTCTGGTCTACGCATGCAGTCTCTTCTCATCGTGGTGAATTTGTTATACCCTACCTAAAGGCTGCATGGGACTATCCTCTAATCTGTCCTCTTTAACATCTTTATCAGTGGCCTTCAGGAGGTGACACAGTGTGTTCTCACAGAGTTTGCAGATGTCACCAAATTGTGGAGGACCAGTCAATATGCACAAGGGCAGGGCTGCTGTACAGAGAGACTAGCCACAAGCTGGAGGAATGGGCCAGCCTTATGAAAATCAACAAGGACAAATGCAAAGTCCTGCACCTAGGAAGGAAGAACTCCTTGCAGGTTGGGGACAGACTGGCTGGGGAGCACCTCTGCTGAAAGTTGAATATCACATACTGGTTATAAAGAGAAACCTTTTTACTATGAGGTCAGTCAAGCAGTGAGACAGTTTCCTGGAGAGACTGTGCAGTTTCCATCCTTGGAGGTTTTCAAGACTCAGATGGATAAAGACTTGAGCAACCTGGTCTGATCTCATAGCTGAAGCTGGTTCGTTGTTGACCTAGAGGTTGCCTGACGTACCTTCAAGGCGGCAATGTTCTATGATTCTGGGATTCTATTTTTTTAATATACATTTTTAAAAAGCTCCAGTCAGACTAATTGTCTACTTTGTCCAGTATCCTGTTTCTGACAGGAATCAATGGTGGCTGCCTACATGGAAGTGTAAGAACATGGCAAGTGCAGTAGTATGGCAGTCCCAAGCAAAAATTCATTATCAGACTTTGTGCTGGAACTCTCTCGGTTAACACCACATCCCTCTCATTAACCCTACCACGCTAAAACTTTTCCCCATGCTTCCACAGTATCAGATGGCTAAGGAAGACCTCAGGTTAAAGACAGGACAGCATATGAGGGCAGAACAATACTACATTTGCCTAGGTTCTTATTCTTTCCCTATGCATCCACCACAAATAATTTACAGCAAAGACATATTGGTCTAAACAGACACTCAGTCTGACCTTCTATGGGCATTCATGCAGAGAGCATCTGGCTTTGCAGGTAGCTTTCAGCTTTCATATTTGTACAAATTTTAGATTCTCAAAGCCACCAAAGCAGTCAAAAGTCAATTGAGACAATATCTGAAAATCCTGAGCACATGCATTTATACTTTAGGTGGGAAAAAAGTGATTTTCTTAAGGCAACGATGAGATTCAAAGTTTTATGTCGGCCAAGCAAAGTGCAAACCCCAGGAAATAATAAATTAATAATGATAAAATTGATAGCCAGGCTTTGCCATTCAGCCAGATGCACATCTATAAAGATCCAGCCAATTTTTTCTTGTAATCTTGCCAGGGAAGGGAAAAAAAATACATTACCAGAATTTAACATGCTGTATGATTTTGAGAATAACCCTTCAGGCTGTCAGTCTTGTTGCCAAAACTACTGTGCAACAGTATTAAGCAACAGGAGCATGGACTCATTTCAAGCCCAGGTGCTGAGCAATTTGAAATGCATGAGCTCCTTGTTGTGAAACAATCATTCCCTCTGAGGCTCTTCGTGTCCTCCTCACTCCATGAACTGTGCTCATGGTGAATGTGCATTTCCTTGCCTTGTAGTTAGCGCTCACATGCAAATTTCCGAGAAGAAAGAGCTATCTCCTCCTTTCTTTACAGGGTGCTGTCCTTCTAAGAAATAAAGCACCGTAAAACATCTGAACTGGAGGGTTCAGCACTTAAGGCAAGAGTAGTAAAGGAAACTTAGAGAGCAGATGACCTCTGAGCTGTGCACAGCCCATGTGCTAGTAGCAGGTAACAGAAGAAGAAAAGTAAGAACACTGACGGTCAAATAGGGCTTAGGAATTTATAATAATTTATGACTCATGCAAATAGGGCTTTCTGACACCCCAAAATTTTAACTACTGTGGGATTTTTAATAGATCTTAAAAATCAATTTCAAGAAGAATTAAGGACAAACAGTATGCCAACAGTTTCTGTAGCAAAGCTCGGATTCGTTTTCAATACTTAAAGCTACCCTCATTCAGCATGTGATTCATCTCATCCAGCTTCAGTTGTCTAAAAGTTACTTGTCTAAGTCAAAGCTGGAGCCCATTATACCATTGAGGAAAAACAGACACCTCAAGATGAGATAAATCACCTTTCAGGGATGCCTATTTCTTTCTTTTGACTATAAAGTAGAACTAAAACAATGAGCTGAAATACGGACACTTTATCTGTGATTTCAGAAGTATGTAGCTGGCAATTTGTTGACTTAGACAGTTTCTCAGTCCAGTTGCTTTTATGCTTCTGTCAACCAGGAGGGTAAAGAGTGCAATACAGATTGGGGCAGAAAAAATATGGGTCTGCAGGGGCAAGGAATACTTTAAGGCAATATTGCCAGCAAATAAGGAATCTTATTCTAACTTTTAGATATACACATTAGGTGAGATAAATCCAGCCACAGTACCTCACCTCAATGAAGCTGAAAAATGGTGCAGTCATTTACTTCAGAACTGTAATTTCTTTATCTATTCAAAACATCTGTTTTCTATTGTTATGTGAAAATTACCATCGAGTGGATAGTGAGAATGCTTTAACAAGCTCAGACAGCAGTTCTGTGCCAGAGTTGGATACTGATCGGTGAGTTATGCTTGCACTGGGCAGTACGGGCCGGTGCTAGAGCTAGTCCACCCACAAGGCACAGGTCAGTGCCGCGCTCTGAGAGTAGTCCAGAAATGGATTTTCAGCATCCTGTTTCCTGTATAGAAATAGGGCAAAGAAATAAAGCAGAGTGAATTAGTATGTCATGTATACCATGACAGCGGTCTAAAAATAGAAACCAGGTGTATTTGTAAGAGAGAGGTAATATTTTTATTAGACCAGCTGATACAACTGGTATAAAAATGGCATGCTTTTGAGCGTATAAGCACTCTGCACGAGTTCTCTGTTTTTCCAACTATACAAATTTAGAAAAGTTATAAACAACAAGACAGATTTTATAATGGAAAATGTAATGAAAATTTAACTATGCAGCTCTACTATCACTGTCTATTATTTACTATAATGAATTTTTACATATAGGCAATATATATTCATTATTCTTAGCTTTGCTAACATACCTTCAGAGGAAGAAAAGAATATTAGCATTGTAGAAATTTAAGTCTTCCCATCACTCACGAGAAATAGTATCCTATGACTTGAAAACATGCAACTTCTATAAATAACAACACAGCCCTAGTTCAAGGAAAGAAAGTTGTGACATTAATGTCCTACCACAAACTAGACATCGGGCAGTGGCAAACCATAGATGAGTGGAAACCTCAACCTATTACTTGTCACTAATTCATGAAAGGAACAAAAACGCTTTCAATTCATTTTATTATTGATTGATAGCAAATTATCTGAGCAGTTTCTCTGGACAACTGTGTTGTGAGTAAATGACAACATTTTGGCGGGGGGACTGCAGGGGTGGCCTCTGTGAGGAAAGGCCAGTTCCAACCAGCCCCAGCAGACCCACTCTTGAAAGGGGAGAGTGGGAAGTATTGTTTTAATTTTTGTCTTTGTTTCTCTATTGCAACTCTATTTTTAACTGGCAATAAATTAAATTAATTTTCCCCGAGTTGAGTCTGTTCTTCCCGTGACAGTAATTGGTGAGTGGTCTCCCTTTCTGTCTTGACCCATCAGCTTTGTCGTTCCTATTATCTCCCCCTGTCCTGTTGAGGAGGGGGAACGAGTGAGCGGCTGTGGTGGGTTTGCTGGCCAAGGCTAACCCACCACAATAACTTACAACAGGTGAAGGCAACATTAAAAAGCTTCATCCAAGTTTCCAGATACTGGCATTTATTACTAGTCTTAGCACAGAGCAACAGACAAGACTAATTTACCACTACTAAGACACTACAACACAACTTGTTCTGAAATTAACTGTACAGAAAATGTATAAATTACCATTATAACAGAATGAATTATTCATCTGTCTATAAGTAGACACAACAGAGCAGGTGCAAATAGGTTAGGCGAGATACATTAGGCCCCTAAGAGGATATTTAGCATAGAATTTGTGCTCCACTTTCTTTATCCAACTGTTTTTTCCAGTTGTAATGATAAACCTTCAGAGTTCCTGATCCTAGGAGGAGCAAGACTTATTTTTCACATTATTTATTAGAAATTCTGAAATGTCATATGGCAAAAGCTCTGTATGCATTCCTCAGTAACTTTAAGAAAGGATCATATTAGATAGTTTAACTTGCACCTAGCATTGTGTTAACTCAAATTCATTTCCTGGTTCTCAGTAAATCCTCAATCAGCCTCTTTCTAAGGCCTTCCGTATTGCTCTTGAGAAATCTCTTCAAAGGACTTCTCTCTCTTCTTTGACTAGGCAAAGGAATTTAAGGTGAGTTTAGTCTCTAAATGCTTTAAAAAGCCTGGTCACAGATATATCCTTAGAAAGAGAGATATCAGCATGCAGGGTAAAAGGAGTTGTGTAGTACACTGAGATTTCTATTTGGAAGTCCAGAGGGGGAGTCACTCATCCCGTTAAGGATGTTCTCAAGGTGTATTATGTTTCAGAGGCACCGTAAAACTATAGTCACTGATAATGTTCTGCATCGTATCTGGTACAACTACTGACTTTTCTAAGCTATTGTTTATATTTTTAACAGCGTACATAAATCCTTTTCCAAAGTTATCATTGCTTTATAAATTTTTTTTAAGTTCTGTCCATTTTTAAAAATTTCTTCATTAAGAGAAGAACTATTTTATATGTTTTTACTATTAACATTTCAGTGTCAGCAAGCTACACCAGAAAACTCTGAAAAAGGAGCCATGTGTGAGTTGTGCTGATGTAACACATTGTTACAAAGGAGGATTTTATCTTCATTCCAATACCTCAGTTCCTCAGAACCCTTGTTTTATATTAGGAAGTCTTATCTCTGAAAGATTAAGTATTGCTAAAAAAATGTATTTGTTTTTGGTGTCAAAGGGTGGACTGGTGATTGGTGGGCCAATTACATCAGTCATAATACCCCTGTGATAGATCTAGTACTAAAAAAAGCCTCTGGAAAGGAGAATTCCCTGTCCCAAGGTCTGAGGTCTGAAAGTATTTCCAAGCATTGGGTCCAGTACTTTGTACTATGTAGGCAGAGGCTTCCATGACCCTGAAAGAAGCAAAACATTTACTGTAAAATATACTGAGAAACTACACCTACATACTATCTTCACTGCATACCTATAAGAAAAAATGATCAAACACAAATATTCATGTAGTGTCGGAAGACATAGAAGGAAATTGTGAAAGGGATTGCCATGGCTGTAGCTTGAAGCATTCCAAATACAAATGTAAACTATTAATCATAATAGAAAGGAAGACATAAAAAGCAGGTTGTTAGTGAGAGACTGACAAAAGACTAAATAAAGACTTTCAGGCTGAATGTTCCTTCCAGGCAGTATAGTGGAAACTATAAAATACCAAACATAATAGGACAAAAAGCAACTTTCACTACAAAAGCCAAAATCTAATATTGGAAACATAAAGGTAGATGAATAGTTTAAATATTTTAAAATAAAAATAAAAATCACCCTTTCAATCTTGATTGAAAAAAATGTGTTCTTAGTGCTTTCACATACTACTCTGTGTTTCATGATTAACTTCACTTAGAGCTGTAGGTGTTCATCAACTCTAAAATCAAAGCACAAGTGTTTTAGCTTTGGCACATCAAGATGGAGGCGTATAAAATTACTGTGCATCATTTTCTCCATCTGTAAAATATAACCTACAACTCTTTTTCACCTCACAAGAGGTTTTGTGGCAGTTAAATCATTATTGGTTTTAATAATATCTGTAATACCTGGAAATTTCTACTTCTATTCTATTCTCAAGATTCTGAATAAACAATGTTTTATACTTGAGCCATACTTTCACTGAAAGTGCCATTTTACCATTTCATTCATCTGTGGTTTTTCTATTGACATTTTCGTTGTCATGAAGATGTTCTTTTATAATAGGGACTGTTTTCTGTGTTATCTGTTTGGTTGACTAGATATTTACAGAGGCAATAAAAATTAATAAAATATTAAGAATGAATAACTGTAACAACACATGAAAATTAGTGGCAATGAGAGCTATATGCAGATGCTGAATGAAGCATTTGGGCTAGAATTACAGTCTACAGTATTTATATTGTTTTTTAGGAGATATCAACGGTTATATAATATGTCTTTGGTACAAATAAACACGATCCTTGTGGTTTTGACCCTCTTATTACTTGAGAACTTCTATACAGAGCTTTGTGTCATCACTTTTTATACTCGTTACCCTGATAGATCCAAAAGCCACAGACAATTCTAATCTTATCAATCAATCCTCCTAACAGAGCTTAGCCTCTTAAGTCTTATAAATTTAGCAGTGCAAGAGTCAGACTTAGTTACACATGGATGCCATAGATTTCATTTATATCAATCTGTCCTTAATCTATAAATGGATTACATATTGTCTTTACAGTGTCTGTTGATGATTTCATAGAAATAAAGTTGTATAGGTTTGGTGTTATCAAACCTAATAGAATAGACTATTGGTGACCTCTTTGTAAGATCTCGACTTTGAAAGATTCAAACTTTGATTAATCCTATTTTTGCTTTCAGAGATAGACATCAAAAATATCAATGCAAATCAGTTTAGTCGTGATGTCATGTGAAACTAAGAGCGAGCAAGAGGAAACGAGGAGAGGGCATCTACATTTCTGTTTAACTATAATGTCCCTATCACTTCATAGTTTAGTTTTAAGCATTTTAAAAAAAATTCATATCACTATGCAAGCCCTTATGCAGTAGAGAAAAGTATGTTTCTGTATGAGTGTGTTTGTGCATGTTCATGCATGCATGTAACTGAATAAGACACATTCTTGGTGCTTTGGAACCTATTGCTTTGAAATGATATTTAGACTTGTGCAAGAAAGTAATTTCATGTAATTATAAATTAAATAAACAGGGCTAGAAGGCAGTTCTTTCTCAGAAATTATGATTCCCTGCCCATTTTTCCAGAGATTTTTAAACATTACAAAACACTGCTGTAGTGAGAACTTCCTGTGAATACTGCTCATCAGTCTTTCCCTGGAAGAAGGAAAAGAAACTAAAATCAGGGTCCTAAGTTAATAATAGGAGCACATATCATAGCCTATTGACACATTTCTCTCTTAGAGGCTGGTGAGGTGCTCAAACTTGTTCATCTCTTTCTTTGTCCGTTGTTTCAGTGTCCACTTTGAGTATGATAAGAAAATATCAAGTTTTCCACTAGAAAAAGTTCTATTCCTTCATATCATATTTCCCTGTGTGATAAGTCCTGACAAAGAAATGGGAAGTATTATTAGAGGTGGTTGTATTTCCCAGATCTTTGTTACTTATCTCCAGAGGGATCTCAGAGAACTGTGTTTCATAGTCAGCGATTCTGCTAATGACAACTCACATATAGGGTGCAGGATATTTCAATATCATGTTTCATGTTTAAAGATATGAACAGAAATTTAAAAAAAAAAAATCTTTTTTTTTTTTTTAAAGTTTAAGGTTTCCAAGTTTAATTTTAATTCTGTGCTGGAACAAAATTAAGACTTTTGAACAATGTACCAAAGAGACCTGTATCTTCTGAGGTAGAGAAAGCAATATAGCCAAGACAGACTTGCTACTAGCTCTGTGTTTAGATGCTAGAGTAAGAAGCAGAAAGGCCAAGTTAAACCACATAAGGATGTGTGTCTTCAGTGTGTCTTTCATATCTCAGGCAAATGGTCAAACCTCAGGACTGTAAAATCTAGATTTTTGATACGTTGTCTCTGGCATGCCTCTGCAGTTCAGAGGCTAAAATATACACTCATGGTCTAAGAGGTTCATAATCATCGTATATGTTACTTGATTTTGAAATAAAGACCAGAACCTACCCTTCCAATTCCTTTTCAATTCTAAATACTGATTGCTCAAGTGTGAACTCTTGAGTTTCACCATTTTTTCATGTGAAAAACCCTCCTAATGAAATCTTATCTAGAATGATGAATATTGCTGCGAAAAAGAACAGAAAGTGCTGTCAAGTAAATCACAACTGCTTCTCCCAATGAGTATCTGTGTGCAACTTTGAGGGAAATCATAGAAGATTGGGCTTTACATATGCCATCAGCCTTCTTGAGGTCATTCAGGGTCTACATTTACCTTTTTGTTATGTTTAGATTCCAGAGTTTCAGTACATTCACAGTACATGAATCAGAGCACAATCTGAGTGAAAGCAAACTAAATGTGATTCATTGACAAAATACTTGCTGAGGTAAGAAACCCCTCGCCTGAAGCTGTGTTGGCATACATGTATCTTTGAGAAGTGTGTGTTCACCTTTGGCTCATTGGCTACAGAGGTCTTACTGCTGCTCTTGACAGCCTTGGATTTTCAGATAGGAGATAAGGTTTGTAATGCTTCTTATCATTTTAAGACACCAAGGTGTTGCAGCTGCTCCTCCTCAGGCTACATGTGAAGGCTGAAAATTTCAAGAGCTACGGATTTCCTCAGCGCAAAGAATAGACATGTTCAAATAGTACTGGTGTGTAAACTTCTGCACTGGCTCCGTGTCACCTACTATGCGCAGATCAGCTTACTCCTGAATATCTTTAAAGCCTCAAGCAAGTTAGAAACATAACAGACCTGTGCAACAAGATTGGAAAGTGACTGAAAACAAGACAAAAAATAGGAAGTTCTTTGGATCATTTATGCTACTGATAGTACTCTAGACTGTCACCATATCCAAACTAGCTTTTAACTAATTTAGGAGCTGTAACAGGTAAAGATATCAGCATAGAGCTCAGCCTCAGGGACTGAATCCTACTTCTCAGTTATAGGAGTTTCCAGATGATGCCTTTGCATTTCACTCTCCAGAGTTTGGCTGGTAAACACTGATCAACCTCTGTTTCACTTCAGTGTGCTGTATACAGCATTTCTGTGGTTAGGCTTCTGGTTAATGTTTTTGTTTGATGTTTTGGTTGAATTTACTGAAGATTTTTTTGTTTTATGGGGAAAGATTACTATATTGAGCAAACAGGGGGACTTAACACTTGGGCAGTTATTATTGATCTTCAGTATACTCGTTTCATCACTTAGAAATAGTGACTAGTGTTTTATACACCTCCATAAAAAAAAAAACAACAAAAAACCCACTGCTTGTGCTATCAGCTAACTGACATTTCCAAAGAAATTTTATCTTATACACGTCATGAAGTAAATTAAACGTAGTAGATATAATATAAATTATAGTAAAATATGTTACTAAAATATTATCACATTATTACATGCAATATACTGTACATAATCTATTATAATAATAGTGATTATCACATATAGCAGTATGATTTATTATGTATATTGCATATTTATATTACATATTTAAAAACTGTTGTTATTTTCATTTAGATTCATTTGACAGCAAAAGGCATTTCCAAAAGTATATTTCTCTTTTAAACTTCAGTTTGAGTAGCTAGAACTTTTTTCCCAGACTCTGAACTACCCTGGGTCTTTTGTATGCTGTGCATTTATATGTTGATTGCTGTACATTTTACTGGATTTAAAATAATACATTGTGTGTGAAGACAATCTGTATATAATAACCTTGCACAGAAGCTGGAATATTGACTCAAGTACACAAATATCACTACTCCCTGCTAGTATGGTTACTGAGCCAAAGGGCTTGTTTAGAGCACTATCTTTATAGGGTAAATGGTCAAGAAAAGAATATTGTCAAAAGGCTTGTCTACATTATGGATTTTTTCTACAGGTATAGTTGCACCAAAGTACAGTATATTTATTTGGTTTAAAACACAATCTGCACCTGTATAGCTTTGGCTTGGTTTCTAACTGGGCTGAACACTGCAACAGTGGAAATTCCTATTTCACTAAAGAAGACTTGACTAAGAGACCAAAGCTTCATTGCTAATAGAAAGTCATTGGTAGAAAAACCTTTTCTGTTGGGAAAGGTGGACTTAATTTAAATACTTCTCCTCTCTCACATAAAATGCTCTGTAGCAAAAGCAAACATCTGGTATAAATACTACCACATTTTAAGGAAACTGAGAAGTGCATCAGAATTCTTCATGTGACATCCTTCTTAGTTGTGTCTATAGTGAGCAGTCTGCATTGCTGTGCACTCATAGGTCCTAGTCCACATACACCAACGCCCTTACACAGAAACTAAGGAGCAAGAAGTGAAAGTGGCCCAATACAGGTCCATGTCTCATCTAAAAATGCAGTTCACTGTACAGCTCCACTCAGCAAGTGCTTAAGGAGGTTAGGTTCAGATGTCCACATGCATAGTTTATATAGTTTATCTCCATATGAGATAGTTTACAAAGCACCTGTGCAGATATTAACCAAACTCAGGGAAATTCTTGCAGTAGGGAATCATGTGACCAGCTCAATAGTAAAGACATCCAGATCCAATATAACAATGTAATAGAATTCTTTTGTAATCCATAGAAACAAATAAACACTTTGAGTACGATTTAAAAGTATATTTTGAAAGAGATCAGCTGAATCTTGCCCTAAAAGTGCCCATGTGTCCCCTCTAACACTAATTGGAACAAAAGATGATTAGTTCATACCTAAACATAGTGAAAGGAATCCTACTCTTAAAGCATTATTTAGACAACCAAATCAGTACACTAGAGGTCAACATTATCACTAGAATTTTTCAAAGAAGAATAAGGTCTAGAATGACGTAGTGATTTGCCATGAAAAACAAAAGCTAGAGTCTGAGATGTTATAATTGGAGACTGTGGCAAAGCATTCCATGACCAGACCATGTTTTCAGTAAAGAAGATGGAAGGCATACCTTCATCAGTTTTAAAAATAGGGAGGGTTGTTGTTACTTATGTATAGCCTCCATTTTTAAGAAAGGGTGAAAAACACTGCGCAAAAGCAGCTGGGAGAGCAGTGACACAATGTGAGAGAAACAGCTATACAGACACCAAGGACAATGAAGAAGGAAGGAGAGGAGGTGCTCCAGGTGTCAGAGCAGAGATTCCCTTGGCGCTTGTGAAGATCATAGTTCCTAAGGGTGTTCCTCTGCAGCCCATGGAGGACCATGTCAGAGCAGATATCCACTCTGCAGTCCATAGAGAACCCTATGCCAGAGCAGTTGGATGTTCCCTGAAGGAAGGTGCAGTCCATGGAAAGCCCATGCTGGAGCAGTCCATTCCTTAAAGTCTACACCCTGTGGAAAGGACCATACTGGAGCAGTTCTTGAAGAACTGCAGCCTGTGGGAAGGACCCATGTTAGAGAATAGAATAGAATAGAATAGAATAGAATATTTTAGTTGGAAGAGACCTACAACGATCATCTAGTCCAACTGCCTGACCAATTCAGGGCTGACCAAGTTAAAGCATGTTTTTAAGGGCATTGTCTAAATGCCTCCTAAACACTGACAGGCTCAGGGCATCGACCACCTCTCTAAGAAGCCTGTGCCAGTGTTTGACCACCTTCTCTGTAAAGAAATGCTTCCTCATATCCAGTCTAAACCTCCCCTGGCACAGCTTTGAACCATTCCCATGCGTCCTGTCACTGGATCCCAGGGAGAAGAGCTCAGCAGCTCCCTCTCCACATCCCCTCCTCAGGAAGCCATAAAGAGCAATGAGGTCACCCCTCAGCTTCCTTTTCTCCAAACTAGAGAAGCCCAAAGTCCTTAGCCACTCCTCACAGGACATTCCTTCCAGCCCTTCCACCAGCTTTGTTGCCCTCCTCTGGATG
Source organism: Haliaeetus leucocephalus (assembly GCF_000737465.1). Taxonomy (NCBI): domain Eukaryota; kingdom Metazoa; phylum Chordata; class Aves; order Accipitriformes; family Accipitridae; genus Haliaeetus; species Haliaeetus leucocephalus. Next base: position 3,256,660 of record NW_010972468.1, on the reverse strand, counting down.
CATTCGAAGACCTTCACATCCTTCTTAAATTTTGGGGCCCAGAACTACATACAGTACTCAAGGTGAGGCCACAGCAACACTGAATACAGCAGATAATCCCCTCTTTTGACCAGCTGGTTATACTGTGTTTGATGCACCCCAGGATGGGGTTTTCCCTCTTGGCTGCCAGGACACACAGCTGACTCATATTGAGCCTGCTGTCAACCAGCACCCCCAGATCCCTTTCTGCAAGGCAGCCCTCCAGCCACTCCTCTCCCAATTTATAGTTGTACCCAGCATTACTCTACCCTAGGTGCAGAATCTGGCATTTTGACTTGTTAAATTTCATCCCATTAATCATAGCCCAATGCTCCAATCTATCTAGATCACTCTGCAAGGCCTCTTGTCTCTCAAGAGTGTCAACAACACCTCTCAGTTTAGTATCATCAGCAAACTTGCTAATGGTGCATTCAGCTCCTGCATCCAGGTTGTTGATAAATACATTGAACAGGGCTGGTCCCACAACTGAACCCTGAGGAACACCGCTCTTGACTGGTCACCGGCCAGATGTAGCCCCATTCAATACAACCCTTTGAGCTCTGTCCTTCAGCCAGTTCTTTACCCAGAGCACCATGAATGTGCTCATCCCACAGTTGGTCAACTTGTCCAGCAGGATGCTGTGAGGGACAATATCAAAAACCTTACTGAAATCCAGAAAAACAACATCCACTGCCTTCCTTTCATCCACTGGGTGGGTAACCTTGTCATAGAAGGAAAAGAAGTTAGTGAAGGACTGTATCCTGTGGGAGGGACCTCAAGCTGGAGCAGGGGAAGAGCATGAGGAGGAAGGAGCAGCCGAGACAAAGCATTATGGACTGACTGCAGAACTCATTCCCCATCCATTTGTGCTGCTCAGAAGGAGGAGGTAGAAGAGTTGGAAGAGAAGTTGAGCCTGGGAAGGAAGGGAGAGATGGCAGGGGAAGGTGTTATTAGATTTGTTCTTATATCTTATCCTACTCTGCTTAATTGGCAATAAATTAAATTAATTTCCCCAAGCTGCGCTGTTTTGCCCATGACAGTAAATGCTGAGTGATCTCCCTGTCCTTATCTCAACCCACGAGCTTTCATTGTATTTTCTTCCCCTGTCCTGTTGATGGAGGGGGAGTGATAGAGTGTTTTGGTGGGCACCTGGTGACCAGCCAAGGTCAACTCAACACAATATTCTATAAAAAAAAGAGGAAAAAAGAGTTTTCTGATGATCTAGAGCATACTCTAGTACATCTCTGGGGGGTGGTTAAACTTTCCTCAGAGCCCACAGCCCTCTAGCAGAGTTAATGCATCAGTGACAGTTGCATGGTTTCTTGAGCTTTCTCTTGAGTCTCTTGGTGCTTATGTCAGAAAGTGGTAGTCATTCAGCACTGCATCCTATTTAGCATGAAAGGTCCTTTCTGTTTTCCTAAACTAATCCCTTTTCATCTAGATTAGTTGAAATTCTGAAAGTAGTGTCTGTACTTTCTACATAAGGACTGAACTATATTTCCTGTGGCATGTATTTTCTAGGAAGCTAGGCTAAATTCTTCAGTGAGTCATTCATCACACTTGTTTTAGGTACCTAGTTTATGATTGTTCCCCCAAATTGTTTTCTGGAGGTACTTCTCTCTGTCCATTTTATAGAAAAAAAAATTTAGACAAGAGTCTCAGATTAGAGGCATAGCTTTCAGAGGCAACTATAACCTTTTCTTACAAAATTATAGAGAAGCATGAGATCACTAAGTGAGAGAGAGTTAAGATTTTCCTTTTTGTTTTTGCACTTTGACATTAGGAAAAATGAAAGATGACACAAAAAAAAACTTTCTTGAAGATTCTTGAAGCCAGTGAAAGTGAAGTTAGTTCAATCTTCAAGGGAGAATTTGAATACCACATCTGTCCCTTGTGTATGCTAATGATTTTGGCACTTATAAATAAAATGAACAGTGCAGTGCAGAATAATTGCTTATTTCCAAAAACTTCATAAAGATTTTTATTATGTATAGTTACCCTATGTGCTTGGATGAGTGCTTTAAAGTCTCCCTCAGTAGGCATTGATACAGTAGATCATAGCAGCACTAAAAAAAACATTATAGTCTATTATGTCAATGAGCTGTGCATGAAGAATTTCCTTAGTAGTATTTATTGGCACAATACACCATGACAACTGTAGAATGTATGATTATGCTTTTGATGGAGGAATCATAACAGTTACATTAAGATCTCATGGAAATTAAGTAGCAGTGTCCCATGCACTTCAACCAAAACCATAATAGCTCTAAAGGGTCTCCTATGATCACCATGGATGAAATGGAGAGTAACTGTCAGTGTAATCAGACCAGGTCTTTTAGTATGAGGTTGTCTTTATCCTCTTCTATAATTTTTTCTGTTAATGTTAAAAATTATGGAAAGATCCTTGTTAAAATGCACAACAAATTTTCATTTAAAACTCTAAACCCATGAGACTCAGACTAGCTTTTCTCTCCATATTTAACTCATTTCATTGCACCTTGAAGTATTATAGGGGTCTAAAAAGACTGTGTGATCTTATTGACCATGTATGCCATAATCCTCCCTAAATACAAAAGCTGTGTAAAAATAATCCAACAAAAGCCAGGAACTACAGAGTTAAGGCTTCTTATTCCATCCCTAATACAATCCACATGTCTGGGGATTGCATTTGATGTTCTTTGGTTCTGGGCAGATGGGCTAGTAAAACACTGAGCTGATTCAGGATGAGACACTGCTATGCCTCTTCGTTTTCCCCGCTTCGTGAGGAGGTGGAGGATTGTGCAGACAGTTTTCACCAAGGTATTGCTAATTAGCAAAGAGTAAACTCACCATAGGTTGCCAACACAAACTCTTTCAATACAGTGGTTTTAAAAGAATTGTTGAAGTCTCAATGTTCAGTCTCTCCACAGATGCCTTACGTGGAGTTCCTAAAAAAACCTAGAGTTCTCAAATCTCTAGTCACCTCTGAAGTTTTCTGAAATCTGTACTGCTGTAGGCAAAAGTCAACCGACATGAAATGGTTATATGGTTCTTCGTCATAGCCAGAGCAAGAGCCATTACCGATGTTATTCTTTATAACAACTCTTACAGAAGACTGCTGTAAAGGACAAATTCCACATTTTTCTGTCAATATGGAATTATATTCAGTGAGATTGAAGTCTCAGGCTGTCATTTACCTGACAGCCTGAGGTTCCTCAAGTATATAGAAGTAGCATATGAAAAAACTCTTGTCATGTTGGAGTGAACACCAGTGGTTTTCTTAAAGTGAATGTTTCCTTTCAGAGAATGGAAAAAAATCAATAAACACTAATTGGCATTTTCATTCTCCTCATATAAGGCTTCATGTGAAACAGTGAGGTAGAATTATTCTTCACCTTTGTTTTTTGTTTTGGTTGGGTTGGTTTTGTTTGGGGTTTTTTGCATGGACAGATTATCCTATTTTTTTTTTACTTTTCAAATGAAAGGATATTTCACAGTGAGATCTAGCTTTCCTTTGCCTTCTGCTGCCTAAGATCATTTACATATCTGTAAAGTGGGTGAAAAATAATTTCATAGTTTGTTTGGTTATAATTTGTGAGCAGTCTGTGCATGAGTAACCAAAATCTAAGGCAGTGTATAATCAGGGTAAAAATATATTTTAAAAAAAATAACAATTCACTAAATTTTTAAAATGATAAATTATACATCAGAAAACGGGAAAAGGCTATGAAGCAGAGAAGTGTGTACAAAATACTTTGCAAAATTCACTTCATTCAAGTTACTAAAGTTAATCTGGGAATAGATTCAGTTCCCAAATTGATACAAGTGACATTTGCCTTTGATACAACCAAAGGTCTCTGTATGGAAACCATTGCGGAAAGCCACTGTTTATTAACTAGAAGACAGTGGCTTGTTAATACAGTGATACGGTTTTCCAATTGGAAGTTGAGAGCTGCCTATAACCAGGCTTGTAGAAGAAGTTCAGAGTCATTTTAACAGTGGAGTGTAGAAAAGAAGCAGAGGAGGAACAGAAACTTTTTGTAATATGGTCCTTTTATAAAACATGCTTTTCCAGAAGTAGTCCAAAATTAATTGAAGCTACCTCTGTCATCTGATAAAAGAAATAATTCGTTTTGTCAGTAACATCTGTTTTGATAGCAAAACTTCTAAACCAAAATGAATTCAAACTTTTTAATTAATTCCTTCTGAGCAAAATCAAGCTGTATATAATTTATAATGAATGCTAGTCAAAATAGCATCCAGAATTTGAAAAGGTTAAATGCAATCAAAAAACTAAAATAAAAAGGAAGTCATTCTTTCAGTGGTGGCCTCCCCTCCATCTTCTTAATTATAGGCCCTAAATGGACTTTTCAAAGGCTGAAAATAATCCTACATAAGTCCTTTTGTAGAACATTAAATAGGATCAAAATATTATATTAAAGAATGAAAAAGATAAAAGTAGCAATTACGGTTTAATCTTACCCGTTACAGAGCTTCTACTTGCTTATTTCCACATACTGCACTTATTGCCCACCACACCACTGTTTCCTACACTGCCACAGTAAAAATAAATACAAAAATGTATGCAATTGGTGTCTGGACATGGTTTTGAAAGACTTACAGCTTTCGTGTTGTTCATGAAAGATGTAGGGGAGAAAATGGTTCTGCACGGTTGTGACTCTTTAAGGAGTCCTTGAAGAAAATGGAATGCAAATGCTATTTTATTTTTATGTCACATACTGTGCTCATAATAAGTGAAAAAAATATTGATTTTCAATAGGGAGATTATTTAAAACACTTATTTTATGCTTTCTGGATCAGTATTAACCATAAGCATGGAGAGCACGCTTATTTAAAAAATGTAACTTTTTGTGTCACTGGAGTAACTGCTGAGTTTGCAGTACCATGGTACTGGCATTTGGTGTCACTGCCCTGGTCCTTATACTTAAAACAATTGAAATATTTATAAGATGTAAAATTTTACAATAATGCAGTTTAAAATTACTATATTTTCAGGTCATTAAGTAAATATAGTCTCATATTCCGTTGTTCTGTCTTGTTGAGGACAATCTTGGATCACTGTTTCAAATATTGCTGTAATTTTCTTGACTTGGACAGTTGTGACAGATGCATTCTTACGGAAAATGGAATGTTAGCCTCCCATGTTAGCCAGAAGAGGATGGTTCAAGAGTACAGAAGAATTAACTGTCTCAATTATTGTGATTCAGCTGTGGGACTCACTGCTGCAAGAACTAAAATCACATTACCTTCGGAAATGCCAACAACTCATACTGCAAAAGAAAACAAAAAGAAAAAAAAGCCTAGCCATCAAGTTGAAAAAAGCAATGAGACAGAAAATAAATCTGTAGCTTCTAGGTGGTGTAAGGTACTAAAAATATTACTAATAAATACAATATCAATTAGATACAACTTCACTGACACAAATTTGTACTATGCATTTGGATTCAGAAACATTAATAACTCTGACAATAGAAAAGGGACACCTAAATTCTTCCAGTCATCTGAATGCTAGCAAATAGAGATTTATAGTGTATACTCAGACCACCTTACCTCTGTTCCCTGGAGTAGTAAATTAGCTGTAAATACCCTAACTATATTCCAGAGTTAAATGGCAGAGGGATTCCCTGGAGTGCTTTGGAAGAGCTGTGATGGAGTCCCAGAGCAGGGAAAAGATCTTTTCCCTTTCTTCCATATTTCCATCTGAAATCTTTGTCCTTGGAATGATATGCAGCTCATTAAGGAAAGAATAGGGAAGGAAATTGTAGATCTTGCTATGGACAAGAGTAACAATTTTGAGAGAGACGAATGTGACTGTAGGTTTATTGATGGCTGAGAGCATTGTTCTTGTGAAACTGAATGGAGTGATTGTAAAAGCAGGTCTGAGTTTGCAAATATTATCTAATATATCTTTTCATTAATGGTGTTAGCCAAATGTGTATTCTGCACAAGCACTAATAACCCTGGTTCAGTACAAGAATATAATGTACATACACTTGTGTGGGGCATGTTGGGACATAGTTTGAAGAAAGCAGAGCTAGAGCTATGCTAGTTTTTTCACCATTTTTAGGTTTATTTCTCAAAATACTTCTGGAATGTTCTGAGAGATGACAAGATACTACAGGGAAGTTTAACTCTTAACTTCAAAAACGTATATCCAGTTAGTCATCCTGACATAGGCCACTTAAGAATATATAAGGTATACTGTCTGGCCTCCAAGTGTTTCTCCAGAAGGTCCTAAGTCTCCAATATATCCTCTCAGATGGTACTTGTTATGTAGTCTGGGTTACTAAATCATGAGTTAGAAGGTGTCACTCATTTCAAGATTAAGACACTTTCTCTTGCTCAGTACAATTAATGAAGTCAAGAGAATGAGTCATCTAAAGTCACAAGGGTGAGATTCAGAAATGTAAGTGTCTACTGCCAACTGAGTATGGAAGGATGTATCTTCCTTAGGTCACATGTCATCTCCACTAGCCCATTCAAGATGTCTCAGATAGCCCTAGTGCATCCCAGAAGAACTAAGTGTCTATGTTTGGACAAGCAAGTCCCATTCTAAGTCTTCACCTACCACAATGGTGGCTTAGACACCTAGTTCAGACACCTATGTATACACTTAAGTGTAGCTGTCTTAATCTAGCCTGAACTCCACACACAAAGTTTCTACAGAAAACGTTCTAGTTCATGTAGGATAGGGAAGAAGGAAAAGGGTGTGTGAGGAGATTAGGTTTCTGTTAACACTAGACTAAGCAGGGCATGTATTTATATCGGAACCTGAATTCAGGCAGAAAAAAATCAGAGGAATAAAATGTTTCTCCCCTGAACATGAGAAACCCTCCAGTTCTCAAGTTTTGGGAACTCAGGTATGTATAACAATTTTTTTCTTCTCACTATCTGTACCACAAAAAAACCCTTAAAACTCCAGTTTCTGTTTGTCAAATGAAATAAATGTATTTTATTTCATATCATCGCAAGAATGATGCAAAGAAAGGCAGACTGGACGTCTGTCTTTAAAAACCTGGAAGTCTTTAATTTAAGCTAGATGTGGATCACTGAATGGACCCAAATACTTGTAAAGAATACTAAATCAAGACAGCCCAAGCAGGCAATGAAGTCTGACTGGGAGCATCCCAGTACTGAAGACAGAACATAGGAAAACTGTTTCATCTATGTCTGTCTTTCCATAGCTAAGCCTGGAGAACCTGTGGTGTGGACTGAAGCTATCTATCTTCCCGGTCTCATCAAGCAGTCTAGAGACTTACCTTGATGTTGTCCCACCTGGAAAGTAAAAGGAATGAAAGGGAAAAGGGTACTCACTGTCCCTGTTTCTCCCATCCATCATTTCTCAGTGCCTGCAGGCAACCTGATCACCACCACTTTTTCACAAATGGCAACCTCCCTCATCTTACAAGTCCTGCTTTCTGAGACACAAGTATTCCAGTTTATGTAAGGAGGACAGAGTGTCTCAGAAAACACACGTGATACCCTGGAGACATATGAGACAAGGGGGATGCAGCAAACTCCCTGGATATCAGTTTGAATGGAAGAGCAGAAGGAGGGACATATTTCTCAAGATAGACAGGCTCTGAAATCCCAAAACACGAGGGATGATGAAGTTTACAGATGCCTTCCCCTTCAGCATTTCATCTGCCTTGCTACCTAGTCTTCCAGTGACCTTCACAGACACACACCTTCCCTTCTAGTGCCATACTCTCACCTCCACCTCACCTGCACTTCTGTCTCTAAATCCTCTCGATAAAGAAAATTCTCCTGACCTGGTCACCCACTCTAAACATTTTAATTGTATTTACTGCTGACTCACAGTATACATGAGTTAAATACTATTCTAGATGAGCAGATTGCACAACTATTGCAAAGCTAAAGACATGAATCAGAATAATGTTTTACCTGGTGTGTAATAGTCACACACCAAGTGCTGTGTCTGCAAGATTAACTCAAGACAGAACTGTTTTGGACTGGAAGATCAGAAGTATTTCTTAGAAATTTTACAACAGGAGGGTGTAATGGTACAAGTGCCACAATCACCAGTACTTAGAGGACACAATTGTCATACGAGTGAGGACTGATCACTTGTGGTCTTTCCTGCAATTCAATATAAGAACATACTAATGTGCACCTAAATGTTACAGGGAATCGTCTATTACAAGGCAGTCTGTCTTTACTTCTGGCTAACAAAAAAGAAATGCTAGCAAAGACATCTTCTGTTCCATTCACTCTGCAGCAGGGGGGATCTATTCTACTTTTAGTGACACTCTCTCCCTACCAAACAAGAATTTATGTGTATGAAAGTATTTTGCAACTATGTCATGTGTCTCTCAAATTAGATTTCCGCTCAATGAGACATTGAAGTATAACATCACACAATAGAGTTCCTCACTCTCTCTTCTTTCCTCCTCTTTCTATAAAGACAGATTCAAATTAACACAGGTGAAAGTCATGAGTCATATATTTCATGTAGTACTATCTGTCAGGAAAGAAACCCTTCAAATAATTCAGACAATATGTGTGCAATATAATTGGTATAGTTTGTGACCACTGAGGTTGCACTTACATTGAGAGCCAATTTTTTTTTAAAATGTTGATATTGCTTCCTATTAATTCTGTTAAGTGATATGGTAAGAAATTGATAACCGAGACTTTCCAAATGCTTGCTTTGAACCTTTATGTGATCAGCACAGAAATATTAGTAGAATATTTCAACTTTGTATCTTATAACTCTGTTGTTCAAATGTCACCTAACTGCAGATGTTAAAGCCACATCTAAGCTTACCTGTTGGAATATGTGATTGGGTTATCTGCCTGGTCCCTTTAATGCTCTTGTAAATCCAAATTGTCCATCCTCAGGCTTCCATTTGACTAAAACCTGCAGCTACTTTATTTTTCCAACAAATGGCACCAAGTGTAACTGCATTCATAAAAATTTGGATTTGAAGAGTATCAAAAGCCAGACCCTCCAGGTTTTTGTTAGTTGTCACTCATGGTTTTAACTTACTTTCTTTCAATATGGTGTCATCTTTATTAAAAGGCAGTAATGGATTTTTAATATATATATAAATAAAGGGAGGATACAAGTGTTTGGTAGAGAGGTAATAAAAGCTTTATTCTGTTTTATTCCCACTGAAAATTCCTCATTTGTTCCTGAGCCAGGGGCTTTTTCTAATTATTGTTAATAAAATAGAAGGAAAAAAGGAAGTTTGCATGCATGTTTCTAAGTAGATTTTTTTTGTCAATAGGCAAACAAAAATCAAAACCAAAATCAAACATAACTTTTGCGCCCCACTATGACAGTGGATAGTTCACAATCTGTAATGAAGAAGGCATAATGGAATTTTCCTGAATGTAATAGAATTTTTCCTAATGATTGAATTATCATTTGTATTTCATGTTTTAAGAAATAATTTTTGTTCTTTGTTGAGTGCTCAATGTCATCTTTCCTTTTGTCAGAAAGTAAATTAAATAGCTCAAAGGAGCTTTGTGCAGAAGTGTTTGCTGCTTTATTCTGTCCCAGAATGTTGGGAATACAGATAGCCTCCTTTCTTTGCAACAGCAAGTGTAATAGCTTTGACAAGCACATAAGAAGGATAGTTGTGAGCAAAGACAAAATGCAAATAATATGGCTAAGGGCCCGGTTAGGGAATAACTAGCACAAGTGTGAGCCATTATTACCATGTCAAGCTTTGCTGAAGTCATTTCAAACTCCGAAATATTTGTTTTGGAATTGATTTGGAAAAGTCTGAAAAATAAAATAAAATTGGGCTATTTGCTACTACTTTGCTGATAATATGATACACAAACCAGCTCTTTCCTGCATTCATCAGAGATGGGTTCAAGCTGCTTATCAGGAGAAATTACAAAAGGAGTGCTTTTCCTAATTGGGCAAGACACTAATATCTCATAACATACAAATAGCAAAATCTTTATGAAACTATCATTGCTTCTGTTTGTTCTCCTTTGAAATAACATGAGAAGAGTTAAGCACAAAAATCTATCGGAGCCAGGCACATAAGCTGCCAGATCCACAAACTGTTAAGACTTTAGGGACCTTAGTTCAGACTATTCATAATTTACTAACCTCTTACCAGCTACCACCTAATTTTGGAGGTACCTAAACTGTCTAGATAATTTTTTGCCAGTAAGAATTTTTATTGCCAGGCTTCTAATGTCATGAAAAACATTGAGTGCTTAGACCACAGTGGGACTGACACAGTCTGGAGAAACTTGCTAGGCTGATTGAATGGATGTAGTCTGAAAAGTCATGTTGGACTAAGAACAGCACTAGTTCCACATCCAGTGACCCAGCATTTAGAGATGCTTAGAACATTCTTCAACTGCATCATTTAAGTTTATGTTTTCAACACAGCTTCCCTAAAACCATCGGTCAATGAGGGTATCTGGCTCTTAAGTCAATTTTTTCTCTTTTTTAGCCAAATGAGAGATTTAATCATGGGACACTGTGCTGGTTTTGGCTGGTATAGAGTTAATATTTTCCATAGTAGCTGGTATGGGGCTATGTTTTGGATTTGTGCTGGAAGCAGTGTTGATAACACAGGGATGTTTTTGTTCCTGCTGTGCAGTGCTTACCCAGAGCCAAGGGCTTTTCTGCTTCTCCCCCCACCCCACCAGCGAGCAGGCTGGGGGGGCACAAGGAGTTGGGAGGGGACACAGCCGGGACAGCTGACCCCAACTGACCCAAGGGAGATCCCACACCATACGACGTCATGCTCAGCATGTAAAGCTGGGGAAGAAGAAGGAAGGGGGGGATGTTTGGAGTGATGGCGTTTGTCTTCCCAAGTCACCGTCAGGCGTGATGGAGCCCTGCTGTCCTGGAGATGGCTGAACATCTGCCTGCCCGTGGGAAGTGGAGAATGGATTCCTGGGTTTGCTTTGCTTGCGTGTGCAGCTTTTGCTTTACCTCTTAAACTGTCTTTATCTCAGCCCACGAGTTTTCTCACTTTTACCCTTCTGATTCTCTCCCCCACCCGCTGTGAGGGAGGTGAGCGAGCGGCTGGGGGGGGCTTAGTTACCAGCTGGGGTTAAACCATGACAGACACATATCACAAATGAATGCTCAACATCCCTCCTTCTTGAGAGCTTTTGTGTGAAGCCTAATAGGTCAGGCAGTCTTTTCTTTCAGTTTATCAATCACAGCAGGCTCTGTTGGAAGCAAAGTAATTATCATCAAACTTACCTCAGAACTGCAATATGAACTTCAGCTCAGAATGACTCAGTAATGTCAGGACTTGGCTAGTTGATTCCCCACAGCTTTAGCACAAACATGAGCCTGCAGTGAATTGTATCACTAGAAAGCTAGGTCATAAGACATTTCAGCTTGCCTACAGTTATAGGTGAACAGGAATTTTGTGGAAAGAGATTTGAATGTATTCAAGTGACAGTGAAATGCCTTAGCTGTAACTGAAAATGTTATATAAGACTTTTAGAAAGTTTTGGATTGCTACTCTTTATGTCTTACTTAAAGAAATCCAACATTATGAAACTACTCTAAAGATCTGCTATACTTACAGTGCCCCTCTCCGTACTAAGCCTTGGGCCTTTGTCCAGCCAGGCAAGTTTAGAACTTCTTCCTCAAGAATGTATGTATCTGAACAGTTATTAAATTTCAGGGACAAATTTCCACTGACTTCACTGAGCAATGGAAGAGGGCTAAGACAAGTCATTAAGGTCCAGAATGTTCCAATTATTTCAGCATCTCAATGGCATTGATCTCAGTGGGAGTCATGTGTCACATGTGCTGAAAGATCTGCAATGTGGCAGAACAACCTTTGAACAATGAATGACTATGACACCTGAAACCTTCACCTAGGGGATCTGAGTACCAGGGTTACATAAATATGGCGACAATCCTTATCTTCTCCTAAGCTGTTCAAAAGTCAAGCAGGAAGGTCAAAACAAATCAAATTTCACCCAGTGTTTCCATTTCAAGCATTCAGTCCAGTCCAGAAAAAAACCCCAAGATCTGTTTACCTTTCCTCTTGTATTATCTTGAGGCAGAAATGCTCCATGATGGTTGGCCTGGAACCTATCACAATGAATAAGTGCAAGGGACCAGGGTTTTTTTTTCACCTGAACCTAACTCACAGTTCAGCTGCCAGTACCTTTAGCCAGTTCCAGGGCTTTATGGACCTGCAAAATTTGCATAGGCAGCAGTTTCACTAAGGAGGAAAGAAAAAAAACCCAAAAAACAAAAAAAAAACAAAAAACAAAAAAAACCAAAAAAACCCACCAAAAGTAAACAGTGTTTTGTTTAAAACTGAAGCACAGATCACATTCAGCAGCACCAAAACCTACATTGCTGATAACATTGTCACAACAGAAACAAATAATCATTTTGGGGAGATATGATTTAATTTTCCTTTCCTAACCAGCTCCAAAGGAATAAGCAGGAAGAATAGCTTAGGTACCTTCTGCCTCCTTATTTTTTGCGACAGAAAGCTTTATGGGCATCTATGCTGTTCCTACTGTCCCCCAGACTTTGTCAGTACTGGTGAGACAGTAGAGGTGGAAGCTACACAGCAGAGTGTTGACAGCTCTGCTTGGCTGTGTTATTTTTTCCCCACGTTTAATACCTGAGATGTCTCATTGATAAAACTTTCTTTTTTCAGCATTCTGCTATTTCCTGAGTTATACTGACTGCTCTTCAAAATCATGGCCTGGAGGTAAATTAGCGATGTCTACTGGGCCTACTTTAAACAAAACTACCAGAAAGATGCCTCATGAAAGCATCCTGTATGGTAACACACTGCCAAAAAATGGTCCATCCTGTTCAAGATACAAGCTCAGTCAAGCCTGGCTATGTTTCAACACTACAGAATTATGATATTGCCCTCCTTCATGGTAAATCCTACTTATTGAATCATTGCTTACTGAGGTGTTCCACATTCTGTGATCCAAATGCTTAGAACTAATACTGTTGTATATTAAACTGTAATCTAAATTATAACTGCTTCAGGGATCGCTTCAGACTCTGATTACAGGTTGCACTACCAAAAATCAGTGATACAGGTGTTAAATTATCATGATAATGGTCTCCTGGTGCAGAGAAACAGCCCAGAATATATTTCAGTTACTGCTATAGTTTCATAGCACTCTGGAAGATCCTTTAGCATGGAAGTGAGTGAATTCTTCGTGTTTTCAGAAGCATAGACAGCTGGTGACCTCCTCTCTCTCTCTGCGTTATTATACAGCATTCTAACTTCAGTGGAGATTGCAAACAATTATCATAATAATGATATTTATTACAGCAATGCAGATCTGCTTTGGAACTCATTAGGTAATATGAGTTACATTTAAAAATAAAGACTTAGGATTAAGCCAACACAAAAACAAGCGTGAAAGCCATCTAACCAAAGTTTAGATAGATGCATTGTACATCTACTTCTGAACTAGTCACACTTGGGTCTTTTTTATATACCAAGAGGGGAAAAAAAGAATTTACTGAGCACTATTCTCCTGACCTATTTCAGACAGTTACTTTGCTGTGAGATGAATTGCCTCCAAGAGTTTCTATTTCCTTCTGGTGACTACAAATGGAGTTGAAGGTGACTGCTCTGGATGCAGACATATTCATCAGGCTGGATGAATCTCATCCACACTGTCAACCTATCAGTACTTTTACATGGTAGGGTCCACTGCAGGGTCAATCCAGTCCAGCTGTGGAGAAAGAAGCGCTGTTGCGAGACCACTAAACCACCACAAAATCAGAAGTATTTATGCTACACTCGATGGGTTTAGTGGGAATGGAAGGAGAGAGATAAAGGCCATTTAGTCTGATAAATCCATGTTAAGAGTTAGCTGGCTCCACAGTGTTTCAGCTGAACTGCTTTCAACACTTGAACAAACACCATTGCCTGTACAGAGCACTGCCATCACCGGTTCGGACATGTCCTAACACAGCTGTGCCTTATCTACACTGATAAGTTAAATGTCTCCAAGCCTGTTCTCTAGCACTGAGGTAACTGGCATGGGACAACTCTCGGTTTTATGCTATTATCCATATAACTGCAGGGTTGCTTTCTAAACAGACTGGCCACATGCAAACAACCTGCAACCTATGAGAATGGGGTGGACACAGCTCAACTGGAGGTTGAACTGTAGCTGCACAGAGGTTATGGGGATGTCAGATGTTCCTATGGGTTGGATTTTGGTTTGCAAAAGAACAAATAAGCCCCTAAATCCCTTCATTGAATTAACACCTTAATGTGAATATTTGCAGCTACCAATTGATGAAGCAATAACGGAAACTAATCCAGTTTCCTATTTTCTTTCAAGAATTCTTTCAAGAATTTTTAAATATGGTAACACCACAAGGAGGATCAGAGATAAATTGGTCTATTACTTGATGAGGTTGGTCACCTCACAAATAAGAATGTAGACAAAGCAGAAATGTTTAATGCCGCCTTTGCCTCTGTCTTTAAACACTAATGATGGGCCCTGGGCCCCACGGAGCCCTCTGTTGGAAGGCTGTGACTGGCAGGATGATAAACTCCCAGCCAGCTCTGAACTTGTTTGAGACTTGCTGCTCCAGCTGGATGCACATAAGTCCATGAGGCTTAATGGGATTCATCCCAGGGTACTGAAAGAGCTGTCTGATGTTATTGCGGGACCTATCTCCATTATTTTTCAATGGTCTTTGGAGTCTGGAGATGTCCCAGTCAACTGGAACCTGGCAAATATTGTTCCAATTTTCAAGAAAGGTAAGAAGAAAGACCCTGGCAATTACAGGCCTGTCAGTCTCACTTCAGTGCCTGGTAAAATCATGGAGAAGGTTACCCTGGAAGTTATGAAGAACACTTGGGAGACAGTGCAGTAAGTTGTTATAGACAATGTGGGTTCACGAGGGGAAAGTCCTGCTTAACCAACTTAATTTCCTTTTATGACAAGGTCACTCACCTAGTTGACCAAAGAAAGCCAGTAGATGTGGGTTTTTTGGATTTTAGCAAAGCTTTTGATACTGTCTTTCACAGTATCCTTCTGGACAAATTGTTCAGCATACAGCTAGAAAAGTCAGTAATATGTTGGGTGAGCAATTGGCTCAAAGAGTTATAGTAAATGGGGTTAGATCAGGCTGGTGGCCAGTCACCAGTGGGGTTCCCCAGGGCTTGATTTTAGGGCCAGTGCTCTTTAATGTTTTTATAAATGATCTGGGTGCAGGATCAAATGTCCATTAAATTTGTGGATGATACTAAATTAGGAGGAGCTGTGGACTCCCTTGACAGCAGAGGCCTTACAGAGACATCTAGATAGACTAGAGACCTGGGCAATCACCAACCGTATGAAATTTAACAAGAGCAAGTGCAGGATTCTGCACTTGGGATGGGGCAATCCTGCTTATACATACAAGATGGGGGGACGAGAGTCTAGAGAGAAGCCCCACAGAAAGAGGTCTTGGGATTTGGGTTGATGGCAAGTTGAATATGAGTCAACAGTGTGCCCTGGCAGCCAAAAGGTCCAACTGTGTCCTGGGTTGCATCAAGCACAGCATAGCTAGCAGGTCGAGGGAGGTGGTTGTCCCACTCTACCCTGCATTGGTGCGGCCCCACCTCCAGTACTGGGTGCAGCTTGGGACGCCTCAATATTAGAAGGACATCAAACTGTTGGAGTGTGTCCAGAGGAGGGCAAGCAAGATGGTGAACGGCCTCGAGGGCAACACGTATGAGGAGCAGCTGAGGTCACTTGGTCTGTTCAGCTTAGAGAAGAGAAGGCTGAGGGGTGACCTCATCGCAGTCAACAGCTTCCTCACGAGGGTCAGCGGAGATGGAGGTGCTGATCTCCTCTCTCTGGTGACCAGCGACAGCACATGAGGAAAAGGAAATGAAGCTGCAGCAGGGGAAGTTCAGGTTGGACGTGAGGAAAAGGTTCTTCACCGAGGGAGTGGTCAGTCACTGCAACAGGGTCCCAAGGGAATTGGTCACTGCACCAAGTCTGTCAAAGAGTGTCTGGACGATGCTCTTAGTCATATGGTTTAGTTTTAGGTAGTTCTGTGAGAAGCAGGGAGCTGGACTCAATGATCCTTATTGATCCCTTCCAACTGAAGATATTCTATGATTCGATGAATTAGAAACCAATATGGAAACTACTTTGATGTACCAAGACTTAGGTGTTAATAAGCCCCAAATGTAAAAATTATTTTCATGCTAACCATGCATTATTATAAGCCATTTACTCCTAGCTTTTTTGCCAAAATGAATTTCCAGCAATATAATATCCTTTTGTAATACTAATACATTTGCATACTTGCTATGAAGGTGTTACCCTTGTTTTTTTTGGCATTGAAATTTTAAGTCCCTCTATTATCCATGAACAAGGTGGTGTAACAATACCATTTTCATTCTTCAGAAGATGGACACAAAACTGAGTGTGTTGCTGCCTGTGGAAGGGTTTATCCAATTTAGGCTTATTCTCACTGAGGTCATTTCAGTCTATTGAAATAGCTCATAATACACAAAGAAAGAAAGACTCAACAAGGGAAAGAAAGAAGATTACGAAGAAAGAGAAGAAAAGGATTACTTAAAGAAGGTGTTCTGTGGTGAGGAGGAAGTTTTGAGCCTTGTAAACTGTGAGGGTTGACTTACAACACAGCACATGACACTCATGTATCAGACTTGTGCATGTACAGATATTGGTAGCACTGACCTAGTGGCTATCAATACTTTCTGACTTCACAGGACACTCAGTGGAATTTCTAATTCTGTTCTTTTCAGAATAATAACTAAACAAATTGAAACTTTAATTAAAGAACATCAAAGTACATCTTTTCTTCTAATAGGCAGCACCTGCAACACATGAAAATGATTTGTTAGGATAGCTAGATTTTTCTAATGTTACAGAGGCAACCAACTACACCCATATGCCCATTTAATGTGTCTCCCGACAAACAAATACATAGTATTTGCAAGATGATTCATTCATGAAAAAGGAGGGAAAATGAGTCATCCCTTGAAAAAGAAAACTGTTTATAATATTCAATAGTGCATTATAAACATTAGTTAATGATCTCAGAAGAGATCTACACCAGTGCTGGACAAGATAATTAAGATTGCAGATTTAATGGCTTTGGCCTTCAGAATATTTAACATAAAACCATTTTGTAAAAACTACCTCAATGACATATCTAGATGATACTTTATCTTGAGCTGAATACCATAAATTACTTTCTTCCATTTCTATGAGTATATGGCTATGCCACAGAATGCTAAATTATTACAGCCAGTTTCCCACACCTGCAGAAATAAAATACAGTATTCACCATTCTTATTCTGTTATGAAGAAAACTTTTGGGTTTATTCCAGGTTTCTAGATCTAAATCTATCCATTGACATAAAATATAGCTCTTGGAAACAACTGTTACAGTATATTTCCTCAGACTGCATCCAACGTAAGGGCCTGGTTACTGTTAAGGATAATTCACATTTGTAAGACTTTGAAAGCAGAGAAACTCGCATGACAGAGAAGACAAATGGGAACAATAGTGTGTTGCAACTTACACAGCATCTACCATCCAATGAACCTAAGGGCCATTAAAACTCGTAATTAAACCTTCCAAAAAGTTCCTATGAAGTAAATAGTTTTATTATTCCTGCTTTACAAATGAGCAAACTGAGGCACAAAAATAACAATTAATTTGCTCAATGCCACAAACAAATTAGTGTAGCAAATCAATACAGACCTATAGTTTGAGTTCATGAGTTTGAATCCTATTTCACTACTTTGAGCAATAAATCTCACATGCTTCCTTTCATTAAATTAGACTTTGTATTATTATTATTATTGTTATTGTTGTTGTTATTATTAGAGGGAAAGGAAAGTTTTCTCAATTATAAATGAAAAACTCTCCAGAGAATCAATAATGATAAAACTGAAGTTTGGACACAGGTCTGAAAACCCTGAAGCAATTTCCAAAGAGAAATTCCAGCATACTGCTTGTTCCATCCTGTAATAAATTACCAGCATGACACACTGTGATAAGAGCCAGAGTTTATAACCTAATTTCCATTTTTCAAAATATTTTTGTAGGTCATCCAGCATATGGTTGAAAGCTAAGTAACAATTCCTGTAGGTCAGTACAGTTTAGCAAGGAGAGAAAAAGATAGATGTGGAACAAGAAAACCATTCACAGTCACTGATTTCTCACCTTCAGGGAAGGATGCTGGTGGCCAGAAGCACTGCTCAGAGAAGAGGTGATCTGCTTCCAAATATTCTCTGAACCCTGGTTGACTCTTTGCTCGCAGTGAATGGGAAAGATTAGAAACTGATCCTATAGACCCACAACTGTGACTCAGAAGCTGCAATAACCCTGCAGTCTGCTGATTTCTAGGATCAGTTAGCTTACTCTTCCAAGGACAGACATTGGACTTTGGATGAAATGTCAGATAAAGTCCTGCTTTAAAATTCTGTAGAAAGAGCAGCACAGGCTAAAGATGGACATAATGCAAACAGGCACTGTACAAGCTCCCAGTTCAAGCCTGCCAATATGGCTTATTCCTGATTTGTAAAAGCCTTTGTATTCCAGCTCTTCTCCTCAATGTAGATTGCCAGACATGCTCTATTACACCAAAGAAAAATAAAATTTAAAGTACAAAATCTGTATCTGGTTTCTTTCTGGTGACCTTCAGATGCTCCCTCAAAGTCTTAGTACTGATGTTAGTCAAATCCTCACATGGAATCATATGCAAGTCTATTGTTTATAATAAATGTTCTAAGTTGGGTTGTATTTGAAAGACAAATTATGGTGCAGCTTTTCTTTGGAAGGCCTTCTGCTATCCCTGAGTGCAACAGCACATAGCAAAGAGAATGTTCTTCACTTAATAAATTAAAATAAATATTTGATTATGTAATGTATTTAAGATTGAGAGAATACCAATCATCTAAAGTGTCTGAACAAGAACTTTTAACTTTACAAGAAAAGACTGTTGTGGCTTTCCTTTTTTCCTGGTGAAAAACCTGGTGAGGTTTTCGGGCCATTTCTGGCATGACCTGTCATACAAATTCCAGATGAATTTAATGGGTTCATGTAAGTGAAAGCAAAGTTTATCAAAATATAAGTATTTCAGTCATTCAACACCAAAGTTAGTGTGACTTTTTTGTCTAATGAATTAGTCAGAATTCTGTCTGTTCTTGGGAAACAAAGATGCACCTTATGCATTTTTTCACTGATTCATACTTGCTGAGTGCTCTACATTGAACCTTCCCTTAATGGGTGTCTATGTGCAGTTACTAGTTGTTTCTTATGACTTCATTGGTGTACTTCAGCTGAGAAGGCAATTAGATACTTTTTGTGATTGACCCATTCTCCTCTGACATTCATCTAGGTTTATTTACCCCATCTTTTCCATTCTTTTCCTAATAAGTATTTTTAGAACAGCCACTGTTGACGTAAATGTTTATTGCTTTTGTTCTGCCCCATTTCTTTTATTAATGTGTCCCCTCCATCCATTTAGGGTGCTTTATAAGTTGGGGTTTTTTATCATAGTTTTTTATCATTTTATATACTTTCTTGAAAATTTATATTTCCTTTATGGTGACGTACCAGGGGTAAGGTCATGCTTTATGAAAAGTATTGGTACTGCTAATTATTATTGACATTGTCATCACTATTATATATGTATGACTTGCTACAGATGTTTATTCAAAAGGCATTGACAGTTTCTGCCTTACACAGGAAGTTCCTTTTTATATAAATATGTTAAAAAAAAGTTCTGGCTTATGTGTTTCTGTGTTTGGTATTTCTTAACCAGTTTGCGTTGTTTTCCTGTATGTGAAAATGTTAATATTGCATGATATCTGGCTCACCATCTCCAAGAAAAATACACTACACATCAAATAGTCTGCAACAATAATATAGTAGTTTACAACCCATGTCAACAAATAGTGCCTAAATCCAGCACTAATGTATTCCTAGGGGCATGAATGTCAGAGCTAGAGCACAGGCAGTCTTCTATTCTGTAAAGCAAATTCTTTTAAGCATATCTTGCATTCTTTTTCACATAATTAAGAGAAACAAAGCAATACAAAATCCTGAACATTCTGTAATGCTAATTAAAAGTAATAGACACAAGATAACAGATCAGCAATTCAAGACCATTGTTGTACTTTTGACTAGTTGGTGTTGTCCCTCTAATTAATACCATGTCATGTTTTCATGCTTCATGTATCCAATTGCTGTGCCAAGTAGACTTCATCCATTCAGCTACTTCCCTCAGGGGTTAACAATTTTAGTTTCAGTGTGTTTTGAATGATAGTGTTCATATTCTGAATTCAAAGGGCACTTTCTTCTTGCTTTGAGTATTATATGAGCTTTTTTTTTTTTTCCCAAGGCTAAAGGATACCTGTCATTTTACTGAAATTATATACATTTGAGAAACCTCTTTTTGCTAAATCTCTGGGCTAATTTGGATACTAGCAAGTGCTATGGGGGCACAAATATTTGCAGCCATACATGGAAAACTGTTCTAGGAACAGTGTTTCATCAGCTAGTAGAGTATTACCTTCTTACACATAAAACATTCCAGTTTCACATAAAGTGGTGGAATCTTTGTCTGCCCATGAAGCTGCATGAGAAGGTAAGTGTTCAAGGACATAAACACTCAATGTGATAAAAATGCAACAGTATATAGATATCTCAGAAGGATCACAAGATGGAAGAAATAGGAATTTGAGCAGAGAGGTTGCAGAGGGCAACATGGAAATAAGATCATATCATTATACTAACATATTGAATGTAATCTCAATATGAAAGCTTATGAATATAATTCCCAGCAGAAGAGAAAATTCTGACCCTCATATTATACTTGCATGGAAGAAAAAGTACGTTCAGTATAATGTTTTCAGTGGACAATGCAAAATATTACCCATTCTGAACTGAGAAACCTCTGTTTAACAACGATTTCAAACAGCATATACTATTTCAGTCAAGTTTCTAAGATTGAATTCAACCTATGAATAACACTTTAAGCATATTTGTATATCCACTTACCACAGACTACCGTATTAACCACAAAGACCTTCTCAGGCTGTTACAGACTAACAAAAAACATTTTCATTTGTGTTGGTGCAACACATATGCAAGCACTCATACATACTCATTACACTCCTTCGTGCAGCATTGCCAAGTCTTGAAATTTTTTGGAAATACTTCAGTGTTTTTCCTTCTGGTATGATGAGACTGATTCATGAACTGTGGGACCTGTTAACACCAGGGTCATACAGTTCCAGTCTGCATCAATAGAGCTGTGCAGCCCTCACTAAGTTACGCAGCCTGGGAATAAGCACTTTCCTGCCCAGCTCGAGTTGGGTGAAGGATGGATTTTCATGGAGGAGGAAACCCCTTTAGACATGTTCATTAGCCCTGCAAATGGGTAATACATTGTCAGCTTCTCATAACTTCAGTGCTGTAGTTCTTTCTATTGCCCAAAAAGTTTTATATTGTGTTGTTGATTCAACAGTGGAAAGGGAGTGCATGATATAGCAAGCAATATCCAACTGAGTAACAACACAGTTTGTCTTGTTGTGCTTTAGAAAGTTCAAGATAAAAGAAAAAGGCACCTGGAGGAAGGGGACAGGTAGATGTACAAGAGGAGGAAAGACAGCTGAGGGGAAAGAAACAGCAGAACAAAGACACCCAGAGGGAGAGTCTGGTCCACACAATTCTAGGCATCACACCGATGTGAAATACCAAAGTAGACTTCCCTTTATACACTACTGCAGCAAGTCTCCCAGTATTCCTGGCTTTTAAGGTGGCACTGTCAGATTGGAAAGAATGTTAAGAGGTATATGTCAACTTATAGTCTACTCTGTGAGTGCATGTGAATGTGTGTATGTATAAAAATCTCTCTTTGTCTAAATAGATACATGTATATATCTGTGCATGCATAAGCAGTTTTCTCACAGCTTCTGCAGAGAACAATTCCCAATATGAGAGGCGTCTAAGAGATTAGAAAGGCACCTCTCACTTTTCATTGACTGTGGCCAGGCTAGATTTTAGCTAAATACCTAACCATTTCGTAGTCCAAATTAGCTGTGAGCACATAAACTGAGCTCAGACTCCTAACTAGACAAAGCTGTACATCTGTATATTTATTTAAACAGTTGTGAAAGAAAGGTTCTGAATTTCTGCTCAGTAGCTAGGAATAATTGTTATGGATTAATGAATTTGTACTGGTGTAAAAAATGAACCAGAATTCAGAAGCAGAAGTTAGTTTTTCCATTCTTATACTGTGTCGTGTTTTAACTCTATCCCAGCCAAAACCAACACATTTTGTTGTTCACAAATACATTTCTTTTTGTTGCATTAAAGTTGCTTTTGTATTAAAAATGTAAAAAAATTGGTCATACTGGTTTTTAGAATTAGTTACTGGAGATGAGATTAATTTCTGTTACAGCTATTTTTTCCACTTATATGTCTTTGTAATAAAGCTTTTTTTTAATCTTTCTATTTCTGAATATAATACAGAAGTCTAAGTGCATCTCTTCTATAATACACATGAAGAAATGAACCTACAGAGAAGTCATTGTATCATAAGAAAAAGTACAGGCTCTAGTTGAAACTGGACCATGATAATATTGCTATCAATTCTTCTATGCAATACATTTGATTTTGTGATGATGGCTGTATCAGAAATCAGTTGTGAACTGCTATATATTTTCTAATGCAGGCATGTATAAATTACAGTTAAAAACTAAAAAAAGGAAACTGAGCAGAAAGAACAAGGTAAAACTTCCTGCTTGAACTGACCATTGCTACTATCATCTTAACAAAAAAAAGTTATGGCTGATAGCAGGGATTCTGCCTCCTGTTCTTTTATCAACTCTATTTTAGACACCTTTATATGGAGCTCTACAGAGAGCTGTGCCCTTTTCTGAGCACTGAGAGGGATGAAAGGAAGTGATAGGTTTTTACTGGCTTGACACAGACAACCTCAAAGAACACAGAAGAAAAAAACCAAACCAAAACAAATAATGCACATGCTGCACATAAAGAACCCTCCCAAAGGCATTGGAAAGACTGCAAATTCACAGAGATTTTTAACTTGATGCTTACTAGACAATGCTGTCCAACTGTTGACAGCATAATGCAATAGGGAAGACAGTGCATTTCTGTCTAAGATTCACACATCTGCATGAGAAGTAAAGCTTTGTAATACTTTTGTGTCAAAATCTGGCATAAGATATCACAGCATGGCTACAGCACGCAACTGAGTGCAATACAGATAATTCCAAACCAGCTTGCAGAATGTCCAAAAGTCCACATAGGGCAGAGCTGCAGCAGACAGCCAAATTGGGTCCCCAAAGCAGAATAGTGCTGTACCTGCAGTAACTAGCCTGGCCTCTTACAGTTCAGAGAGAACACCAGAAATGTGCTAGGTTAAATCTGGAGCTGAAAGCTTTTATTTTTATAATTAAAAATACAAATATTTTATCTGAAAAATGAAAATGCTTGGCAGATTGAAGTACTTCATTTGAAGATGTTTTAACACTGAACCAGAGTTTTGAGCCACCAAAATAATTCTGGTATCACAAAGCTGCATTTTTCCATTTTGGCTTGGCTCTACTGCCCCATTGCGTTCCCATAGCCACTTTATTGTCTATAGCTATGGTAGCAAAAGGTGAAGATGAGATGAAGCAAAACTGAAGATGCAATAAAAATAGGAGTGAATGATGGCTAAAGACACCTGTATTTCAACTGGCAGTAGCTGGTCAGAAAAGTGAATGCCACACCCTCACAGAAACAATGTTTTTCTTTAGATTTTGGTGTAGTGCTTTTAAGTTAGTTTATTTTTTTAATAGCTCACCATAAAAACATAAGCTAAAATAAATGTGTTATGCAAAGCCACAGAGAGATCAAAACAAAATGGAAGCTGTTTATATAACAACTGCAGCAAAACTGAGAATGCATGTTGAGTCAAATGTACCAGAGCAGGAGACAATTCTTTTATGTGTGCAGAGAGGCTTAAAAAATTTTTTGAGTTAAATGTTCAAGCATTTACAAAACAACAAATGATTCTAGATTTTAGGAATGTCTGAAGCTATTATTCTCAGTTCTGCCCCTCAAATTACCCCAAATCTTCTCTGTTCCATACATGCGCATCAGTGCCCTGCACATTGATAGGGACAAAAATAGCTTCATTTCCTACTATTTTTTTTAGTCTTTATTCTTTCCAGCCTCACCACAACCACATGGGGGAAACTTACACCCAAAGGAACCCAAGAACAGAAGTTTCTGCAGAAACTTTAAATGTGACCCTTCATGCTTATTAACTGAGTTTTCTCTCACGTGGTTACAAACTCTTAGACAAGTAGAAATCAGTTTTGTGGATTTGGGTGTATGCTTATCTTTAAAGTTTGTCAGACTCACCACTAACTTCTGTGAAACATTGCTTAGTATCTTAGCTTTTTGCAGGTTGAGAAACACAGTCTAGAAGAGTGAATGCTGCATTTAGAATGACTTAGGTAGAGGATCACTGCTAAAATGTCTTTTACAAATGATGATTCACTACATAACAGTACAGAAATGTGTCCTGTAGCAAATTTCTCTGTCTATACTTACCTTAAATAGGCAAATTGTCAGGAGAGCTTCCCAAAAAAGCTATAAAGCAAGATATAGAACTGAAAATGCTTTTCTTAAAGATAAAAAAAACCAAAACACTGCTCATTTAAAGCTACTTTTGCCTAGAGTTTTATTTGTATTCTACAGTTAAAAAATTCCTGGGAAGAGATTTTATCCCATCAGTGCTACTTTCACATTGAAGATTTAAGCATACTAGTAATTTGACTAGCAATAAAAGAAAATCCATTGATCTAGTCATACCAGTAAACAATAGAAAAGTAAAGAATAAACAGTTGTGAGAAAGAGAAAAATAATAGGTCTTAATGGAAATTAAAAAAAAGATACAACAAATCAACATGTAGAATCAGGTTGTCTTTGTCCTCTACTAGACTATTTCAGCATTAAATCCCGTTGATTGATTAGTTTTACCTTTGTTTTTGATGGCAGACTTTTGAGTAAACTATGTTTAAAAGTCCCAAAGGACTGCCATTCTCTCTGGCCCTGTCTATTGCCTGGCAATCCATGGCCCTGATGTGAATTCTTTCTCAATGTTGTGGGAAAGAAAGAGATACAGGAGCTGACTTATGATGTGAAAGGGACCCCCACACTCAAAGCGAGACTCCCCAGTTATCCCCCAACTGATTCTACCAGTTTCTTTTTCCTTCAGATAACAAGAGCCACAGGGACCTAGAGAATCTGTATTTCTAGTAAGAATTCAAACATTGTAAAAACTATTTTCTTCAAACTTAATTTGATTTTTAAACAGTTTGGAAATTCTTATGTTTTAGTCACTGTATTTGGGCTTAAACTTAAAGTTGCAGAAGTTTTCCATATACACACCCTTCCTGATAATGTTCCTTCTTACCACTCCAAGAAAAGATTCTAGCAAAAGCACATCCTAACTGTCTAAATCTAACAAATTCTTTACCATTGAGATAAGGGCATTCACAATGAACCAGCTGAATACAGAAAGTGTATGACTGCTGACAGACATGCTACACCTGTAGATCTATTGATCAAGCGCTTGGTCATTTATTTCTGGGAAAGGATGGAGATGTTTAGAGAAGTATGACAGAGAAAAAATACAACTTGCCCATCCTTGTGACAGACTGATTCAGAGAAAACTCTGTGAGGGGAATCTTGCAGAGATCCCCATCTTCAGCACAGCCATCTGTGCTTCTTTTTATTTACAGCTACTTCTGTTTTGCTCACTGTGGTGTAGTTTCTGAGCCCATTATTTTATCAATAGCAAGGGTCTTCAAATTTTCCCAACATGTGGACCATATTTTCAGAAGGTGATTGTTTAATGGACACTTTCCTTAGCCGTGACCAATAACAACCTTAGGACAACAGTAGAAATTGCTTACAGGGATAAAGCATGTTAACCAAGCTCATATGCAATTGAGCTATAACTGTTTTGTCCTTATGGAACAAGTTAGTCATACTGTCTGATTCTGTTCATTGTTTAATCTCTCACTCCCATCTGCTCTATTTCCTTCTCTTTCCTTGCTCCCCATATCTTGAATCTTCACCATCTAATCTCTGTTCCCCCTTCACTTTCTCAACACCTTTTGTTTTTTCTCTTCAGTTGCAGCAGTGGAATAAAAATACTTTCTTTTTTCCTCTTATTAAATCTTCTGTGTTATCCCAGAGCTTCTGAGAAATAAACTACCTGAATACATGGGGAAAAAAAGGCTTAAGGGAGGCCTTCTGACTATGCAGCTCTCTAGATAAATATGTTTTAGAACACATTTTCTCTGAGTTTTTATTTAAAGATGTTTTATCATGTTATTAGGGAAACAAAGCCATCAAACCTGCATTTTCATTACTCTCTTAGTGGTTTTACATCTTCAGGGATTCAGTATGTTCAGACTATAGGTAAGTACTATGGTAACTCTATATAACTAAGTTACTCAAGGTAAATACAGCAGTGATTCTCTTGCAGCTGAAAATTAGCTTCTGCTGAGGAAAAATCAGAACAGTAGCCTAGCTCAGTTGCTCTGGAGGAACTAATCTCTCTTCACTGGTACTGTAGGGAGTCTTGTCAGATTAGTTCTCTAAGCTAGACACTAGGTTCATGAAACTGGTTCTGCCCAAGGCATGAATGAGCTCATGGGATCAGGCCCTGGAGCTATAGGTTGTGCACTGTATGAAAGCAGAAGTATGAAAGCAGTGGGACACATGACATGTCCTTCCATTCTAAGGAAGGGGTCACCATTTAAACTCACAGAATATTAAAATGAGGTGAGCACAAAGGATTTCATAAAGCAATAGAGAGCTGTGTTTCAGGAAAACTCCCCAGTGATTTTGCTATGGATTTTTCAGATGTTGATCATGGCAAAAGAAATTTAGACTAAGCAGAAAAGATGTCATGCAAGCCCATTGCAGGGGATTACTAAGCAACAGACAGAGCACCGAAACAACTGCAGTGAAAATGATGCACGCTCAACCCAGCTGTGTGGCACATGTAGAGTAGGCCTGATGCGTTTTCATCATTGCACCTTCTTCACGCTGGCTCTGCAAACTCTAGCCTCAGGGCCTGTCCCTGTGAGCTCAAGCCTTAAGCAGCACACATCCTGTGAACACAAAGATTTTTAAAAAATGGCAAAGAAAGTATCAAATATATCTTATGGACAATAAAATAAAAAGAATTTAAAATATGTTAAAGCAGCTGTTATATATAGATCAATATTTGCGGAATCCTTGTATTGAACAGTTAGAAAGGCTGCATTTATGACTACAGATGTGTTCATAACAACAAACCTTTATTCAAATATTATATTTCAATTTAAAATGCTGCTCTTTTCTGTCCAATTTAATTGTATGTGAGTGGCTAGGGAACAATAAATTGTTGATCACTTTCATTCAAAGAAAAGTGCTTTTCTATAGCCACTGTAACCATTCCCAGTCATTTGTAACTTAGTGTGTTACCATGTTGTGGGAATTATTTATACAATACTATATTATATGGCAGTATGTATTCTATAGATCTTATTGGACAAAAATTTGTCTTCAGTTACACCTATGTCACTTCAGCCAAAGAATCTTCACCTGGGTAAATAAGAGAAGAAGCTCATTTAGTGTATTTGTCATTGTGGTCAATGTCATTATTAAGCAAATCTAGAGCATTGTATTTAATTTGACTTCTACACTAAAGGGTTTTCTGAGACACTCTTTCCTTTCGGTAGTTCTGTCATTGCTAGTTATAAAGTATTCCTACTTTTCTTCTTGCCGTCTTGCCTTGAGGTGTGGTTGATTTGCTTTGCAGGCATCTATACCCATAGCAAAGTCAGTAAGGACAAGGATATGATTAGAGGACAGATACTACATATATCATACAGATATCTATGGTTTCCCGCTGAAAGAATATTTTGTGTAATACCAGAAACTTTAAAAATTTCCTGTAGAAAGAGAAGAGAAAATATGTAAAGTGGGATTTAGAACCACAGAATCACAGAAACATTTTGGTTGGAAATGACCCTTAAGATCATCGAGTCCAACCATTAACCTAACACTACCAAGTCCTAAGCAGCACGTCTACACGTCTTTCAAATACCTCCAGGGATGGTGACTCAACCACTTCCCTGAGCAGCCTGGGCCAATGCTTGACAACCCTTTTGGTGAAGGAATTTTTCCTAATATCCAATCTGAACCTCCACTGGTGCAACTTGAGGCCATTTCCTCTTGTCCTACCACTTGTTACTTGGGAGAAGAAACCAACACCCACCTTGCTACAACGTCCTTTCAGGTAGTTGTAGAGAGCGATACAGCCTCCTTTTCTCCAGATTAATCTGTACATTTTTTGAAAAATTAGGAGATTTGTCCAGAAAAGCATTTAGCCTCTCATCCCTATGCAACACACAGAATTTAATATACTTATTCTTGTACAGGTACCAAAAATTACATTTGTCTATTCTGTCTTTTTCAGAAAAGAATGTTTTTGTTTTGGTTTGTTTTTTTTTTATCTAGGACTAAAAAGATTTGGAGATCCAACTTTGGAGTTTATTCTGATGTAAGCATCTTCAAAATCTGTCATTTACCAAGTCTTGAGAGAGCTGTCTATAGGGATGAGAGCAGCTTAGAGCTCTCGGGGAACTTCAGGCAGACAAAGGTGTTCCTAGGGAAGGGGACAGTCTGCCAGCATCTTTTATTAAGTGAGGGAAGCTAAGCTGTGCTAGGCCATATTTACATAAGTGTTGTGTGACATTTTGTAGTTTAGGACATTTTGGTCAAAACATCATGAAACGTTGGCGTGTTGTTCCTTCCCAGAGTGTGGTGACCCACGTCACTACAGCAATCCATGGCTTTGAGATGAGGAAAGGCAAAGAAAAGAAGAAATGTCTCCATTCAGGAATGGAGTCATAAGACCTTAGTGATAACGACTCAATTCTGGTCTCATATATCATGATTCCTCTCCTAGGTGCAGTTCAGAAACTTTGTTCAGATAACTATAGGAATGGAAGCACTGTATTTTGCAGTGGAGCAGTTACAAGAAATAGTATTGAAAGAAAAAAAGAGTTGGTTATCTGAGCAAGAGTGAATGCAGCATGGAGGCAGTTATGACAATGAAAACTTGGGAGAAAACAACAAGCACCAGGAGCCTAGACCAGGCCCTACATCAAAAGCATCCATATAGAACATCAGCTCTCTTCATATGTCCATAGACATTTCCTTTCGTAGGAGAGTGAGACAAACCTCTGGGAGGTGCTCTCAGAGAGAGAATAAATGAGCCCACCCAATAGCTGCACAATGTCCTCATGACCTGGATACTCAACAGAGAGAGAGATCTCACCAGCAAGAAAGATCAGCAGCTGAGTTCCTTGTTCACGCCAGACATATTGTTGCTGAGATAGACCAGAGATGGTACCCTTGCCTACTGTCAATTTCTAGCCATCTTTTCCAAATTTGTTTTTATTTTACTATATGCCTTTTCTTCTGAGAAAATTTGGGGTTTTTAATGCAGAACTGTCATTTCTTGTGGATAGAGAAATAGTTTCCCTCTTGAAAAGAAAAACAAAACAAATGACAAAAAATGCTACTCTATCTTCCTACTTTTCTTACTGAGGACTGGGGCTGCTATTACTGAAGTTTTTCTACTATAGAATCCCAGAAACAGGATTTTTAGCATTGAACAACACCTGGCAGAAGTGTTGAAAAGTTTAAATTTTTGTCTTTTTTCCATTAATTTGTCTAGTGTTACCTTCAAGCTTTGGTTCTTGTTAAGAATCTCTCTGCTAGTTTAAAGAAACTTTGACACTTTATATTGTCTACTTGTGTAGGAATGTACAAAGGATGCTACTGCTCTTCAACTGGTAATACTATTTTTCACACCCAGGATGATCTTCCAGGTCGAAGGGCTGAGGGAAGATTTCATGGTCATTTGCAATTTAAATTACACAGAATCCTGTTACAGAGAGTCAACCTACAATAATTAGATGAGGGAGCTCGAGGTTGCCACAGAGATCCAGGTCCTATTCCACATACATTTGCTGCTGTGGCAAAGGTGGGCTTAAGATTTCCCCACTTCCAGCAGTTTGTTCCTGCCTTTTCACTGCTATTTACCATTCTTTCAGTCATGTCAATACCACTTTTTGTGGTACTGAAATAAAATTAGAATCAATGTAATAAATCTGGTTAAAAAAGAAAAGATTAGCACAGATATAAAACGAGTAATTGGGAGGAGGCAGATCTCAAACTAAGTTAAACTTCCAAAGTAATATTATGTTGGGTGACATCCCAAGATGCAGATTCATATTCCAGTGGCACTGAAGATTCTAGGGTTACGTGCCACCTGAAAACTTCAAATTTTCCTGTGAGACATATTTAGCGATGAAGGTGCAACAAGAACAAAGTACATTATTACAGATTGTATAATAAGCTATTGTGGTGGGTTGACCTGGGCTGGCTGCCAGATGCCCACCTAGCTGCTATCTCACTTCCTTTCTTCAAGGGGAGAAAAAAAGATTTAAAAGCTCATGGGTCGAGATGAGGACAGGGAGACCAGTCACCAATTACTGTCACAGTCAAAACAGACTCAACTTGGGGAAGATTAATTTAATTTATTGCCAGTTAAAAACAGAGTTGGATGATGAGAAACAAAGACAGAAATTAAAACACCTCTCTCCCCCCTCCCCTCCCTTTTCCTAGACTTAACCTCAGTCCTTCCTTCCTGGCTCCTCTACCTTCTTCCCTATGAGCAGTGGCGAGGGATGAGAAATGGGTCAGTCCATAACTGTTCCTCTCTGCTGCTCCTCACACTTCTCCCCTGCTCCTGTGTGGCCTCTCCGTGGGCTGCAGTTCCTTCAGGGAATATCCATCTGCTCCGGTGTGGGGTCAGGCTGCAGTGTGGATATCTACTCCAACGTGGTCCTCTCCCTGGGCTGGGGACACAGCCTGCCTCACCATGGTCTTCCCCACGGGCTGCAGGGGAATCGGAGTGAACAGAAGAAACAGTGAACTGAGAGTAAAGAACTGACAAGTCCAGAGGTCTGGACTTGCTTCATGTATTTTTTCACTCCATCTTGTCAGTAATACCATCCATTTTGTCTCTTGTGCAGTGCTAATACACCATTGATTCCTCATAAAAAGAGTTCCTTTCCTCATTACAAGCTTTAATGGGCTTTATGCACAGTTGAAGTCCCTGTCCTATGTAATTCTGGCTTGTGTTAGCTGGTGGGTATGGGTCCCAGAGAGCCACTGCATGATCTGTGCTCTAACAGTCATCAGTAACTCATCAGCAAAATTAATAAATTTGGATTTTGCAAGTAAATTCTGTCTCTTGATTGCAATAGGCACTGTTATTTTAATGCAGTCACAAGGCTGGAGGAATAAGGATTATGACAGTTCCTCTGGACTTTGTAAGACAAGTTGCATATTAATTATTTACAGTAGTATACATTTAACTTCTTTCCATTATTAAGCTCCAGACATTGTAACTCTTCAAATCACCTGGGGTAAGTTGAAGACTTTATCTAAGGGACAGCAGGAAAGTGACTGCCGCCTATCATTTTGATTTTCCTAATTTTCTAGACTTTAAATATCAGCCTTAGCTTTGCAAAAAAATATTCTTCCTTCTTCCGACTTTTCATGTGTTTTGCATTTCCAATTCCTTTTACCATAAAAATACATTTTGCATTACACAGCTCTTATTTTCACCTTTATGGATCAATTAGGTTGTGTCTCTTCTGTGTTCCCTGACAAGTGCCAGTGAAGTAATTTCCAAGTGAACACAATAGTTAAGAGTGCTTGGCATTTTCCCCAAGTATAGCTAAAAAGAAAAAGACACAGAGGTCCTTAGCAGAGATGAAGCCAGGTTAAATCTGATCTGCCTACAATGAAGTATTTTGAAGATAATGAAGCGAGAAAACTGGTGTTAGAAATTTACTATTGATTATCCCAGTGATGAATTAAGCAAACAGCATAAAAATAAGATTTCCTGTACTGTAAAATAAATCAAGTAACCAGGAAAATCCCAGGGCTGAAACAAAGATGATAACACATAAGAGATTGATTCCAATCTACTCCAATATTCACTGGGACCAACACAAAAGAGGCCTCAGCCTGGTCCATATTTGCACTTGAGCTGTAAGAGTTGGCCAATTTAATACACTGGGACTATTTATTAGAGCTCGGTGGAATTTGTCAGTGAATTTTCAGTAAGCTCAGTATTGCCAAAACTGTAGTTCCATTCCAATGATTATTTAGTTATCCATACGGAAAGGAACAAGCTAATATAAATGAACAGAGGATAGTGACCCCAAAATAGCTAATAGAAATCTGGCTAAGGTGTTCACTGGGCTGTGGAAAAAATGCAGAAAAAAAAGGCTTTGACTTGAATTTCTCACATTGTAGATAAATTCCCAGATATTTTGATTATTGGACATTTTAAGGTGAATCTCTATTTCACCATAAAATCTAGCCTGTGCTGGAAGAGTTTCATGAGTTGACATTTTCTAATGAAAGCTTTTTTCCCTGTGAAACTCCTAGTGTATTTTTCTTCAGATCATTAAGCAAGAACATGTGACTTGCAGCATCAAGGACTATTCATAAAGAATACATCAGTTGTTTGTGGAATACCTCAGCATTTACAGCACTAGTTTGGGTTTCAGATTCCTACTCTACTTCATATATTATCAGCAGTGAGTTTCTCAGAAAAGCTCTTAAGAAGTATTTACGTGCCTGACTCCTAAATCCAGCCTTTCTAGATCCATTTACGATACTATTCAGAGCTTCTCAGGGCAGCTTCAAGATCAAAATAACCTCATGTTTTTACTGTCAGTGCCAGAATGTCCTCCAGGCTGGTTTGAGTTAATTTCCTGTGCAAGGTCTCACTTAGCTGCTACCCCTGAGAGCATGTTCCCTATAACCAAATCCCTCCCTATTTAACAGGGATTGACAACACTTGCTGGACCTTCAGAACTGACGTAGTAATAAATGTTTTCAACTTGTTCACTCCTTAGTGGGTACCAGTGATCTATACCTCCCATACTCGGCAGGTGGGTTTATCTCCAACATAGGGAAGAGAAGAACCAGTGTAAATGGCTTGTTTCAGAGGAGCTTCGGAGGGCTGAGGGGGTACAAACAGCCTGAAAGCAATCAGAGGCACGGCGGGGAAGCAGGCTGGGTTTGTCAAGAGTTCTAGCTGCTGTCGCAAGTCAGGGTCTTGGAAGGATTGCGTCAGGTGGATTGTCCTCAATTTTGGGTCTATTGTAGGACTGCTCGGGGGAAAGCGTGGCCTGGAACGATTATGCCTAATGCTAAGCCAGAGAAATCCTCTCTTCACGCCACTGCACTGGAGTGTCCTTAGGGGCTGCATTAAGAACTGACTGTGCCTGGGTAATTTATAGATGTAGTTTGGTGTGACCTTAATACCAACAGAGAACTAGAATATGCAATCTAATTTCATTTCGAATCTTGTACAGACTTCACTGTAGACAAAGAAGCGTAGTATTTAGCTGGCAAATGAAGCCTAAACCTGTGGAAAATCAAGTCAGTGAATTTCTTAATGACATTTTCCACTTCCCCAGTGACCTTTATCTGATGGTCTAAAAGCACTTTAAAAAAACATACATTTGTTACAAGCAAAACTAGTTGGAAGATTATGTTATTTTATTTCTTTCCCTGTGGAAAATGTTGACTTCTGTCTGAAAATTAAAAACTGAAAAAAACTCCTGACTAAAAACTTTTGACTTGAAACAAAAACTCTCTGTTCAAAAATGCTGCTGTAGATTTTTGTGGGAGTCATATCTGTATTCCCTCACTCTCCAGCTCTCTTGTGTGAACTGTGCTTGGTGTTCAAACTGTACCTTCTGTTGTGCTCCAAGTTCCCCCCTTCCCCAGAATGAAGCTCTAGGAAGCTCTAGGGCATCTGACTATGTTGCATAAGAATAGAAGTGATAAACCAGGTATCGAGCCACTATTTCATACTCAGAACCATTTTTCACTTTCTCATAAGCACAACTTCCATATAGTTATTTAAGTTATTAGAAAAAATCCTTATAGTTTTATAGTTGGAGACCAGTGATGGTGGTCAACAGGATTATAGTGACTCACCCTAAATACCTCCAGAGCATCTTAACTCAGTAAAGTAAGACAGTTTTATAAAACCTGCTGTGCATGTTTCTCCATTGAGGATTATAGCACCTCATCCCATGGCTCTGTAAGAATGAGGTGCAATGACTGCCACAAACTACCATTTTAGGTGACCAAGGTCTGCCAGCCCACTTTCTCAGTTTTCCCACTTTGCCACTCACAGATGTATAGTCTGGCTTATCTCTAGCCCACAGGATTTTTTTTCCAAGATCATAACAACTCAGTGGTGAAGCTAGAAATAGCCTCCTGTATCCTAAACATCTGATACAGACATCTTGCTATTTCCACCATGCACATTTTAAGATTCCTAGTGTGTTTTGTGTAATCAAATGAAATAAAACAATAGAAAAAATAACAATGTGGAGGTGGAAAACACTGATAAATAAATTATAGAATAGAATAGAATAGAATAGACTATTTAAGCTGGAAGGGACCTACAACAATCATCTAGTCCAACTGCCTCACCAATTCAGGGCTGACCAAGTTAAAGCATGTTTTTAAGGGCATTGTCCAACTGCCTCTTAAACACTGACAGGCTTGGGGCATTGATCACCCCTGTAGGAAGCCTGTTCCAGTGTTCAATCACCCTCTGAGTACAGAAATGCCTCCTAATGTCCAGCCTAAACCTCCCCTGGAGCAGCTTTGAACCATTCCCATGCATCCTGTCACCGGATCCCAGGGAGAAGAGCTCAGCAGCTCCCTCTCCACATCCCCTGCTCAGAAAGCCATAAAGAGCAATGAGGTTACCCCTCAGCCTCCTTCTCTCCAAACTAGACAAACCCAAAGTCCTTAGCTGCTCCTCACAGAACATTCCTTCCAGCCCTTTCACTAGCTTTGTTGCCCTCCTCTGGATGCATTCAAGGACCTTCACATCCTTCTTAAATTTTGGGGTCCAGAACTGCACACAGTACTCAGACTGTGTGCTCTCTCATTGCCAGAATTATCCAACCAATAAACCAACCTCTGAAAGCAAAACTTGAAGGACTTAACACAAAAGTTATTCAAAGACCACAAAGAGGCTGATGTAATGTATTAAAAGAATGAGGATAACTGAAGAGATGACATAACACAGTAGAAGATACAGCAATCTGCTAGGAATAGTAAAGATGTGAAATGAAAGGAAAATTGCAGAAGAGGTTAAGATAAATAACAAAGTTTTCTTTTTTCAAGCACATATTGAACAAGAGGTCATTGGAAGAGACAGTGGAAATTCTAAGAGCTGGCCTGGGTAATTTACTGACTGAAGAGACAGACATAACTAAAGGACAATCAAATGAATTCTTTGCCTCTGTGTTCACACAGAAGATTTGGGGACAGATGTCAGAAACAGACATAAATTTCCCAGGAGAGCAAGAAAAAATACCGAAGGAGGTAAGATTCAGCCAGAACAGGTGATCAAGGAATTAGAACATCTGAAGCTTAACAGAACTCCAAGACCTGGAAGTATCCCCTTGAGGTTTCTAAAAAGAGTTGCAAAAAGCGATGGGAGAAACATTTCCAGATGGAGGTGAAACCTTTTTGAAAACAAGGACAACATGACTAGACTATATGAACAAATACAATTTGGACTAAATAAGGACAAAACTTGCTTCATTCTGCTCCAGTGAGTGTGGAAAGTGCAATCACAGCTGAATCAACATGGCAATCCCACAGCATAAACTCTGTGAAACCACTGTGGAAGGGAATTTACTTACTCAGAGTACAAAAAACATTTGAAATTTTTTTAGGTTTTTTGTTTCTTTGTTTTTAGGAGGAATTGTACATTCCAAGTCAGTAAGTCTTACTGAGCGTAGGATTCATCTTACCAAAGGTAGATTTCTTCACTTGGGCTAGTTTCTTCCTTCTCAGTAAGCCTTTTGTTCAAACATGAAGGCAGAGAGAGTTAATCAGACTCTGCTTTAGCTGTATCTGTCTCTTCAATCAGTAAATTGCATCTTAGCTTGCTGCTGTGTCTGAAATAGTCTACCCTTATAGTCAGTGAAAAAAAAGCAGCCACTTTTAGGGCTTGAGTCCAGTCAGCCTGAAGCAGACAGCTAAAATTGGCCAGTTAAGGCACACCTGAAGAGTGTGCCTATTTCTCTCCTTTGTTACTGAAGAAATTTGTAGATGGCAGCTCACATGTACATATTCACATTGTAGATATGTGAAGGTGGGCAAGGTGATTCCTACTGCAAATGTTTTGAAGCTATAAAGTGCTTCAAGACCAAAAGTTAATTCAGTCAAAAGCTATTCCTTTATTCTTAGATCTTGCTGATGTGGTGCCTCACCCTATTTTATCTGGGGAAAAGATCACAAATTTCTTACTCAGAAGTGATAATAACATGTAAGATAAGACTTTTCTAGGGAAGTAACTTCTCATCACAGATCAGAATTGTTAGAAGGGGAACCAGTGACTATATCTACCCCAGTCATTTTGTGCCTATCTGATAATATGTCTGGGTGCTGGTCATCATCATCTGTGGTACAAAATTTTAAAATTCTCTGGCATGAGTTTGATCTTCTCAATCTAGCACTTTTCCTGAACAATTCACAACTAATTTGCCTGCAATGTCTACAAATACACCTGAAATCAGTTTATGAGTACAGATAGCCAGACCAATCAGAGATGGGGCTACATTATGAAAAATTACACTTATACAAACAATGACAATATTATTTCATTTGGATGGAGGCATAGGTGAAGACCATGCTTGGTTCTTATTTTATTTTAAGCAGCAAAAGCAGTCTCTTTGGAATGCAACAATGAGAACCTACCCTTCTATTATGCAGCACAAGCTGGCATCTGCTGTGCTTGCAAACTCCAAAAGGGTCACTGTGATTGGGTCACTCCAAAGGGCATATTCAATGACAAGAATAAAGGCAAAATCCAGATTATAGTGGACAAAGTTGAGAGAGTGAAGACAAAGCAGTGGGAGTTGGCAGCCGGTGTCTCTTTCTGCCCCCCCCTGCAGTTTTCTTTCTTATATTCTCGGTACTATGTATTCACCCTGCTGGCTCTTCACTTCAGCCACTCTATAAAAGGCTCTCCATTGTCCATCTTCTGTATGGAAGTGAGTGGAAAAGGATTTCCACGCTCCATAGCTCACAGTGCATCCCTTCTGTGCGTGCCCCAAACAAAGATCAGTGTACCACAAAATCTGCATAATGATGGCCCCTTTGACAGTAGGTTAGGGAGACAAGGCAAGTTTTTCCCTGTCTCAGAGGAGCAGCCCGAGTGCAGTGCATCACAAGCAGGGAAACAACTACAGGTTGTGTATGTATTTTTTATGTACACATGCAATAAACTATGCAAATTAGGTTTTACCTGATGTGCCACCAAAGGGAAGAGAAAAACTTCAGAGACAAACAAAAAAATCACAATCATATGTTTCATAAAATCATATGCTCCCATTCTCTGTTGTTTCAAAATTTTAATAAAACAAACCTGTAGTTTTTACTTTTGTGAAAGTTGCTCCCTTTCTTTTCCATATTTTAATCTTTTCCTCTGGCAGACACACAGTTAGAAGAGAAAGGAAACCGATATATAGAGAAAACTATTGTTCTTCCTCAGTACCTTTTCTCAAAAATATAGATAAAAGAAAAATTTCACTCTATGTTATCACAGTAAAATACTATAAAAGCTCAGAAACAGGATATTCATATTGATAGGAAGGGTACTAGGGCCAAGAAGTGCATCTCCATACAATCCTGAAAGCACCATTTCCCTGTACTTGCTAGCATTTACCTACAGAAAAGTAGGTTTGTTGAATTGCCTTCAAATAGAAGCTGAAAGGTAAATACTTATCCTAAGTATAGTCAGGCTTGTAAGGTAGAAAAGTGATGCAATAAATGAGGGTTTAAAATACTCAGATTCCTTCCAGATCATTGTTCAAGTGCTTGCAGTGTCAATTCATCCATCATCCCTCTCAAGTATCGCTGAGTTTCTTGTAGCATGGGGCTACAGGACTATGACGTGAAACCCTAACAGTTCCTGGCTTCTCTGCATGAACACTAGGGACACAAAGGGATTTTTCATAAGTGGAAAATTTTCATTTATCTAAAATTTGCCATCCTACCCATCTTCTCTGATAGATTGGATGTCATTTGCTCTTTAGTTAGGAACCAGCCTTCATCCTTTGCACATATAGGCAAGTTTTATGGATTTTACAACTGCAGAGAGTTCAAATAAGATATAATTGCATGCCTCCATACTCATTCTTTGCCCTCCATCTCTCCTTATGAAGCAAAAGTATTCTGAGTGAAATCCTGTCTTCACTAAAGTCAACAATGAAAGTCCTTGTTGACATCACAGGGGGATGTTTTTGTCCTTTGACAATACAAAACTGTCTGAATAACACTTGAAATCGCTACCATTCATCTCTCTTCTTTATATACAAATAGATACCAATAAACGTTTCTTAGCATTGACTTAGAGAATGATTTCATGTCACCTATTGCAAGTTTTAGTTGGTAACACTAGAATGTTCATCTTTTTCCAGCTGTTGCAGCTATTCAGAATTTTGGGTACTGGACACCAAAGAGGAAATGTTTCTGGTAAATGTAATAAATAAAGGTAATGGTGCAAAGCTGTGAGAGGGTCCTAACATTAGTCTTCAGGAATGCACACCAGCAAAAAACACTTGGAAAAAATCAATAGAAAGGTCTCGCCTTTCTTCAGACATCTAAGTGAGCAATACTTTGGAGAGAAAGTACATAATTTGGAAAAGTCACCGTGACAGTCCTGTGGCTCTTTCAAGTGGGGGAATAAAATAATATACCTTATTTTGCAGAAGATTTTTCAAAATCCAAAGGCCTTTTCCTGTTTTCTGCTGCTTGCAGAGTCAAGTTTAAGCACTTACAGAAAATGCTTGATGGATTTTGTAGTCAGAGTCTGCCATCAGTTCATATATTTTTAGTAAAGTACACTGGTGATAGCAAACTGTGCATAAACTATTACAAATGAGTTTGTTGCTTTCTGCTAGTGACTCTGCTTTCTCCTGCCTCGCAATATTAATTTGGAGGTTTTGTTCTGGCTTTAATTGTTACAATAATGCAAGGAGTTTATACAGCAAGTTAGCCTACCATAATAATATTTTTTTTTTTCTTTTATCCTTTTGGTTGTAATTGATTCTCCTTTTTCCCCAAAAATTACACATTTGTTAAAACATTAATGCTTATAATGATACTGGGACTGATGTTACACCACTGAGCAATCAGGTGAAGTGAGACAACTCACACTGTATATTGGCTTCAGTGGGAAAATATGCAATTTGTTTTACAAAAGCAAGTTCGGAAACTCTTAATTTTGAAACTTTAGCCACCTATGGGAGAACAAAAAAATTTAAAAGTTATTTAGGCATTTAATTTCCTAAGACATCAAGTGGAATGGAAAGATGAACTGAACTACCTTTAGGTCTTTGTGCAGAAGCTTTTAAGAAAATCAGTGAACAAGAGGAGCATAAGAAGCTGGAAAAAAAATATTTTTATGATGCCTTATCTCCCAGTTCATTTATCTTGTTAGTTCCATCTTCTGGTTTTCTTCCTTTTTCTTTCATAATATATCTTAAAATCTTAAACATTATTTTATCTCAAACTTGAAGTATTTCTCAGGGATTCTACCAACTAGGCTCCTATAAGAGATGAGGGTATACAATCTTTAAAGTATTTTCTTTCACAGAAGAAAGATATATTTCACATTTCACATATAGAAAACTAAAGCACTGAGAATCTAATGAACAGACCAAAAATATAATTCAGGCTTCTAACTTCAAATATGTATGTAATTTAGAAATCAAAATCCCCAAATTGTTGTCCTGAATATTCCCATTCAGCATTGTCACATCCCAATTTCTCAGGATGATGACTTAGGTTTGCTGATTCCCAGGTCAGGATTAAGGTGAAACGACGCCAGGGATCCTTTAGCTCACAAACCTCAACTTTTATTTGCTCACAACAAGAATTGGCATGCTCTTCACAAAAACTGGTATGCTCACAACAAAAATCGGCATGAAACTATCTCGGTAAGCTGTGTAACATGTGCCAACCCTATGTCACCAAACATATACTACAGACCTTGCTTATCTGGGAATCAGTTCAGGGAAGAAAATAAGGCGAGCCCTCCCGTCGGGTCAGGAGGTTC
The DNA here is from genome assembly GCF_000737465.1 of Haliaeetus leucocephalus. Classification (NCBI taxonomy): domain Eukaryota; kingdom Metazoa; phylum Chordata; class Aves; order Accipitriformes; family Accipitridae; genus Haliaeetus; species Haliaeetus leucocephalus. The sequence continues at coordinate 3,216,356 of NW_010972468.1, read as the reverse complement.
AGAGCGGACCCCCTTGCTTTCCGGACTCCTTCTCAAAGAGGAGCCCAGGGGCGGCTGGATCCAATCCTAGTCCAAGACTTGGTCAGGGAGGGTATGTCTAAAGGGATGAGGTGTAGGGATTATGGGGGAAAAAGAGAAAAAGAAAGAGAAAAGAGGAAGATCTCACCAGTCCTGGGCCCAGCTTTGGTCCAGTCAGCCAAGGGGCCCAGTCCCAGTGGGCTTGTGCACGTGGGGCTTCAGTTTGTGCCCTTTTATCATCCTTGCCCCTCCTTTGGGCGGGCATTAAGTGTCATGGGCAGTTTGTGCTTTCAGAACCTTTGGGAAATGGGTCGTTTGGGGAGTAACTTTCCATTCCCTGGGCGGTGAGCTGCCCTGCTCAGCACCTCAGAGCAGGGAGCTGTGCACCCTCCAGCATGGGCCTCCCCTCCTGCTGCTGATGGGTGGTGATCAGCTGCTTTTCTCCTGGGGTTCCTTGCTAGGCAGAGTTCCTTCTTATGTGGAGTTTGTCATTAAGCAGAACTTGCCCCACCACATGGTTTGAGACATTAACTCTTTCAGTCTCTCACAAGCATATCTCAGAAATTCCTCAATTCCTTTGAAAGGATTCAAAGATCCTTTCCTTTGTGGCATTAAAAAAATCTCCCTAGGTAACTGCAGCTGAATTGCAGCACATGTACTTTACGCGCCTAAACGCTAACAGGTTTGAGCAATGCAGCACCTAGCCATTAAATAAAGCTATTTAGAGACAGCAGCCATTCCTTTGCTTAAATTGTCTGGGGGATTTGATCTTACAGACACTCTCAGAGCATGTCAAATGTGCATATTAAAATTCTAGCATAGAGAACAGAACTTGAAAACAAACATAGCTGAAAGACCAAAAGATTAATTTAAACACTGGGAATTTGGATGCCTTAAATTTTTTATGCCTAATTCACAAAGAGGTATCCAAACCCTACCAAAGCAACTGCAGTCAGATGGAGTGCAATCTTCCTAGCATCTTGTTTGTCTAATATGGTGCCACACGAAAATAGCCAACAGATAAACAAGAGGATTTGCCATCCCACTTGTTACAAGGACCTAATCACTTCCACAACCCTGAGGAGGTGTCTGTCTGTACTGGGGATGCTCAGCCCAGGTTGCTCTTCTGCACGCAGATACCTACAGCTGCTTTTCAAAAAGGGTTCTGAATCTTGAATCCCAGTGACACAGACATGTCTCAGATCAAAAGAGAGGTGGGATTTCAGACTTTCCTTTCTTTCAATGTATCCCAGGCTGTACCTCATTCATCCTGCTCCCTAGCATGCTGGGTATTATGTCTTTCATGCCTACAAACCTAAGTATTTAAACGCTACAGCAAGGTTATGGGTGAAAATGAATTCATGCTGTACTTAGCATTTAGAGCTCTGTAGAGGAGGAATAAAGATGCAGTTGGTTTTGGGGTGGGGTTTGGTTTTTTTTTTTTTCAGATCTGGCTCTCAGATCTTGTTTTCTGACTTTATTAGTTCATCTAGTCTGGGACTAAATAAAAACAAATTATGACATATTCCGTTAGACTCATGAGGTTTAAGCACTTACATTTGTGAAGCCTTTTGTTAGTAAGAGCAAGGTGCATCTCAGTATACTTCCAGTTAAATTTTTAAACTGCAGTTTTAATTAGCTCACAATAACTTTTATTACTTTAAAGGAACATACCATAAGGTAGGAGTGAAGGGAGGGCACTTAATAGTGAAGATCAGTGATATAAATGGAATTTCAGAGGGCTTTTTCCTCAGTGAGGTAGCATCTATGTATTATTTTCCTTTCCTCCCCCCCTCTCTCTAACATGATCCTAAAGTCTCACATACTACAATACAGTAATTCCCACTTTGGCAATTATCCCTTCAGAATGTGAACATGCTGTTCTGAAAAGTTCATTGTTTTTTCTAGTACTATTAATTTACAATTACATAGGCAATAATAACATTTCTTAAATTTTTCTTCCATATTTTACACATTTCAACAGTCTTTCTGAGTTAATAAGGCTGCACACTTATACCTCATAAAATCTGAATCAGTGCTGGAGTATGTGCCCTCTTTTGCTTTGCTGACTTTTGCAGTTTTGCTGCTGATTTCCACAAGAAAACAGTTTGAGGCCTAGCTGCAGATAAAAGAGATCATTCTTTAGCCCGTACATCTCAACCAGTCCATAATAACCTGTTGGGGTTGGAAAAGTTCAAGCCAAAAGCTATTGATTTCCCTAGAGCCAATCAAAATGATAGATGCAGTGGTGGAAGATCACAGCTGACTGGGTTTAGTCCTCTCATCACTAGCTGCAGATGGCATGTAATTTAGGGATGCCCATTTGGTAAAATTTACCAGTTTCTCTTGAGATCACACATATGGGTTTGCATTTAAAAAACAATTGTACCAGGAATAGCATTTTAAGCAACAGATGTAAGTATTGACAGTGAAAGGATGCCCAAAAAGCAGAATATATCCACACCAGAGAATGGAAAGAACTTGTGTTATGCTTTGCAGCACTCCATGTGACATTTTAACTTTAAAAAAAAGGGCACAAAATAACCATAAAAATCAAAGAATACAACACTTGCCAAACCTTCTAAATTAGATATGAGCTTCTGTCTTTACAGTTTATGGCTTTCAAGCATTTAACATCTTGCTTTTTCCAACTTCATATTTCAAAGCCACAATCTCAAATCCCCACATAGCAAAGAACTATCTTTAAAAGAATTATGAGTTGGGCTGATCTCTTTGCTTGCTAAAAGGAAACACACAACCAGATTATTTGCTGTAATCTGTCCTTAATTCAGAGCAGATATTTCTCGTAGTGTTTAGACTTTGACCAAATGACTGGTGTAGATTTTCAGCCAGTTGCATGACTAAAATAAAATAAAATAAATGAATAATTAATTCTGGAAAGTTATCATAGCAGTAAAACAGCTGTCAGGGTAAATCATAATACTGAACTAAGACAGTTAAAGGAACAATTATGTCCACAGGAAAAATCCACCAAGAAAAATCTCAATTTATATAACACAGTAACAAAATTACTTTCACAAGTCATGTAGCCTGATTTCCACTTTTCTGTTTAAGTGTAGTTATGGATATTTCTTGATGAGAGGAAGCCATCTCTTCAACAATGTAGTCTGTTAAGCCTCTCCACTCTAACATTACATACGAGAAGATGACATAACTAAGAGGTTAGGTTAGAACATGTACCTTTCACAGGGATTAGTTGTTCGTTGGACACAACTGTATGCTATCTTTTTCTCAAGTCTCCTGATTTAAATAACCTAGGCTACAATGAGGCACATACATTATGACATTAGTAAGCAATATTCTGTTTTTTCTGTTCATAAGTTGCATAGCTTAAAAAAATTGTTAGGTGTTTGTCTGGTTTTATGTGTAAGGTGGAAAGACAGGGAATGAGTGCTCTGCTACAGATTCAGTGAATATGAAATTGGTTCTACAAAGGAGAAGACAAACTGATCTCAGTGCCAAAATGTTTATAACACCATTATGAAAAGAACCAGCAATAGGGCATTCAATATTCTATAGTATGTAGGCAAATCAGTTGGTGTCATCTACTTCTGTGTGTTCTTATATACATTTTTACCTAGAGTATTTTTACCTTAAGCTATTACGTTGACAAACTGCTAACTACTTTTGAGTGTGCTACTATACAAGTTCAGAAGAGTCCTATAAGTAGTCATCGTGAGCCAAGGTAGCATGGGCAGCTCTTATGTGGTAAAAAAGAAGTGTGTATGAACCTAGGAACATCAAGAAATAATATTTATGACTTTTACAGTTTTTTGTTGGAACAAAGCAAAAAGAAGTGTAAGAAGATATTATGGCTCAACTTTCAAAAACACATGGGCATCTTAATCTCATAGAAAACTGATTCTGAGGACCGTTACAGATACTACAATATAATCTATAGAATCAAGGTAAAAGAGCAAATGTTCTGAGAGAACAGTAAAATTAATTTCATCTTTGGTTGCAGTTAGCTTCTTCTGTTGACATTAATTCACTAAATAAATAAATAAGATTATATCATGCTATGTTGCTCTTTGTCTCTCTCTCTTTTTTTTCTTTTTTTTTTTTTTTCCCTGCTTTCCTAGATACATTTGGCCAGATCTGCAGCTGGCAACAGCTGGAGGAGACAACCCAACCAATCTTCAGAGCCTGAGGCTGGGTCATTTAACATTAAGTGACTCTCAGACTGAAAAAAACCCAAGGGTTTAAGGCAATGCATAAGTCAAGGATGAGAAAGACAAATAGTGACACACACTACAGTCAGTCAAAACTGTTCATAAATATAGACTGCAGCTTTGAATTTGAACATATAATAACATTTAACAAATTCTATAACTTTGCAATATAGATACCTTCATAATAGTTTATCTATGTTATTAGTGCATTTGAATAATCTGCTTAAGATCTTTTGTAAAATATCAAAAGAATTGATGTGCCAATGAACTTCTGAACCTTTGTTAATGAAGAATGATATAATCAAAGAAAACAAATTTATGGTCTTGAAGGCACCAAGCAGTCTGGGATTCCCTCATAGGTCACATCAAAAGGGGCATACGACAGACAAGGATGAAGGATTCCTAGGCTTTAGAATCTTGCCTAAAAATGCTTTTAAGACCTGTTAGAAATTTATTTAGTTATGTCTTTAAATATATAATTTCCATGTAGGAAAGGGAATTAGTTTACAAAGTAATATTAGAGGAAGAACTTGCAGGATAATTGAAGCTTAAGGGAAAGGAAGCAGAAGAACAGTGAGAGCCTCTGTAAACCTCCCTCACAGCATCAAGGTCAACACGAAAACTACATTTGCTTATCTATATTCAGGATGCTTTTGGTGCACTGCTTCTTGTGAAGGGAATAGATTGAGCTTTTAGTTGCCAGAAGAACTGGGCTTATCTCCATTATCTGGTACGGTTGCACCAGTTGACTTCAGTCTAGGTTTTGTCCTAAACTCTCAACTATACTCGCATCCAAACCAGAACCTAAGTGCCTAAAGTGAGATGTTGATGAAAGTTTAGATGCTAACATACAATCACAGTTCAGCTTGCATCTGATTTCAGAGGTGACCCCACATCCATAGATGCTCCACTGTTACATGATAAACTCTCCTGTTTTTCTAGGGACAGGTTCATCCTGCCTACCTCTACATGAAAATTTGGCACCTACTCACCTTAGGTATCCTCTTTATAAGCTGGGGACATATAGATACCCACAGAAAACAAGTCAGGCTCCTAAGCTTCAGCTTCTCTGTGTTGAAACGGACCAGTTTTAATGGGGCTGGAAAAATCATCACACCTCAGGGCTGGGATTCAGATGTTAGATGTCTTTCTTATTATGTTCCAAAAAAAGGTTCAATTCAGAAGCTTTCTACAGAGCACATGTAAAACATCCCATCGGGACCGGTTTTGTCCCAAAAGGTAGTGTGAGACCCCCAGTCTTAGTTTATAATGGGCTAAATGGTAGTTCACCTGCTTTCCCTAACAAGCAAGACACGTGGGCTCAAATTCTTTCAAGTCAGGTAGCTTTCTAACACAATTCTATCATAATCCGCCCCAAAGTCCTTAACTAATGGAATATAGTCTATCTGAAATATTGGTACAGACATTCTTACTGCTGACACTGATCAGGAAGAAATTCAAGATTCATTGGCACAGACAGTATTTATTATATGTCACTTACACTTACACCACCTCTTTTCATACTATTTTCTCCAGCACGAGGCATCAGTAATATGAGGCTGCTTAGCATCTTTTCATTGATTAGATCAATATCAGCATCTAGACTATTGTAGCTGTCTCTGTTAAACCAGGTGAAAGATGTTTTAAAGAGGAAAAAAAGAAAAACTTGGAAAAATATAGGTGATAGGTATAGCACAAATTATTTTTAACATTAAAGATAGACTAAGGGAGATAAAACTGACAGAATTGGCTAAGAAACAGAAAATGGGAGGATTTAAAAAAATGCCAGCACATTAACAGAGAGGTGCTCCAAGGTTTCACATTAAACTCCATGCTTTTTTAATACATTTTATTAATGATCTGAAAGAGAGGATTGTGCAGTGTGGTGGAAAGATGACACAAAGTTGTCAGTCAAGACCAGAAGGTACCGTGGAAAACATTAGCAAAGGAAAACTACCTGCTATCCAGTTTTACAGTTTCAGGATTCACAGATGATAATTGCTTCAGAACTATCTAAACCAATTATCAAGTTGTTTTGAAGTTGATGCACTCCTAAAGGGCTCAGATAACATCATGGAAAGAGGTGGGAAGACAGAAGCTATACTGGTGGAAATAGAAAGAATGTGCTGCAGCACATTGTCTATGGCTTGGGATCTGTTTGGGTCCTAGCTGGAACTCAGGAACTCCTGAGACCTGGGCACCCATGTAAATAAGGTAATGAAATACTTGGATCAAAAATGTTACCAGAGTGTTTGGAAGAATAATGTAAGAAATAATTAATACGATAAAAGCTATGAAGCCTTTCCATAAATCAGTAGTGTGCCCTTACCTAGTGAGTGCTGTGGAAATTACCACCCCTCAGAAAGATTATTCCAGAATGAAAGTGTGTAGAAGAAAGGTAGCAATAACAGGAACTCAGAAAAAAGTCTTGCATAAAGCATAGTGGAAAAAAGTAAGTTTGCTAGAAAGAAGACCAGATCCAAAACCAGCACAAAATTATTTTAAATATTAAATTTGTGTCATAGGTGCACGAATAGGTTTTAATGGCCTGGAGCAGCCTCACTTGGCTGCTGCACTGGTATTCTGACCACAGGCCCAGGAGCCAAATTCCAGCTCAGCCTTGGGTCTTCAGACACTGCCTGGGCTATGTTATAGGGGTGCCTGCCTCCTGGATAGATCTTGTCCCTCTACTGTGGGTAGCTGCCTTGTGGGTGCATTCCTTGGACATACTCTGCGGCTTGCCTCAGGCCCTGTCACTGTCCCTGTGTCTTGCTGTCCCTGATAGGATCCTGTGGATATATTCTTGACCTGACAGAACACCTAACATACATGCATAGCAATGATAACTGTACAAAATACAGACATAGTCACTTAAAAATAGACTGATGATTACTGCCTTCTTCATAATAGCGTGCTGCTATTTGTGCTGGAAACAGTTTTGTTCGCAATCTCAAGCTGGGGAGAAGAACTTGAACAATTTCTACAGTTTAGGAAAGACAAAGTTATTTTTTAACTTCTGTTGAAGGTGGACCCTGTGGCACTCAATGAATGGAAAGTAGAGATTTTAACTTCTCATTAAAGCAACATTTTGAATAAGAGCTGTAGATTGTGATGTTAGCCTACTTCTGCATTTTACATTCTAGCCCTGAAATTATCCTGGGAAAACTCAATCATCCTAAACTGTAGCTTCTCTTGCCTCTCTTCTACATATCTGATTCAAGATCTGTGTGTTTGATTTGCAGAAGTGCTGGAAGCTGTGCTCTGAACACATAAAACAGAAGTTTAATCATAACTTCATAGAATGGTTTGAGTTGGAAAGGACCTTAAAGATCATCCAGTTCCAACCCCCCTGCCATGGGCAGGGACACCTTCC